>NC_142166.1:44581916-44895488 GCF_029865625.1 Vigna umbellata
CAATTTCTTCTTCCATACAGAGGATCGGTCCTACCATCTTTCGAATAAAATGTACTTTCATATTAACGATATTATGGTATTTTTTAAATAAATAGGTAAACTATTATATTATATAACTTAAGTGTTTTAAAAGAAAAAAATGACAGGGCCATGAGAACCTGTCCCTATCCATGCCATAAATATGTTCAATGATGATGTTAAACTGAGGTTATCATCCATGAGGAAAAATCGTGTACTTAATGCACTGATACGCACGCAAAGTATTGTATACCAGTAAGCATGGGAAGGAAGAGAAAACGGTTCCTTCCTTCATTTCCATTATTATAGATGAAGTGATGAATATGATTATTGCTGATATAAAAGAGGCTGGTTTAAGATTACAAAGACCACCTTTATTTTTCTATCTACATTGGTCGAGGATGTTGCCCTACGTATCTCGTTTTAGGTTTGTCTTGGTCAAAATAATTATGCCAGAGTCTAAACACAGGTTCCTTATTTCGTGTATTTCAATTTGACCTGAAATCACATTACGGTGTTTGTAGTAGTTAAGACTTGTGAAAAAGGAGAATCGCATTTGTAATCCTAGAATAGTATTCAAAAGTTTGAAACTAGCTGTGCATACAACAAAATATATATTATTAAGATTATGTTTTATCTTCAAAACTAATACGACTATCTAGTTACGTTTCCACCGCATACACGGATTTATACATTATTGGAGAAGGAAATTTTATCAAATTTTGAGAATTTAACGTAAAATCGTGAATGGATTAGTCAACACGCTCTTACCAAACCATTTGAGTCTGTAATTGCAACTAATGTATGACATTTTGATAATTGCCTCGCAACATGAATATTGCGCACTAATTACATATTATCAAATAAAATCAAATAGATTAAGGACACGCGGCTGCTTTTTTATGTGATTGTTAACTCAATTAGCCATATATTATTGCTCTATGTGAATAATATTTAGGTCCATTGATAATTTATTTGGTAGACCCACTAAACTATAAGTCATTTCAGTTAGGTTCACGAGACTAACAATTCATTAATTAGCTTATATAGAGGCATTAATGATTAATTTGGTATAAAGAATTTTTGTTGTTAAAAACAGCTCTAACTGATAAAAGCTGTTCATTTATCTAATTTTAATTTTATCGATAAAAACTAAGTGAAAAAATTCTGAATTTTAATAATTTTCCTATCTACTGTATTTGCTGTAATCTTTCTTGCTAAAAGGTATTTTATTTTTTCACTTTTATGTATAGGATTAACATGGTCAATCAATCCTGATCAACCCATTCTCGTACAAAAATTTAAAGCATCTTCCAGCTGGGTTGAGGCCAATTATAACGAGCTTTACAACCCCTAATTACAAACCTAAATACACTTTTCTTTTATCGGTGGCAATGTTGTTTTATTATATGATATGATATAAAAGGTGAGACTACTTTTTTGTGAAGAAAAGCAGAGCGGTAAGTCAATGTTATTGGGCAAAAATGAATGTGCAAAGTCAATAAAAAAAGGTAATGATCCATATATGCAAAGATATGAGGTTCCTTCTTTTCGAAACTTGTAAATTAAATTAGTATAAAATAATTGATAAAAGAAAGAAGGGGACGAGTGAAAGTGGAAATTGATTCTTGAACATTCCGCATTGTAAGAGAAACTAAAATAAATCGTATCATGAATCGATCCTCCACATCCTGGTCCAATAGTAGCAATGGATTAGTTTATAGAGCACCAATGAAAAGTTAATGATCCTTAGAGAAAGGGAGAGAGTAAATTGCTTTAGTTGGGGTAATGGAATCAATCAAAGTAATAAAGTCTAAATCAGCATAGCTTAAAAGACAAGCAGAGAGTAGCATCATGTCCCACCAAATTATGCCCTTTTTATTGCCTTTTGTTATTAATTTTAATTACTTATTTGGTCTTTTGGTTAAATTAGTCTTCATTTTTTCAAAAAGTTTCAATATCATTTTTTTAAAAGTATTTTAATTAAGTCATTTAAAAAATTTACTAATAATGTTAATCACAACCCATATGTTAATATGTGTTTTTTTTTAAATGTTTTGATACATCACTTAACACTATTAGTAATATACAATAATATAAAATCATTTTTAATCAAAATTATCATTATAATATTTATATTAATATTAAATTTGGTTTTAATTTAGAAAAAAATAATTATTTTTAAAAAATTAGAGTAAATTTAATTAAAAATATACATAATGACTAAATTAAAATCAAGATAATAACATTTTACATTAACTTATGATATTATCATGCTACCTTTTCAAATAACCTAATTAAAGCATTTATTTTCTAAAATTAGGATGTAATATAATTTTTTCCGAAAATAATAATCAACTTAAAACTTTTTTATCAAGATGGAAATCAAAAAGAATGATTAAGTTTTACTGTTGTTAATATTGGTAGTGATAAGAGGAAGATGAAAATACAAATAGGAATGAGAATATATAGGTAAATAAGCCTCAAAGTATTTTAAAAATTAAGGTATTAATGTTAATTTACATCATGAATTTGGATTCTCAGTGTTTTTGATATTGTTCTTTGTTTTGTTTTTAAAATATATTAAATTTAGTATATTAAAGATATTAAAAATATTGTGTTTTAAATATTAGAGTGGATATAGACATATCAGAAATAAGAATGAAAAATTTGGAAGAGAATGAGGTGGGTGGCGTATGATTGACGGGAGCAAAGGTGGGAGGCAGGGTCCACATCGAATGCAGAAAGAGAAAGAGCATAAAATAGTGTGGGCCCGCACGCGTGAAGGGTGTTGTTGCTTTCTTTGCCACCGTTCACTGCGTGTAATATACTCATCAGACTCAATCCCCAGTCCCAATACTCTTTACCTATTCTTCTTCACACTTCCGAACTATCTTCCCAGCCAACTCTTCCCAAATAAAATGAAAATAGTATAAAAAAAACTCAGTAATTTTAAAAAATGTTTAAAAAATATTATAAATGATAATGCTAAAATTTGATGGATAATCATAAATAAAATTATTAATTATTTTAAGTTTAATTTAAATATACATTTTATTGTATGTGTTTTTCTTTTCTTATAAAGTTTTTTATGGTATTTTTTTCTATAATGTTATTTGTTTTCTTCTAATGATATGTATTATAACTCCATTGGACTAAACCTTCTATAAATATTTATTAATAATTAAAAATTGTAAAAAATATCAATTCATATTTTTTTAATTTTTTAAAATATTTATTATTTTTATTGAACAAGATATAATCTGTAAAGATTCTCAATATTTCAAGCTTCTAATTACAAGTATGTTCATTTTTTTAAGAGTGTTTTTTTTCTTCTAATTGGGTAGGAGTTGTGTTCATAGAAGACATTTCAATACTCAAGTGGGTTAGATGATAATAAGTACGGTAATTAATAAACATGATTAATGTTTCTCATAGAATATGTTATTTATATTATTGTTCATGATCTCATCCTGATCAAATATGTTTGGATAAAAAATATATCGATTTCAAAGGTCTATATGTATTAAGTCAAGAGTAAGTCTTATACTATCATAGACAAATAATACTTGAACTATAGTACAACATTTTTTTAAACTCTAAACATTAAACCGAAGACTCTGTTGAGTGGGTGATGTGTATCTAAGTTGGATGTTACTTCATTGTGATATCTTGTGAGGATGAAGAAAATGAGAGTTGGGTGAGAAATTTGTCCTCTTTTTTACTGACGAATTTATTAATGAACAAATTCGTCGATAATGAAAAATTATTTTATTAATGAATTTTATCGAAAGATTTTAGTGACGAAAATATATTTAATGACATATTTGATTAATAATTAAAATTTTAAAATTCATCAATAAATTTCACTAGTAAGAGTGTCAAAGTTAGTCAATTCAACTTATACGGGTTGACTCACGACGAATTGAGTTAAAAAGGATCAATTCAACTCGACTCACTTTTGGTGAGTTAGATATTTTGTAACCTAACTCAAAGGGTTGGTGGATTAGTAATTTAACTCACTTATTATGAATGTTGTAATTTTTTAATTTTATTTACATATCTATTATAGTACAATAAAAGTATATCGATTTGATTCATCTGTTTTATAACAGGGGAATCAAAGTCTTTACCTAATTTCTTAAATATTATTATAAAGACAGTAATTGAAAATTAAAGTATTAACGTGTATAACTTGGTAAATAAATAAATTAAGCATCTAATATTCAAATATCATTGAACAATATTTTAGTACTTAAAATACCAAATTGTGAACCTATATATAATTAGAAGTAGTGAATACTTTTAATAAAAAAACTTATAACAAATTGTAAAAATACTAATAAAGTGTTGTTAGTAGATTACGAGTCAATCCGTCTTTAACCTAGTTTAAATTTGTTTAACTCGTCGACTAAGTAAATTGTGGGTTAAGTAAATTGACTCATTTAACCACGTTAAATTAAATTGAAATTTTGTAATTGAACTCAACTTGAATTCATAAACAGAGTTGAATATGACTTATAACTCATTTTGACATCTATGTTAGTTAGTAATTCAAATCTATGATGAATTTCTTTCTATCAATGAATTTTTATCAATAATTTAAAGAATTTTTATAATGAATCATAGTTTGTTTACTCAAATTTTATCAGCTTTTCATACACCTTCATAATCCATAATTGTCCAAATTTTAAGTTGATTTATTTCACTCTAATATTTACAAAAATCATTTATAAAAAAATTAACCTATATAATTTGATGGTATATATGTATATAGATCAATGTTTCTTTAGAAATTTATATTATCAATCAATTTGGATTATTAAAAACGAACAGATAAATGACCGATGTTCTTTTATCTCTAAACACGATAGATAGTATAAATAATAATACAACATCCATTATATAAAGTCACTAGTCAGTTTAATATTAATATGATAAACTTTTAGCAGAAAAACATTAATCTAATTTGATTATTTTATTACAAAAGATGTTTGATTAAGAATTCTGTAATATTTAATCGGTGTATTTTGATACCTGACAGAACAGGCCGAATTCATAACAGTTACTCGTCCAGACGAGTTCCAAACAGTTATACGTACAAAAACATTGAGTAATACACATTTTCATATACTATTTTAAACATTGTCTTGGTGTCTATATGTACCTTTCTTTCACATTCACGTGTATATTACTAAAATTAACAGACTATGCATCTCAAACAGTAACTTTTGCATATAGGTAAATCCGTTTTTGTTTTTAATGTACTTTTTATTTTTTAACTGATATATATCTTTTGGGAAAAATTGTAGATGGATATAAAGACATTAGATAAATAAGATAATAATATAAGAAATGAATTGTGTATATTTATTTATACTCTTTTAATTAAATTTTATACAGCCTTAGTAAATCTTAGAGTCAGTCGTAGAAAAGTTGTAACGTAATCTGATTTTGTGTGCATAGAGTAAAAAAAACGGAAGAGGGAGCAGAAAGCATGAGGTGTTAGAATAAGGTGCGACACTCACAGTGGCACTCCATTCCATGCATGGGGACCACTTTCTCTTTCTCTTTCTCTTCTACCTTTCGGCGTCCGTTTCTGTTTCCTACGGTTACCACACCAAACAAACACACACATTCTCTTCCAACACCGTGTCCTCCATGCCACTTCATTTTTTCTGTCACGCACTTTCTCTCTCCTTCCCTTCTTCTTACTTTTTTATTCTTACTACTTTTCCTTTCTCCTTTTCTTCTTTTCACGCTTATCGCTTATTGTCAACGGAACGCACTTTTTTCTCTCCACTAACCTTCAAACTCAACTTTTCAACGTTTCAAATATTTTACTTCCACCTTTCATAACTTTTTACATCTTCTTTTACACATTTTTTTATTCACAAATCGTTTATAATTTTTATTTATCATCTTATAAACTAATACTGACTTAAAACTGTGAAAATATTAACCTCAACCGTATCGGTGTATCGATATTGTTGATGAGAGCGAATAAGAGAAGGTGAGGTAAGCACGTGAGATTGTTATAAGGTATGAGCAATTTGCATGCATGTTATTCGTAAGATATATTCCTTAAACTACTCAACTAAAACAATAGTTTGTATACTAAAATTGTTACAAAATGGAAGCATGTTCAAGGTATTGGTCGTGTTTGCTTTTACCCTACATCTCCAAGCACGAGTTAAAGTTATTGGGGAATGAGATTTAGGAGACAGTAAATAGTGTTACGATGCAACTGCTGCCACACTCGTTTTCATCTCCTTTCTACTGTTATGATACCCTGTCACCACATTCTCAAACACTTTACCCAGACTCCGATTTTTCATACCTCTCCATTAGGTTTCCTCACCTTATAAATTATAAGTCTATGCCGTAAGAACATATAACCACTAAATTTTTTTTCAGAACCAATTTTCTTTACTTCAATTCATTTAAAGAAAATAAAAACATGAGACATTTGAGTTTGATAAATCAATGAAACCATAGGATCCCATTTTAATAGGGGGAAGAATGCAATAAAACATATCTATAATTTTTAATTGAGTTTGCATTTTATTTTAATTGAAATCCTGTTTAAAAAAATCAAATAAGTGTTGTTGTATAGCTGATAAAACAAATAAATTTTAATTAGATAGTGTTATTTTTACTGACATCATACACACAGTAGTTTCATTTTTTAATTATACTAATTTTAATTAGGCTTAAGTTTTATATAATTTAAATTCACTTACTTAAAAAGTAAACAATTGATGCTTAAGAAAACAAGTGATACATATGAACTTTTGAAGGTTCTAATAATTTTACTGTATTACGAGCATGATCTGAATTAAAAATACTGTATATACAATTGTAAAATCTTATGATTTAATGAGTTAAATCTGGATTTTGATTATAATGTCAATGAATATAAACTCAACTTAATTTATAAAATTAAGATTAAACTCTTTTCAAAGCAAAATTAAAAATATTTATTTTACTCACAAACTATTTTTTTTTTACTTTTTAAGTTTAATGTGTTTGATGAGCTTTTGTAATCTGCCATTCATCTAAATCTTCCACTTCACTCTTGCTGGTATCATAGTTTTTATATATATATATATATATATATATATATATATATATATATATATATATATATATATATATATATATATGAAACAATTGACCTATCTTATCACTTTAAAAACTCATGAGATGAATAAAAATTGCACATGATGAAGCGCAATAAGAAATGCATAAAGTTAAAATATTATTAAAAAAATATTTTTTAAAGTTAAATACATATTTAATCCTTATATTTTAATAAAAGATTAGAACTATTTTCTCAAATATATTTTAATTTTCAAATTTTAAAAATAAATAAATATATCTTTCTAATATAAATAGATTAAATTTTTGAACGTGTTAAATAAGGTTTGAGACTTTTATACACTTTAATAAATATAAACTCTAATATAAATTAAAATTGTTATTTAACACCTAAAATAATTAAAATTAATAAATAAAGAACACTAAATATTTTTATTTTTAAAGTGAAAAAACCAAAATATATGAAGTTAGATAACTTAACTTCATATATATTTAACTTAACTTTTATTTTTACAAATTTCTAATAAGTATAAAATAATTAAATGAATTTTTTATTAAATAATTAACGTACAGATGTTAACAACATTCTTCACCAAAACATTCATTGAAGATGATTTTTTTTCTAATGTAATTCATTAAGAAAAAGTCAATGGATTTATATAACTCTGGCGTTTAGAAAAATAGTAGCATCATGATAGAATATGTGGATGAGTTTCTATTTACGTTTGCACTTTATGTAATTCATTTTATATGTACTTTTGTAACACTAGTACAGTTAAGGGATACGACAGCGGTTATTTTCGCTAATAGGCCCCGGTTCCTGAACCGAGGCATATTCGGGCGAGGTAAAAAGCGGTGGACTTTATGCCTCGGTTTTTGAAACGGGACATATAATGATACGATTAGGCCTCGGTTGGAGCCTGAACCGAGGCAGTATCGTCCATTTTTTATTTTATTTTTCTTCTTCTTTAGCCACTCGTATCACGCCTCAAGCTTCTGTATTCCTCATGTTTCTTGACAAAAATCATTTTGGTGCCTCAAGCTTCTCAGATTCAATTCAACAAATCAATCTCAGATTCAATTCAACAAATCAATCTCAGATTCAATTCAACAAATCAATCTCAATCTCAGATTCAATTCAAGCAATCAATTTAACAAGTAAAGTCAAATTCAATCTCAGATTCAATTCAAAACAAAAATAAAAGAAATCTGGAGAAAAACGCTTCTGGATTCGCCTCCGCCACCTCAATCGCCGCATCCGCCTCCGCCTCCGCCATCACCGTTGCCTCTGTCGCTTCTCCTCCTCCTCTGCCACATCCTCTGCATTCGCCTCCGCGGCCTCCGCGGCCTCCGCACCCTCCGCGCCCTCCGCGCCCTCCGCACCCTCCGCGCCCTCCGCACCCTCCGCGCCCTCCGCATTCACCCTCGCAGCCTCCACATCTGCCTCCGCCACAAGGCCCCCATCCCCGCACCGTTCTTCTCCGATATTCTTCCTCCGCCGCCGCCGACTGCGCAATGCCTCTCCTTCCTCTTCATCGGGTGCTCTTTACGGAAACGGTGGCAGATCTGGGCGGCGTGGTGTGGTTTAGTTGTGGGAGGTTCGTGGGGGTAAGGAAGAAGCGCCTGGGGATGGAGGCGAGACCCAGGGGAGGCGAGAGCCAGGGGAGGGAGTGGCGGAGCGAGAGCGAGGGCGTGAGAGATTGACGGAGCGAGAGCGAGGGCGTGAGAGATTGACGGAGCGAGAGAGCAAGGGAGGAGGGAGAGCGAGGGAGAGGGAGGGAGAGTGAGGGAGAACGAGTGAGAGGGAGGGAGAGTGAGGCAGAAAGGGTGAGAGGGAGGGAGAGTGAGGGAGAACGAGTGAGAGGGAGGGAGAGTGAGGGAGCGAGGAGGGAGCGAGGCAGGGAAAGTGAGGCATTGTTAACGAGATCTGGAAAATCAATAGGTCTCGGTCCTCTGCTCGCCCGAAGCCATAAACGCGTATAGGTCTCGGTTTTACACCTGACCGAGGCCTATAGTTCTTAAAAAAAAAAAAAAAAAAAAAATTCAGAGACTGTCAGGGGGCAGGTGGGCTTTTAGGCTTCGGTCATTACTTTAACCGAGGTAATATGACTTATATGCTTCGGTTGATTTTGAACCGAGGCGTATAAGTTGGCTTAAATTACAAAAATGCCACCGCATTTTAATAGACTTCGGTTGCACCTAAACCGAAGCATATAACGCGAGTTAAAAAGCAGTTTTTTTACTAGTGTAACATTATCAGTCCTCCAAAATTTTAAAGTTAAACGAGTCGATGCATAAAATATATTTTGATTAACTAGATGATTGAAATTTCAAATTGATTAGAGATAAAACCAATTTATAATATATATATATATATGTGTGTATATGGGTGGAAATCTTATATTACAAGTCGATTTTATGGAGTTGAATCCATTTTTTACTATGGTATTAAAGTTTGTCTATCCTAAGGATATTTGTTGTTTTTTGGACATATTGTTCCACTCGCTATCAGAGCATTATTAATGTCTAGTTTCACATTTAAGACGATGTACCTAGACATGAAGGGTGAGTGTTGGAAGTCTCAGATTAACTAGAGATAAAACTAATACAAATCATATAACCAATATTTTTTTTTACATAACAAAATATTTTATCATATAACCAATAAAAATAACAAAAATTGAATTTTAAGTTGAACTGAGTTTTGTAATAGGGGCTTGTATTGGAAATAAAATCTGTTTAACCCTAGTTGTGCAGCTTAAAACGTAAAAAAAAATGCATATTAGAATTTTATCCAAACAATTCAAAAGACATGTTCGAATCATATGTTCAGACTGTGTACATAAACCAATACATCAAAATCAAAAGTTAAATACAATCATTCAAATCATATGTTCAGATCTCTTACAAATATTTTCTTAACTATGTTGTACATATTATAATCTGGATAATTATATCTATTATATTTGCTTGGAAAGTATTATATATATATATATATATATATATATATATATATATATATATATATATATATATATATATATGAATCAGAATCATCCGGCTAAATCAACTTTGAAATTTTTAAAAATTAAACATAAATAAATACTATTATAGATAATTTCAAGAAAACAAACCTAGAAACTCCTCCATTTTTCTTATTAATATCAAACTCTTCCTTCTTAGAATTAATTAAAAGAAATATATTAATTTAACTTAAAATTTGAGAAAATTTTCAACATTTTCTAACATAGTCAATGGTATAGAGAAATGATTTGATACCAATTATTTTAGACATTGTATTTCATTTCAACAACAAAGTACGTCTAGACGAAATAAAAAAATATGAATTTTTCACTTTGGTTATAAACTGAAACCTAAAGTTCTATCTTACCAGAATCAAAGCCTAATATTTTTTTTGCACATTATGTTGAGCATCCTCTCTGATTCATTATTTTGTTCTTCCTCTTCCACATTAACCATTTTTTTCTCCATCATATTTTCACCTCTATACATAAAAAAATAATTTAAAGACATAAGATCCATTATTTTCATTTCTATATTGAGAACCGAGATTATGTCGCAAAAATTCATATTTTCAAAAATCCTAATTCAACCAAAAATTCAAATTTGCAAAAATTAAGACAACTAAATATTAATGTGCAAAATTTAGGACAATGAGAAATCTCAATCAAGGTTCACGTGGATCATCTAGAGTCTCAACAAAAAACACTAACTTAACGAAAAACACACAAAAATAAATTGAATGGAGAAGAAAGAAAACTCACACACTGTTGGGTGAAGATACTTAAGAAAAAGAAAGAAAGAAGGAAGGGGGAGAGTTATGGCAAAGGAAGTGGAAAAGCAACTTCTGCAGGGACGAAATATTTAGTGCAAGTACAAAATTTCAAGAAAAATAACCCTAAATGAATGTTTAAACTTCGATTATTCGTAAAACCTTTTAAAACTCAATTTTTGAAAAAAATAATTTTAAGACATGAGATCCATCATTTTCATTTATATATTGAGAACCGAGATTATGCCTTAAATTTGCAAAAAAAAATCTTATTTCAACCAAAAATTCAAATTTGCAAAAATTAAGACATGTAATTATTAATGTGCAAAATTTAGGACAATAAAAAATTTCAATCAAGGTCCACGTGGATCACTTTCGACATTGTGGAGTCTCAACACAAAAACTCTAACTTAACGAAAAACACAAAAATAAATTGAATGGGAAAGATAGAAAACTCCCACACTGTTCGTTTGTTTGATGTTGAGGAACAACCGTGACATCCCCAAAATATACGACATGCATATATAATAAAGATGTCATTCAGTTATAATATTTGAAAGTAGTTAGAGACATAAGGCAGACTATATGAGTTACAATCATCTAAATTAAGGTCAGAGTTGGTCTCTAAAACACAGAGGATCACTGGAAATTTTCTTCAGAATAGTTCTACTAATCAAAATCCTAAGCATACTAAGCTGCAACATCACCATCTTCCAGCGCTTGTTCCACAGATACCTCTTCTTCATCTGCTCACATCCAATTGGATGATCATTGCAAAGGAAAACACATACCACAAGCACACAAACAAGCAAGGGTGAGCTAGTTTTACAAACAAGCATACTATATTAGAGTAAACAATTCATCAAATACATAATTTAAGCCAAGCAAGTTAAATCATACCAAGAAACATGTCATAAACTAGACTTGACTCGTCCGGACTTAGAATGATTACCGAGCTATAGCGGGTCATGCACTCGTGGTGGCTTATGAAACTTGGGTTCCCCACCCTACCACACTCACGAGGTTAGCCTGTTCCGGGCCTTGAGGCATACTGGAAACCCCCAAGACTAAGACCTCCTGCTACTCCTCACCACATGGTTCAATCCTCTCTACTTGAGCATGAAAGACCATTGGAGCGTTAGGATAACCCCCAAGACTGAGCTTCCCTGTAGATCATTCTAAACACTATTGCACCACCATGAATCTTCTCCTTGAAGATCATGGAATTACGTCAAACTACCATACTCTTAACCACATATCCTTTTTCTTTAACCATACATCACATGTTGAATATTCTCATACTTTCACATACTTTCCACATAAATCACCTCATACTATACATTCCAAACAATTTATCCAAGCAAAGATATTAAAATAAGAGACTTGACTCGACAGGAGTCGCACAGCGCATCCCATTCGCAAGGCGAAACATGATCATCTCGCCTAGCGCACCTTAATTCGCATAGCGAATTAAGTTGCATCATTCATCAGACCTCAAGCCTCTCGTATAGCGCACCCAGGTCGTTATGCGAGAACTCAGACAGAGACCAACCTCCCCAAAGCCCTCGCTATGCGCCCCACTCGCCCTTCGAATTAAATGGGCAGTTGATGGCAACCCCTTTAGGGACTTACCATCCAAAGAAGTATCAACTTCACTCTAAGACCAAGAAAGGGAAGTTGAATAAAGGACTTAATCTTTTCTTTCTAAAAATCTTAAAATGTTCTCTTTGCTAAATACTTTTACATTGCTTTTGTAGAATATTAATAAAAGGGAGGAACCATGTCTAAGCAACTCCAAAAGGCTGCCACGTAAGAAAACCAAAGAAGCACAAATGGATGGTTGGTGTCCACGGCCTTTGCACTACGTCAACGCCCAAAGACAGCAACTCCATCTTCTCCAAATGCTTTGTTGAGTTGGCAACTACAGCTTGCTCCCCAAGCTTCCTCCATCTGTTTTACAGCATGTGCACATTTAAAAATACGTTTTAGAAGCTCTCCTTCTTCTATAAATAGAGAGCTTCATCACTTGTAAATGTAACTTGATTTGAAGTAAGGAAATGCTGCCAATTTTTAGCTTTTACTCTCAAGTTCAACCTTGTGCATTGTTATCTTGCACCTCCTCTAGCTTCTTTCCCCTTTGGAAAGCCTACTGAGCTAGAACTCTACCAAACACAGCCACTCAACACCTCCAGCATATTCACAAATACCTTACGTGCACTCCGTAACTCCACTGATTCATTCAATCCGCTGCCAATTCTCTGCATTGTGGAGCTTCTTCTGCGCATCCTGGAGTAGCTTCCATCAGCAATGATCCCAGATCACCACCAGTCGCATAGCGAAAGGATTCGCCATGGCGAGTCCAAAAATAGTGACCATCACCCTTTGGAAATTCGCACAGCGTACCATCTCGCACAGTGAATTTCCAAGACAGTGAGCACCCTTCTCAGGGTCTCGCTATGCGAGACAACTTGCATAGCGACTCTGCATAATCTGCAGAACGTGAATTCTGCAGAATCACACACTCTCACTAATCCTTACCATTTCCATTTATTTTTCCCAACTTATAACCCTCCTAATCCTTGTATCACACCTAATTAAACTTGTCTAATTGATTATAACCCTTCTTAACATGATTCTAGAGTGATTTCTATCACATTTCAACTTAAACCTTCAATCTAATTAACCCAAGGACCCAATTTTGATTCTACCATTTTAAACATGACTTTACTCAGTTTTATGACCTTAACCTGTTCTAATTGACTCATACAAGCTAGCCACACTGTCCAATTGCTCTCAAGACCACCTATGCTCAAACTCCCTACCTCAGTTCCTCCCAAAGAATCAAAAACAACACTCTTTTAACCTCTTTCTCCTCTAACAAGACTGACACATGATTTCCACCTCATCCCCACTTTGCTAACCCAATTGGTCATCGGAGAAGAATCAGATGTCTGAACGCATCAGTCTCACCTTCGACGCCAGCACATTATGACTAGTCACAACTGACTGGACCAGGCCAGGGCTGCTCTATGATCAGGGATGTGCCAACTCAGGTTTTTAAGATTCTTCTATCCTACCAACATAGTACTCTCAACAAGTCCCAAGTTATTTACCTAAGTCATCCCAACTGCCCTATGATACTCTAGATTCCAATTGCCCAATTTTGGTACCCCCTTCCCTCACAGTAACCTGAAACAGTACATGTATCCACTCACTATCCATTTTAACTATTTCCCAGAGTTCTTACTCCAATCCAGAAACCAGTACAACCAACACATGCTCATACAAGTCAAACAAGGTTCAGTACACCATGTATACACATTTTCACATATTCAACAGATTCCAATCAACATGTTCACCATAAAAATACACTTAACAGTAAGACAGCGAGAAAACTAATTTATCAAACCTATACATCATACATTTCAAAAACACAAAGAAGAATAAATAGCTAGCTCTCCTTACCTTGAAGTTGAGCAGTATATCCTACTGGAGTGCCCTAACAGTACCCTCCACACAGAGCGAAACTTGACAGAACCTACAGATCACCAAATTGGTGATAGAACATAGCTCTTAGAGCTCGAATAGACAGAGAATGGAAGGAAAAACGTACAAGGCACGTGAACCCAGCAAAGTTGCATGCCCTAGGTTCTAGAACAGTGAAAGAGAAGGGAAAAGGAAACTTACCGTTCATAATGAAGAGAATGTTCGGTAGAAATGAAACCCTCTACTCCGCAAACGCTTAGGTAGCACCAGAATCAACTTTCTATGGTTCAAGGTTCTGGGTATCTAGAGAGAAGGCAGAGAAAACTTTTAGGGCAAGCGTTTCTTTTTAGAGTGAGAAAGGGAAAAGCAGAAATGAGACTTTGGCTTATGGGGAAGGACCCTTGCTAAGATCAGGTTTCCTTAGTATGGGCCTGACTGCCTCCAACTAAGGCCCAATAGCCCCTTTTTAATTCACAGGACCTTACAACAACTATGACTAAGTTTCAACGGTGTTGGGTGAAAATCCTTAAGAAAATAAAGAAAGAAGGGAGCGGGGTTGTGGCAAAGGAAGTAAAAAAACAACTTCTGTAGAGACGAAATATTTAATGCGAACGTAAAATTTCAAGAAAAATAATCCTAAGTAAATGTTTAAACTTCGATTATTAGTAAAACCTTTTAAAATTCAAATTTTAAAAGTAATCAAAACCTAAACTTCTATCCAAAAATTAAATAAAAAAATACTCGTGACATTTTCCAAACTAATAAAAACTTCTATATACTGATTCTAGACAACCAAAACTAAAAGTTTATATAGTTTTTATTAGAACTGAAATGTCAACATTCTCAATAATTTAAAAAATGTTTTTTCATTTTGATATGTTACGGTTT
This sequence comes from Vigna umbellata, assembly GCF_029865625.1. Lineage (NCBI taxonomy): Eukaryota > Viridiplantae > Streptophyta > Magnoliopsida > Fabales > Fabaceae > Vigna > Vigna umbellata. The sequence continues at coordinate 44,597,203 of NC_142166.1, forward strand.
TCTTAAAACCTACTCATAATAGGCAAAGTTACATGAGCTTTTTGCACTAGTATATGCAAAATGCTTAAGATGCTAGACAATGAAAAAAATTTATAATTAATCAAATAGTGAAAACATTAATAAAAATCTCCTTTCAAGTTTTAATGACAAAATGAATTATAACATTACATATTAACATCTTCTATCATAAGAAATGCATTCAATTTATCAATGTAAATATCCAAAAGAGAAAATACAATTTTTACATTATAAGATACCAAATAACAACAAAAATAAAATTAGCAGCAACAAGTTGAATGCAGTTCATTCCTTTTTTTAATTTTTGAAAATCTGAAATGAATTTTAAAATTATCGATTTTTATCTAACTCAATTGGATTCATCTTAGTCTTTTTTATCCTTCACAAACTCTTGTTTTTAGAAGTCTAGCAAGAACACCAATGACATTTAAACATATTATAATCTAAATTAGCTAATTAATATAATTACTAACATATAATATGTAATTTATGCGTAACAAAATTTCATTCTTACTAAACACGTATTGTTAAAGTTTGCATCAGTCAAATCAGAAAAAGGAATGAAGGAAAAAGGGATTTTTGAAACATAATGGTATTGTAATCTCCTAAATATTAGAATATTCCAAAATTACTGGAAAAAATGTTCTTTTGCTTTAAAGTCTAATACCTGTAAATTAATATTTTTTGTTCATAGAACAATATATTTGAATGACTTAAATAATAAGGTTTGGAGATGTTAATAAATTTTAAAAAAAATTATTTTCTTTAATATTATTTAATGTTACAATAAATTTAGTTGTATATTGGTGAATATCATCTCCAGCAAAATTAGAACAATAGACCTATTGAATCAAGCAACAGTCTTTAATATCCATGGGCTTGACCACAAGGCTTCTAAAACTTTAGTGGGCTGGGCTTCATACACCACTTCACTGTCCTCATAAAATATGCAAGGGTGTTGCTCCCTCCACCCCCACACATCTCTTCCTCCACCTCCCCTTTACTATTTTGCCCCTTCCTCTACCTTTCCTTTACTATTTTGCCCCTCAGTAAAATTTTATTTTTAAAATTGTTGTTTTTTAATTTTATTCATTTATAACATATTTCACTGATAACCTACGTAGTTTCTTGTATGAGTAAAATATTTTTCTACAAAGCTTGGTGATCGTGAAAAGAATTATCAAACAATCTTCTTCTTGTTCTCGGTGCAGTACGTGGTGCAGTGCGTTTATGGTGTAGTGTCCTTGTCGTGGTTCATCTCCAGGTACGTAGTCATAATCCTTCCAATAATCCTAAACCCTAAATCCTTCCCATACTTCCAATAATCCTTTTAATATCCAAGCCTATAATCCTTGCATGAGCCGCAAAACGTAGTAAAATAAAAACGAAACGTAAAAGGAACACTGCCTATGGACGGATGACATCCTTCAACGGATGTCAACATCCGTTTAAGGCAAAACGGATGTCGACATCCGTTTAAGGCAAAACGGATGTCGACATCCGTTTTGCCTTCAACGGATGTTGACATCCGTTGAAGGATGTCATCCGTCCAGAGGCAGTGTTCCTTTTACGTTTCGTTTTTATTTTATTTGTTTATTTTATTTACAGTAATTTATATTTAAATTTATAATTTTAAATGTTATATATGGTTAGTTTTTAAACGTAATAATTTTGTTAAAATATGAATTTGTTAAAATATGAATTTGTTATAGGTGGAGAAGAAGCTTAACGGAAGAGAGAAAGGTAAACGAAAATGGAAGAGAGGAAGAGGTGCAGAGGGAAGTAAATCAGAAGTTTTAAATAAATTAAAATATTAAAATAATAAAAATAAAAAATTTTAACTTTTGAGGATATAATTGTCATTTTAGAAAGATATAATTGGCATTTTAGAAAATTGGGGAGGTGGAGGAAGAGACGTGTGGGGGTGGAGGGAGTAACACCCAATATGCAATTATTGATTGCTAAATGCTAACCTCGATACAAACACCTACAACGTTTTCATATTTTTCTCATATCTTAAAATGAATTATGACATATTTAGGTTTTCTAATTTTGGTTTATAATTTCTTCATTCAGATTCTACTAATTTTTCGTATGATTTTTATTTCATTTCATGATACATATGAAATGGTATTAAAGTGTTATAAGAGTTTGATATTAATATTACTTATTATTATATATTATATATGAGATAATTTTAAAATAAACATACTTTAATTTTATCATGGTTTTAATAAGAAAACAAAATATGGTAAAAACTGATTAACTTTTTCTATTACAATGAGAAGAAAACAGAATTTATGGCGCTGTTTGCTTCTATTTTATAATTTAAAAAATTGAAATTTTATACGTTAAAATTAAAGTGGAAAAACAATCTCTATCTTTTCTTAGGTTGGAGAATCATGTCCACTATGTGGTATTTGTCTAATATCGTAAAATGGACCCAAAAGATTGTAAAGCGCAATAGATAATGGACTAAACGCACTTAAGAAAGTGTCATATTGCATTATATATATATATATATATATATATAATATATATATATATATATATATCTTAAAAACATAATTTGAGCAGTTGAAATGGTTGGATTAATATTAACTACTGGTCAAATTACATAAATTTATAAGCTAACTATCAACTAATGCCGATATTTTCATTATTTGCTATAAACAAAACGTAAAATAAATTATACTATCCCTTTTACCTTCCTTTTTCATCCATTATTTTTATTTGATTTAATTAAATAAAATGTTTTAATATTTTCAATTTTCCTTTTATCACTGAAGTTACATTCTCTATTTAAGATAATATCTTTTCAAGCTTCATTTTACAACCTATTCATTAAATAGTAATACTTATTAGGCTGTATACACGTGACATTAAGTGGGTTTAGGTAAAGTCATTATGGGTCCAATAAGAAAATCTCAAGTTTAATTAGGTTGGACTAGATCAATTTATATCCTTTATTTTGTCAGATTTAATCCACTTTTTTATTGTAATAAATTGAGTTGAGTCAATTAAGTTATAAAATTAAAATGTTTTTAACTAAAATGTGCAATTAAAATGTTTTTAACTAAAATGTGCAATTAAAATGTTTTTTCTCTCTCGGTATTTTATAGTATTTTTTGAAAAATTATTATATTATTTCCTATTTAAATAATTTAAAAAAATATTTTTAATTGATAGAATAAAATAAACTGAAATTTTACTATTTAAAAAAATAATCGACTCAATCTCTGAGTTAGATTGAGTTAAATTCAACCATAGACATGTTAAAGGTTTTTTTAATTATATGTTTGATCATGATTATGTTATCAATGGAAAACATTGGTGCTTTGAAGTAATTTTGATGATGATACAAGTTAAGATTTAAAGACATGAAGAACCTATATTATAAATGTTAAAATTGATTTCTCTATAAATCATTTGTATAAGAATAATTTTACTTTTATAAATACTTAGAAGTTTTCTTTCTTAGGGATTAATTGCGCAAATAATCGATTATCTCGAGTGATTATCACTATTTGATTTAATATTGTCCAGGTCGCGTAAATAATCAATTATCCCTTAGAATAATCGATTATCACTTTTTGAAACCCCACAACAGACACAAATAATCAACTATTACTTATGATAATAGATTATTTGTGGTAGTTGGAAGATGTCTTTCTGACCTTGCACGAACCTTAGGTTATAAAAGTGTTTTCCACGATTCTTAGAAAGTAACTTTTCATTTGAGAGTATTATAGTTGTGTGCCTAAGAGAAGCTCTTTGTGAGTGAAAAAAAATTTATGCCATTTGATAATACATAGATTTTATGAGGAAGTTCTCAAGTGATAGTTGCTCTTGTCAAGTCTTGTAAATAGGAGAAGCCTGCGCTTAGTGGGTCTATGATCGGGGCAGTTCTCTTCAAGTTGGCTTAGTAGTTTTCTTTCGGTTCGTTTATCGAAGGAAGATTCTTCCAATGTATTTTCTATTCATACTCTTTATTTCATATTATTGTAATATGTGAAACAATATTTTAGTGAAAAGGTTACCGGACATAGAATATTTTGATTTGAACCAAGATAAAAATTCTGTGTTGATTTTCTTTTCATTATACTCTTTAAAATTTTAACACACAATTTTATAAGAAAATTAAAATTTCTAAAGAAACCATTTTATTGACCGTAACACGATTTCCGTCTTTTAAAGGTTGTTTTTACTCCATTTGTGCAACTAACTGATACCTACGTTATTGACATTTTATTCAAATATATAAAAATAAGATGAAATTGCTTTTTAAAAAAAATTAAATTTAAAATTTTGTTTGAAAAATCTATTATATTTCAAGCGTGACAAGCTGAATCTTAGGTAAATAATATAATAAGATAATTTATAGATTTTAAAGGTGTCCAAGTTTGGACTTGTTGAAGTCATGATTGATTGTCAAAGTTGTAAAAGAAATTGTTTGTCAATGCTGGAAGCAACAAAAATTTAAGGAAAAGCAAAAAAAAAAAAAGTGGGGTGAGAGATTTGCAGAGTGACAAACATTTGGTTGCTTTAAAGTGTTAAAAATGGTTGAAGAAGAAACATTTTTTGCTTTGCATGTAAAATGAAAATTGATAAAGAAGGGACAAAACACAAGTTAGCCAAAAAAGAGGTACAAAATATCTCAGCCTTTTGCTTCTCACTCAAGCTTGTCCAATTCATTATCTGTCACTGCCAGCCTTTGTATTCTTCATTACCGTCTTTGCTCTTCCAGAGTGCAAGTGCATGCATAAGGTTACTTAGAATAAGAATCAAACGGAGATAAATTCCCCATTAAACTCTCACAATTTAAGAAATATTTTGTACAATATTCCATGCATATTGATAGTTCATAACTGATGTAGCAAATATATTGTAAGGCAATCTATATATATAGACAGGTACATGTCAACTAAATTACATCAAATTGATTTTACGAATTTGGATGAAACTAATTATTATTTATCAGATTCAGTTAAGCATTCAATTAAGATAAAAAAATAAATAATTAAATTTAACAAAATTGAATCGTAATTAACTTTATATGATTTTTGAAAATTTTACGAATTAATTAGTAAACAGTTTAAATATTAAATTAATTTAAACATCAGAGTGTTTTTAATCGATATACCTGATCGACGAGAAAACACGAATAATAAAAAAAATTAAGGAATAAAAAAGATTGTTTGAAGTGAAAATAAAACTTTTTACACCAGAACATATATTATTTATCCATAAAATATAGTATTAAAATAAATTTTAATCAAAATATCAGTAAAATATTAGTAACCTTTGAATCAAAATTTTTAATATAATTTCATTACATAAACCAACGGTCATGTTAGTTAGTATATTGTAGGGTGTGCAAATGTAGCTTCGATAATCACTAAAATTGGATATTTGAAGCTTTGTGAGAATGTTGAAGAAGATGGTTTGATGATTGTGAGATGTTTGAAGTTTCTGATAAGTATTGTTAGGAATGCTTAATTGTGAAGGAAGCAATAAAAACCTTTAGACAAACCTAATTAAAAGAATATAAGACCACATATGGAGCAAAGTTCAGACCAAACTTTTGATTGTACAAGAAAATCCTCTTTCAACTATGCAGGTTTGAAACATATGAGAGGGAAAATAAGATCTTATAGTATGTTATTGTTGGAAGACTATGAAGAAGATTAGCCAAATTTTGAATAGCAAGAATAAGAATTCCCATAAGTATTGCCTCTGAACTTAGAATAGAGATATTTAAAACATTTTCTCCTAAAACCATGTGACTATGTCATAAAACTCGGATTTAACTTCAAACACTCTTCAACATGTCGCCAAGTTACACAGTCTGCTTAAAACCACCGTCAAATTGTGCATATACACAATCCTGCACATTTTCTCATCAAACAGCCTGTGCACCATTTCTAAAATGTCGGTTTTGTTGAATTGGGTATATCATTTAATTATTTTACACGAGCTTCTGCTATAATTAAAACTCTGCTTAACCTAAAGGTAGGAAGTTAAGAAAAATAATCATATTATGCTCTTAATAAATTAGTAGCTCCATCCATCAAACATTGAATAGTAAAAGAAATGTAATAAATTTCATTAGTAGGGGTAAAGATAAATTTATATGACTTTTCTATTAAATTTTTAAAATACACTAAGGCCGAAGAAGGATTTTGAATTAAATAATGGAGAATGGAAATTGAGATTTTAAGTGTATTAGATTATTTCAAAAACTGTAATTATTGTGAAAAAGATTATTAGAATAAAAGAAATTCATCTATTAATTATTTAAGCAGTAGTGTGATCAGGAAAAAGCAAGAACATCCTAACCCAACTCACGTGGCAGATAGGCACGTGGTCTCACGTTATGGTAGCCTCGTATAGGATATTTAAAATTGAGAAAAGATGATATAAAAAAGGTTGTGACAAATAGATTCTTGCCACGTGTAATTGACCACCGTCTGTTTTGGCTTTTGACACGAGCGTAACACTCACATGCTCGCTGACAGAGTGACACACTACCCATCCTTCTCAATCACGTGCACCTTGTGCCCACGCCTCTTAAATAATCATAATCATCCTCTCAAATTTAAATACCAAATTCTTAATATATATATATATATATATATATATATATATATATATTATATAATCAGTTTATTTTACCATTTTGATCAAATGTATTTTTAACTCTTACAGTTGAAAGTTTACTTAAAATAAATAATTATCAAAATTCATAAATATATAGACCACTGAGACTGCGTATAATTTTCTTTATAGTTTTGATTCTTCTATTTGAATTTATATAATCACATTGTGTCCTATGTTACCATTCCACAGCAGTTAGCTGTATTTTGTTATTTACTATACAAATCCATGATTTTTTAATTACACTTTTCGTCCCCCTACTTTATTTTTTTTTTCATTTTCTTAATTACTTAAATAATCTGAATTAAATTCAAATAATTCTATCCTATAGTTAACACGGTTGTACAACATACATGTAATTAATTTATCCAAATTAAATAAAATATTTAAGTATAAAAGTGTCACATTAATTATATATCACATTAATTTATTATACTTTTTAATTTTAGAGTGAGGGTTTAACTTAAAAATGAAATATGTAAATATTTGAAACTAAAGAAATAAAATTTACACGCTCTTCTTTATTTTATAAATTTAACCCGCTTTCTCATAAGTCACGTTAGGTATGGTCAGACTTAAAGGTTAATATAGTTTGCATGCTTCTCATACATGCTACTTCTTCTTCTTATTATTAATAATAATAATTTTAATTAATTATTGTAAATATTACATCCATCACTAATAATTTAATGCATTACTCAAATAAATAACTAATAATTATTATAATACCTTGTATAATATCATATTACTAGTGTATATATACAATATTCATCCGAATGGTCTAATAATTTTATTAAACAATAATTATATCATGAGAAACAATATTAGGATTTGATTTGATATTTTTCAATGACTATCTTTACTAAATCATGTTTCTAAATTTAGTAATCATGTTTGCTATATGTTGTATACTATGTAGGTAGTTGTCAATTCTATAATTTTAAGTCATACAAAAGTGACATGAAAATACATTTTAATTTCAAATGAGTTATAAGAAACCAAATTATATATATGAACAAAATATTCAACTTTAATAAACCATTTAGAGTATTTATATAACATCTAGGTAAAAGGTCAAATACAGTTATAAAAAATATATAAAAATAAAGCATGCTTATTCAGAATAATTCTTCGGCTACCTTTAATTATGAAACAAATATTAGAAAGAAACAATACCTGTAAGCTGTAAGTAAATTTATTTTTACTTTTTCTATAACCAATGACTGTAAACTATTATTATGATGAAATTGTTAACTATAATTATAGTAATAATTCACAAAAATGAAAATCATCATTTCTCCCTTATTTTCACAAAGTGTAATTATTATGTAATGATATTACATATAGTAATTCATAATTATATATTATTTACTTATTGTAATTGGAATTTGAATTTATTTTTACATGTTTATAATTGAATTTAATAAGTTAAACAAACGTAAGAGTTGTCAAAACGGTAACTCGGCTCGACCCGACTGAGTCTAACATGGGTTGATCACTTAGTGAGTCAATCCAACTCGGCTCATTTATTAGTGAGTTGAAAAAATTTGAACCTGACTCAATCCATTATGGATTGATGAAGTAAATGGGTTGGCTCACTAGCTCACTTAATTATAAAATAAAAAAATTATAATTTTTTAATTCAAATCTAAATAAATTTCACTTTAAAATAATTTTAAACTCCAAAAACAATCAAAATAAAAAAATATATCATACAATTCAAATGTAATCCAAAATCAAGCACAAAAGATAAGCAAATAAGTTTTTAATAGTAATAACTTTTGTATCATTTGTCCATTTATAATATGATAAATTTATAATATTTTTTTTTCTTGAAATATCTTTTTTTTATCTCCATCTATAATAATATAGTAAAAAATGTTAACTATCAATATTAAAATACAAAATATAAATAATTAAATTAAACTAGATGAATTAGTGAATCAATTTAGATAAATCAAATTTTAAGTGATCAGATTAAAAATTAATTTACATAAAAAATTTATATTTTCTAAATCTAACTTGACTCAAATTCATAATAAATCGACTTAGCCCAACGATTATAATCCATCTAATTTTGACAGCACTATTGAAAGATGAAGTAGGGTAGTGGATATACAAATACTATGTTTGTTAAATGATGAGATTTTTCTTATAATTGAAGCAATAAAATATTAAGAGCACAACCTTATCCATTATTCATTAATTTCTACGAGATTAGAACCTGTGGCTGCATAGGGATTGTCGTCACGATAAATTCACAGTTATTAGCACTCTTTTACTTGTCGGTGGATGACACGTGGCAGAGAACACCAGAATTTATTCACACTTACATCAACATCACATGCATGTCTTCCTTCTCCTCTTCATTTTTATTTTTACTTTCAACGGATATTATTTAATATAGCTGTACACTCCTGGAACCATATGGTTGAATCAAGTAAAAATAAAATATTGAAATAAGAAATTTATTGGTTGTAGTGATTATATACTATTGTTAAATATAATTTTTTAAATTAATATTTATAACATTTTAATATTAACTACTAAACCATTAATATAGAATTTCTTATTATATATACATATGAACTCCTTATAAAACATGATTTCTTTTTTCATAATAAAAAATTTTAAATTTTATTTACTTTGTATTTTCTTTTATATAAATTTGGTTTGGTTTTCCATATTTTTTGTTTCTCTTTTCTTGTAATAATTTCACATTTCTTTTAACAAATTCATGTGAAAGCTTCTTGCTAATATGGATTTACTACAAAAAAAAAACTTTATAATAAAATCAATCATAAATTTCCTATATTAACAAGAAAATGTAAAATGATATCTGTGACTCATATTGAATTAAACTTAAATTTTATTTTATTATGTATAAAGGACTTGACAAATTTTACTTTTTTATATAAATTTAATATTTGTTAGAAATAATTTTAACCATTTATAGCTTTTAAAGAATAGTTAGTGATAGGAAAAATTATTATAGAATTAATTTAAGATTAAAACTAGAGTTGTCAAAATGGGTAATCCGGGTGGACCAGACCCGACCCACTACTGGTTGGTCATTTAGTGAGTCAATCCAACCCGGCTCACTTATTAGCGAGCTGAAAAAATTCGAACCTGGCCCGACCCACCACGGGTTGGTGGATTAAACGGGTTGACTTACTAACTCACTTAATTATAAATGTTTTTAAAAAGTAAAAAATTATAATTTTATTAATTTAAATCTAAATAAATTTCACTCTAAAATGATGTTAAACTTCAAAAACAATTCAAAATAAATAAAAAAATATCATACAATCCAAGAAACAAACACAAAAGGCAAACACATAAGTTTTTAATATTGATAATTTTTGTATCACTTGTCCATTTATAATATTAGATTCTTGAATAGATAGATCTATAATATTTTTCCCTTTTGAAACATCTTTTTCTTTTGTCCCCATTTAAATATAATAAAAAAAAGACTAACTAATAATATTAAAACAGAAAAATAACAAATAATTAAATTAAATTAGGTGGGTTGGTGAGCCAACCCGGCTCATCACGAGTTCAACCCGATGAGTCGGGTTGAAAACTAACCCACATAAAAAAATTACATTTTTTTCAAAGCCAACCCAACTCAAATCTATGATGGACCGAGTTGGCTCGCAGATTTTACGGTCTATTTTCACATCACTAATTAAAACTAACCAAAAGATAAAGAGACTAAACAAAACATTGACCTTTTTATTCTTTGAAGAATGTGCATATATAAAGTATATGTACAAACACTACCGCAATACTACACATTATTGAATATAATAAAAAATAATGATAAAATAAATAAATTTAAAACATTGGTAAGCAATGCTATAATTGTTGAACTTTACTTTTTAAAAGTATAGTTATATAATTGTGGAGCTGGTTTTGTTTTTTATCAGCAAATGTGGAGATGATAAGGAACCTTATATCTTATTCCTTGTTAAAAACGGTATTAAAATGTATATTTTAAGAAAATGAAGGAAAGTTACCTAAAGAGAAAATATAATTTACCTTACAAAATTAAGATGACCATAAAGATGTCAAAAAAACAATTAAACTTAAATGTATAAAGATAATTGAATCGAGGGAAAGCATATGTATGTTCTCTCTACACTTAGCTAGATTTGTTAATAAGAATACAAAAAATGTATTATTTCTTCTACCACCAATGTGTAATTAAATTATTTTATTTAATTTATAATTTTCATAATGCAAAATTGTTGTTGTTTTTCATAATATCAATCTTGGGACTTGCTGAAATCTTAACTGAAAAACTATGTCCCAATATCAAAATTGAAACTTGAAACATTACTAAGAGAGATATGCTTGTAAGGTAGGAGGAAGAGAAAAAAAAAATTTAACATATTTAGATGTAATAGTTATGCACTAATTTACTTGCTATTTACTTTTCAAGGTGAAGCAGTAAAATGATTAAAAAGTTACTTATCTCTGTTTATGTATCGTAACTTGTGCTTAATACAGTGACATACTTAGATTTGTTTAATTAGTAAAGTTTGTCAAAAAAAATTAATACTGCCTTATGCTTTTTCTTTGTAATTTTGTTTTTTTTATCTCTTGTGTGTATAATTTTATTTTCTTTACTATTCTTCCGAGGGTTATAGATTTTACTTGTTGAACCCTAGCAATTAAAGGTTAAAACACAAACAAGAATCATTGACATGCATAGAAGAAGAGATTCTTGCAAGAGAATATTTATGACATGTATAGCAACTTTTAATTAACTTATTCTCGCAAATCAAGGAACGTGGCTACTTATCACTTGAAAATTGACTGCTAAGATAAATGATATGCTGGACCACATAATAATTTTCTTGTCTTGATTCTTCTGTATAAAAAAACAATGCATTAATGTTAAAAATATATAATAATTAGTTAATTGAAAAAATATATTAGTATGTGACTATAGCATCTGAAAAAACTGAACAAAAATAATAAAAAGAAACCCAGTTCCCAAGAAACAATGAAAAATTGAAGAGGAAAGGCTGGCAAATGAAGTTGAATACAACACTAATGTTCTACCCTTAGCTATAAACTTGCTCTATCACTCTCAAATGGGTTTGGTTTTAGACAAACTAAAGTGACAACTATATCCCTTTACCATATTTAATTAACTAGCTCTCCATCTTCAAACCTAGCCCTCACTCTACACTTTAACTGTTCTACTTTTTATAATGCATAGTCTGTACTCAAAAATAAACTAATATTGTGTTAGGAATCACGATTAAGATTTAAGTCAAATATCACTGATAAAAGATGAAGCACATTTATCTTTCACACATAAAAAAATAAATTTTTATATATTTTTAAAAAATAATTTCAACTTAATGTAAAATATTTGTGTTTGTGAAATAATTAATTTTCTAATTAAAAGTTAAGATTTTTTTTTACTAGTACACATTGATATTTTTATATTTATAATAATATAATCTTTGACTTTTTCTTATTATATGTTGCATATTTTAATTGATCTTTGAGTTATTAATGTCACACTTAATTTAATGTTAGTAGCCCTTTCTACTTAATTAGTTTGGTAAATAATAAAAGATCTTATTTATATATATATTTCATATTTTTACACATGTATATTCTTACAAATATTACATGACTTTTTCGTAAGTCTACATGGGATGCTCGTGAGTACAGTCTCATTCACTGTAAATATCTTAATTTTGAATATATATTGTAACCGTTTATGATCTTAAGTACTTTTTCTTAAACAAGTGCATGCTACGTATCTCACTATTATTTTTAGCAGTTTCTAAGATATTAACACTGCTTGATCAACATGCTGATTTGACTAAATTGATATTGTATGTGATCATGGAAAAATTATTTGATGTATTGTACAATTTGAATCACGATGCATATAGTCTATGTAACATTTTAAATTTTAAAACTCAAATTTGTATATTCTTTCAATTACGTAAAAGTAACGCGAGAAGAGATATAGAAGAACCCTACATTAAGAAAAGCAGAGAAAACTTAGAAAATCAAAACTGAGTTCAAAAGAAAAAGAAAAGGTAATAGCAAATAACCAAAGTAACTTGAATCACAAATTCTCGCAGTTTCTTTTAACTCAATTAAAGCCTCTTATTATTTATATTTTACGCTTTATTATTTTTAGGACAGGAGACTTTTTGTTTTATATTTTATTTTTTACATTGGCAAAAGGGAAAAAATAATAAATAAGTAAAAAAAAAAAAGAGAGAGTAGTCCCATATAGGTGTCCGTTTGTCCCCTTTAAACGCAAATAAACCCTCTTCTGGTTTTCTCTCTCACCACTCAAAACCACAACTTTGGCACACTTTGTGTCTGGAACTCCCTATACTTTCTCACTTCACCTTCTTCATAATTTTCCTTGAACCCACCACAACAACCAGAAGCCATGGAAGCACAAGAGTTATTCCAGAACACCTTTTACCCTCAATTCTCCTCCGACAACGTTACTTCCTCTAACACCAACGCCTCCACCACCGACCACTTCATCGTCGAAGATTTCTTCGACTTCTCAAACAGCGACGAGGCTCCCCTCATCGACGCCACCTTTGACTCTCTCCCCACTGACCACTCTTCCACCGTAACCAACCTCGACACCACCACCAACAACTCCAATTTCTCCGCCACCGATGCTCATTTCTCCGGTGACCTCTCCCTCCCGGTACACACGTGTCTCTAAACTCTATACATGTGTTATGCTAACAAATGCAACGGCTGCCTATGTGTTACTTCTACACTCTCCCCAAACCCAAAAATTTTAATTTCAATAAATTTATTTTTTTCTTTTTTTTCAATTCTAATGCCACGTCCAATCAATACAACAAATTCTTGTCCTTATTACATACACGCTTTTCGCTTTTGTTAATGTTGCAATTTCCTTTTTCTTTCGGTAATATTATAGTTTTTTTAAATAATAAAGAAGATTAATTAATTAATTAATTGATTGTGTGTCTGCACAGTATGACGATCTTGCTGAATTGGAGTGGCTGTCGAAATTCGCCGAGGAATCCTTTTCCAGTGAGGATTTACAGAAGCTGCAGCTGATATCCGGTGCCGGAGTGCAAAAGGAAACCGCATCGGAAACGAGAGACCCGAACCCGGCTCTGTTCAACCCTCAAGTATCGGTTCGGGGGAAGGCGAGGAGTAAGCGGACTCGTGGACCACCATGCAATTGGTCCTCTCGACTGGTTGTCCTCTCTCCGAACACGATGTCTCCGGAGTCTTCTCATTCAGACAGCGGTAAGAAGGTCGCCCCGCGGAGGAGGGATGTGAGCGAAGGCAGCAGCGAGGGCAGGAAGTGTCTGCATTGCGCAACAGACAAAACGCCACAGTGGCGGACGGGTCCCATGGGTCCTAAAACACTTTGCAATGCATGCGGCGTGAGGTACAAGTCCGGCAGGCTGGTGCCGGAGTACAGGCCCGCCGCAAGCCCAACCTTCGTGCTGACAAAACACTCGAACTCGCACCGGAAAGTGTTGGAGCTGCGACGGCAGAAGGAAATGGTGAGGGTCCAGCAGCAGCAATTGCTCCATCTGCAACATCAGCAGAACATGATGTTCGATGTTCCATCCAACGGTGAGGATTATTTGATCCATCAGCAATGGGCTCCGACTTCCCACACCTCATCCAATCTCCTGCTAGACTAGTAAAGTTCCGGTGAAGCTTCGGGTATTTTGTAGCTACCTACAGTTCTTTTCCTTAATTTCCTACCTAATTTTTCTAGGGATTTATTTTATTTCTTTTTCTGTAATTTGAAAATTTTCACTTTATGCTATATGTAGACTGCTCTCATGTTTCTTCAAGTCATTTTGACAGACTTGAAAACTCCGAAAACTAAAATTTTTCCCAATTCACTTCTTTATATCTTTAAATTATGATATAGATGGGTAGTATATAAAAAGAAATAATATTGAACAATAACTTAATACTTTTATGTTTAAGCACGGTTTGTACTATGTTTGTAAATAAGAGTAGTATTTAAAGAAAAATTAATTGAAGTGTTTAATAGTAGTAGTGGGTAATAACAGTTGCTTTTGTATGGACCACTTTAACAAAGTCTAACTCAATTTTCCGGCACACTGTTAACTATGTCCAAACAATTAAAGACTTGAGCTACCACTGTACGGTACGAAACCTCCTAAATTTCTAATGTAGGAGAAAAACACCAAAAATAATAATTAATATATTGTTTCTTTGTTCTATATTTCATGTGATAAAAGGAGGATAAGCATTAGAATGGCATAAAAGTTGCACATAAAAAAGCAAAGAAAAAGAATATGTGACGACATTTTAGTAAAAATCGCATGCAAATACATCGATCTCGCATCCATTCATGTCAGGGTATTATTGGTGGCAAATCTAGGCACCAGTCATGTTTCTGAGTCGTCAGCATAAAATTTTCAGTTTTTGGTAAATGTTCCTTTCTCCTATTTTCTTATTTTCTTTCTTTCAGTTAAATCTTTCAGTAAAATTGTTATTTATTGCTCACAGTTATTTTTATATACATATCATCCAACCATACACATTGCTGTTAAAATTATAAGTCATGTATATTTTTTTTATATATTTAGTTTCTCTTTGTCTTCTTTAAATCATCCAGTTTTTTAATTTTTTTATTAGAACTATACATAAGATTTGTCTTATGAGAATGATGATTAAATGTTTTTTTCCAATAGTTAGAGTATGTACCAAATAAATTATAATCTTAAATAGTCCTTGTTAGAGTAAACCTATAATTCCAAAGGTCAAAACTTCATCAAAATGATGCTCCACACCGAACTAAGAACCTCGAGTTACACTGTAAGGTTTGAGAATATATATTTAACAATTAGTCCATTTTCTATTCTAATTTTTCTATGACTCATTCTTATATACAGTTGTGATTCACTCGCATTCGTTAATGTGTTATATAAACAAAGTATTCCTAATATAAAATATTAGGTAGACTTTTTTTTTCTATTGCAAATAAGGTCACTTTATTGATATCTTATATACATGAGTGTTGTTTTTATAAGTAATTACAATTTTTAGTTCGTGAAATATATATTTTAAACGTAAAACTAAATATTAATAAATGATTTAATAAAAATAAAACAAAATCTTTTTAAAATAAATTTTAATTTATTATTTTGATACCATATAAACTTTAAATTTAACTGAACTTAAATTTGATACAATTAACTTTGAGATTAAAAAATCTTAATTTTTTTTAGAATAGCAATAATAAATTTAATCAAAATGTGAAAACAGTTAGCTACCTATATATCTAAAATTCTATTTCTAGACTGATTTTACTGAATTGATTGACCACATCAGTTCAGTGTTTGTTACATCAACAGTTGTTTAAAGTTATAATTGATAAGAAAGGTACATGCATATTATATTAAATCTAAATTTAAAAGAAATTCCATACATTTTAAAAATATTAATTATTCGAAAAAGTATTGCACTCGTTAATTATTATGTAAGATAAAACATGTTAGAAGAGAAGTAGTGGATAAAATAAGAAGAAAATGATTATAAGATTGATAAAAAAACAATTACAGAGAATTAACATGGGAAGAAGTGAAAAAGGTTCCCTCTGTGAAACACTAAATAGACATGAGATATCTGAATGAATCATCAAACAGTTTGATTTTCACAGTGAGCAAATGAATATAGTAAATAAACGTAAGAGTAAAAGTTGGTTTGTTCTTAAAAGTTTGAGTGGTCGAAGTATAATAGGTTGAATTTTCATGCACGTGAAAGAATTTGTTCTTGCTTGGTCTGAGCCCAGTTCACAATGCATGTGACAGAAGATGGAAAAAGGAAACTTCACAGCCATTTCTCCATCTCCATCACTCCCATGTGATTCATCTATTTTCAACTAATTAGCTGATTGGCTAAGTAATGAAATCGAGAAAAAGAATTTTCACGAATGCATTTTATATACTTGTGGGAGTGTATGTACGACCTCAGACAACACAAATCCAGAGGACTATATTATATCTTATACTATATTATATAATATTAATATAACGTTATATCAAGATAACGTCTTCCCATCATTGTTAATTCTATTGTATACAGTGTTATTAAATTACTCATTTGAATAGCTAAATATGAATCTTCTCCTCTTCTTTTTATTTCCTTTTTCTTTTGCTTGAAATTGTAGGTTGCGTGTTTTGTTCAGTCAATATATTATAAAAAGTCTCAAAAGAATATGCAGAGAATAAAGCAAAAAAGAAAAGGGAAGAAGAGGGTTATTTAATTTACCCCAATCTTATTTATAAACAAAAGCTCGAGTATATTAAATTAATAAGCAGTGCATTATTAGACTGAGAGGAAGCTAAGATTGCGGTGGTCACATGACACTCTTCCACTGAGCGTGAACGAGATCACTGTACCAATGAGTGATGTATGCATACACACTGATATACGTATACTTGTATGGCAAATGGCAAATACGTAGTCACAAGACTAAACCCTAAAATAAAAAAGTCTCACAAGTCATTCTCTATACTCACACTACCTTCATGCATTTATTTAAGGCCACCACGTATGTTGTTTTCCGTTGTCCCTTTGCTCAGATTGAATTTGGAATATTTTTTTCTTCCTCATGCATTCTGGACATGATTTCTCATGAAACATTTTAAAATTCAGGAAAGGAGAAACTGCAACAACTGAGTGAGAATAATTTTCTGAATTAGATAACCTTATGTGATTAATTAATTGTGCAATTAAAGTAGCACCTCAGATAAAGATTCTTTCACAAGCCATTTTCATGAAAAACTAACTTAGTTCTTAATTGGAGAAATCAATAAAAGAAAATAATAATATCATGACATACTTCTACGTTCATTTGACACACAGTACAAGAATAAAATGATCATAAAAATATAAATTGTTATAATTTTTCAAGAAAAAAAGTAAAAAATAAGAAAGAATAATATCAAATGAATGTAAAAAAAATTATGTGTCAATGAATATTTTTAAAAAAAATTACCCTATTAGATTTGACACAAAGTATGAGGGTAAAATGATTATAAAAGTGTAAATTTTTGTATTTTTTTAAGAAAGAAGAAAGTAAAAAGTAAGTAAAGATAGTATCAAATAAATATAAAAATTTGATGTGTGTTAAATAATCATTATTCTATTAAAATTTGTGTGTATGTTTGTTACTGTTGAGGTATCTGTTTTAATCCTAACGGGTCAATGTGCCTGGACCTCACCTCCCACACAATAAGCCCAAACCAATGAAACTAGGGTTTATCTTCCTACTCTTTATAACTTCTCTCACATTCATAATGTAAAAAATACCAACATGCTTCACTTATAACACATCATATATCATTTTCTCAAATTATGGAAACAGAAAAAATTAGAGAAAAAAAATAGAGACTTGATTATACATAATTCAAAAGTTATTTTTTTTCATTCAAATATCGAGTGGCTCGATTTTAACCTACGATTTGAACAGTTTTTGATCCAAAAGGTCGGATAAATAAAATATTAAATATGGTATAAACCAAATTAAGCATATTGACGGAGGTGTGATCTGATACATGATTAGCAAGATTGAAAAGACAAAAAATGAGCGTTCTTAAATATGTGATAATATAAATAAAGGAGAAGGCCATATTTTGCAAATAAAAAAAAGTAAGGTTAGATATTGATGTCTCCAAAGCTAAGCCATATACATCTTTGACCAAGCTTCGTGCAGAAACAAGAAGTTGCTTGAAGCCATTCCAATTCCACANTTTAGAAATGTAATTATAGCTAAATATAGGTAATTAAGATATGTTCAAAATCTTGAATATATAAGTAATAGCTATCAATGATTTTTTATTCATATACTAACAACGAAATATTAGTATGAAAGATATATGTATATATATACAGTATTATTCAACTACTTATATGAGTGATTATACTATTTGATTACTGAGTTTTGGCTTAGGAATGAAAAAGCTTATAATATATAATGATGCTTTAAGAGTATTTACTTAATATTCATATACACTACTAGGTAAACTTCTTAATGTTCATCACCAACTTGATGTCTATAACTTAAAAATTCAAGCTCATATTCTAAAAAACTTCAGTTTCCACCTTGAGAAGACATCTTCCTGATAAGAATAAATATAATACATTTTAATACAAATTTAACAATTAATAAAGTGGATTATAAGTATTTCATTTCTACACCACGATTATATATATAAAAATCCAACTGTGAATGAGTTGTCTAATTTTTATTGAACGGATTCAATTTGATGGTTATATCTACCAACTGTACCAAATTCGAGACCAAATTAGCATGCATGTCTTGTGTTGTGTTGTGATCCTATACGCATTTTCTTTCGGATTTCCTCCTTCTTTATATATACTTATATAAATAGTAAAGTTAAGATGGAACATGTATGATATATATACATATACGCAGCAAGATATTTAATTTTTTATTTTATTTTTCCAGATCTGCTCTTTTCCTGTACGTTTAAGCAGTGTCATCTACCAGGTAAACTCCTGATTTCCTACATAATGAAGATTAAAATAATATTTATAATACTTGTGAGTTGATTTCATTTTTCTAGACTTTAATATTCGGAATAGGTTTATCGAAGTTGGCTATCAGGTTGATGTTCTTTGCATAATCACAAGCCTAAGCCAATAATGATTTCCTACAACATTCTAAAAACAATCTTACATTAATATATCAATAATTGCAAATTTTATTTTACAAATTGATTACTATCCCTTTTAGATTATTATCATATTATTCATAAATATTTATTATTTTAATACTTTTCTTTTAGGTAAGTGATTAAATGAATTATTGAATTATTTTTAATATTTTATTCTTTTTTGACATTCTCGAAGCAGGTGATTAAACATATGAGGAATTGTGAGGGAGGAAGTTTCTTCTTAGCTAAATTCATGTGGAATATTAAGCTCTAATTTTTCTAATTGGATACACATTAATGTTCAAGAAAGAGAGTTCAAAGCAGGAATTGCTAGAGTTAAATATGATTAGAGTCACACAAATTATCAATATATATATATATATATATATATATATATATATATATATATATATATATATATATATAATATGCGAAAAGACATCTAAATTCACATATACGATACATGTTCCCTGATATAAAAAAAAACCCAAAAATCCCTTCGCACAATCAGGATGACTTTGATGATGCTGAATTAAAACAATTCAAGTGAAAGTTTTTATAAAAGAAATAAAAAGAAAAGATAATTAGACTAAGACGTGTATGGTATGAAATGAACATAAAAAGTAGTAACCGAGTTTTTAGCATTGGCCCATGTAACAGAAGAAAAAGAAAACAGACTCTGATGCAATTTTACATTCAAAATGTATTATGTATAGTGAAATAAATATAAAGGTGTTTTGTTCATAAATCTATTTCTGGAATTGTTTGTAAATATTTAGGGATACAGTCTTTTTTTTTTAAAATATATAAACTCTTCAATGTTAGTTCCAATCTTTGATGTATAAAAATTTCACTATGATATTTTACGTTTATTAACAAAATTAATCTGAAAGGTTAAAAGTTACATCCTTCGCTATTGATCTAATATATGAATAATTATATATTAAAGATATTAATAGTGTTAAATTAAAAATGATGGTGTTAAGTGTCTTAGTAATTATGTGTAAGATCCTACAAACTTTTAATTTAGTAGAATAATGACAGTGTTAAGTTAAATAATGAAAGTGTTGACTTTAGTTAAATTATAATTTTTGGAATGAGTGTAATAATTAAATAAGTTATATAATTCATTTGGATAGAGTATTTGGATAATATATGGAAAGTATTGAGTTTAATTCTCACTAATAGAATTTTTTTAAGATGTATTGATATAAAATATATAAATATGACTTAAGCTTTTGGGGATTTTTGCAATTACCATAAATTGTTTAGGGTGTAGGTATAATGAAACTACGACATGATTTTATCAATATAGATGTGATTTATTTTTTCTTAATACTTTAGGAAATTACAACATTTTGCCGGTTGGTGATTTTGTTTTATGTGTTGGTTTTAAAATTTAGTGTTTAAATTAATCTCTAATTAATTAATGATTAATTTAGATCCTAATTTATTTCATAATTAAAATCTTAATAAATAATGTTAGAAACCAATTTAACAACCAATTCATAGTTCAATTATATTTTTTATTTATAATAAAAATTGTTAAATATCAATAATTTTTAGTTTGTAAATTAATATTTAAATACTAATTATTTTTTGTTTCTAAAATTATTACGTGGAAAGGTAATATAATGTTATGTATAACCATAAAATATTTTATGAACATGGAACTGATTTTAGTATTGGTTTAATATTATACTTTTTTTTTAATTTTACTCTTCAGTTGTTGAAAAAAAATAAATGAGAGTTTCAATTTCCATTAATATTAAATAGTGTAGTGGTATCATAGTTTCGAAATAAAAGATTGTAAAGTTTACAAATTTTACTTATCTTAGTGGTATTCTAAGTGCTGGAGTGTTACATTATGTATCTAAAAGGTTATGATACCTTTAATGCATGACTTTAAGGTGGTAATTAATGGATGATTGTACTTTGTAATGGATAAATAAAAATACAAAGGACAATCTCACTTATATCCATAAATAGTATACATTTTTTTTTGTTTTTAATTTTGATGGTTAACATGATAGATTTTTCGCTTTTTGAACTTATATCTTCATTATAATATTCTATATACTTTTTAGCGTGTTTCTAGTGAAAATAAAATCATACATGTGTAC
Source organism: Vigna umbellata (assembly GCF_029865625.1). Classification (NCBI taxonomy): domain Eukaryota; kingdom Viridiplantae; phylum Streptophyta; class Magnoliopsida; order Fabales; family Fabaceae; genus Vigna; species Vigna umbellata. Next base: position 44,618,717 of record NC_142166.1, read on the forward strand.
TTATTACAATTTGGTGAAAATATATTAATAATTAGATAATTGATTTTATTTTGTTTTCATATTTTGGTATGATATAATGATGTTTAAATATGTTGACAAATATATTTTAATTGATGTGCAAAAAATATGATAAGTTTTTTTTTTTACTGGTGAAATCAATTAGTCAATTATGGTCATACATTTACATTGTATTATCCTTTATTTATATATTTTGGTATTTTAAGTTTCACTATGTAATTATTCCGAATTGTTTGGAGGTTGGTTCAGTTGATGATTATATCATAAGTTTTATGGGGATAAAAATGTTTTTTAATTTTGTATGTTAATTATATTTTTCTTATGAATAATAATATCAATTTAATGAATGAAACCAAGAGACTTTTAGTTAAGAATTTTGAAATAGAAGATCTTGGTAATGTACCTTTTGTATATATACATCGAGATTGTACTTTGGATACTCTTAAATTATCTAAAATATAAATCTTATATTGAAAATGTTCTTAAATTATATGACATGTAAAATTGTGAAGCCCATAGTAGCTTTGTGCCTAGAGGAGACAACTTTAGGCTTGACCAATGTCTTAAGAATTTCTTTGACGAAAAGAAAATGTAGAAGATTCCTTATGTATTAGTAGAAGGATGTTTAATGTATGTTGAGGTTTGTAGGCATCTAGATATTGTGAATGTTACAAGAATATTATGTTGATAATTTTGAGTAATCAAATATTGGATCTTTGGAAATCGTTGAACGTAAAATGTGTTACTTATAGACAACAAAAGATAAACTTTGATTTTGTTATGGTTTAATCTCACCCAATAATTTAGGCATTTTAAGACCATATTACATGAAAATTTCCCACTGAACATCCATCTCATGACTTATGTTATTCATTTGTTCTAATATAAGTGACATCAATTGATTTACCTACAAAATAAAACAAAGGTCATTCTAATCTAGATTGATATGATGATTAAACCAAATTGACATAGATACATTTGATAAAATATATAGTTCGTCATTGGTTGAAAAACAATGGGTCGGAATAAACTAACCTACCACAACAAAAAAGTCATCGAAAGATTTAATTTCAAATTTGGTTGTACAAAGAAAAATAATCAATAAAATGTATTTCATAAGAAGCATGTGGTTAGACATTTTATTAGCCTGAACACAGAACAGAGACAACCTAAAGTAATTTATATGGCGTAAGATGCAGAAGGTTAGACATTATTACAGGGTGTGAAATCTAAAAATATTAAACTGCTTAAAATTTTCAATTGAACCACTTTATATAAAAAGGTTTATAAAATCGAAGTGATTTTATTCTTTAAAAAATCGAGAATATGTAAATATTAAATAAATTGAATCTTAAAAAATGAGATCGTTGTCAACAAAGTCCGGAATTAAATTACTTTATAAAATCTATTTGGTTAACGAAAGTAGTTTTATAGTGATTCAATGTAATTTGGTTCTATCTTTAAATATATCCAAATGGTGTAGGGCCCAGATTAATGATGTTAGGGCATATAAAGAAATGATCCAATACAAGGAATGTGTGGTAGAAAAATATAGAATTAATGAGTGGTTGATTTATTAATTAATTTTTGAAATCAATTATTGTAGCAGCAGTTCCAATGTAAATTCATAGTACAAAACATCCTAGATTTAACTATTCAAAATTAGTTTTATTTGACAGTAAAATAAACTGCTTAAGTGCAGATCCATCAACATCAACTTTATTTGAACCAATGGTTGCTTACATTGATTGATACACTTGTGGATCCTTGCCAGCTTAAATCCCAGTTGCAAGTGTTTCTAGATGGGTTTCATGTGAATGATTAACAAAGAAATTGACTATAATTCATCACTTTTTCTAAGTGGAATCTGTGGAGTTTTGACACCATTGCTAGGGTTAGCACCAAGTGGTGTTTAATTTCGTTAATCTCTCTAATACTCCATGTTAGTGAGTTAGTCACCATCGTAGTGGACCTTTTAGCTCAACATTAATTAATATATGTATATATTATAGTGCCCTTTATAAAAGGAAAAAAAAAATATATATATTTCTGCACGGGTTACTTCAATTTATTCTCTTTGAAAGTGCATTAAAACTTTTTCTATCGAATAATGCTGCTTAATCTATCAAAGCATTATTAAAGTATAGCTGAGTGATTGAACTGGACAACTAAAGAAGAACATGGAACCCTACAAATTTTAAAGAGACTCAGATCCCATCAAAGGAAAATGGATCGGCTTCGCGTCATGCATACCTCATTATACTGAATAATTACAGAATGTGAATGAATTTATTAAGGAGAAGACACATATATTACATACATATATAGCTCAAAAGTGATTCATATATATATATATACTAATCCATAGATTAGTACAAATGAAAGCACTAACCCAAGACAAACAAAGCACTACTTATCTTTACAGCATATGGGCACAATTCCACTTTTCTTCATGATATAAGTATATAAACTAATCAATTTTTCTCTTTTTTTTACGTTTGAATGGTTCAATTATTGAAACAGCTAATAGTGTTTTCTGTTGTTGTTGCTTTACTCCTTCATACTAGCTATCCACTGTGGAGCTAAATCTACTTACAGAGTTATCATTAAACACCGAGCTTAATAAAGCTTCATAGCATTCTTAGTGAGTGGCTAATATGTGATGTGCCATGAATATTACACCATTGATAATATTACTCCACAACCTTAAAATCCACTGGAAAATTGTTCTGAATTCAAAGCTAATAATTTAAATTTAAATATCAAAGGTGCATGCCATGCAAGAAATTTAAAGTTCAGTAGTCGTTGCTGCCCATAACGATGAGCAGTGAGCAGTGACCACCATCATCGACATCACTATTGCTATAGCTAGCTAGGTAACTGCACCACACTCCCACCATAATATTTCTACTTTAGCTACAATCGTTATCATCACCGACAGCTATGTCAAAACGAGTTCAACCTCATGCCATGCTTTAAATAACAACGAATCACCTCTGTTTACTTCTCTATATATCACCAACCGTACTCTCATCACTGCTACTTAATTTCAATTCTCATTTCTAACCACAAATAATATCGATTAGATTTTAATTAGTATGTTTCATATGTCATAAAGTTTGCGTAAGGGGTTCGATAAAAATGTTACGAAGATATATATAAACACTCCAATTTCGCATACAATATGCATGAGAGTATATCCTGTGCTCTAGGACTGTCCAAATTAGGTTTTTTCATCATTCTAGAGTAATTTTATTTTGGAAATGGCGCAAATTTTAAAAAAAAATCATATATAGAAAATTATGTCAATTTGATACAATTTTCATGATAAAGAAAAGTCCGTATCAAGAAAAAAACATTTCATTGAACTAAAATTGTATTAAATAATGACAATTAATATTAAAAATTATTTAAAAGTGAAATCCTTATAATTTGAGACAATTTTAATTGAAAAAATTTAAATCGACATAACTTCAATTCATTTCATTTAGAATTGATATTGTCATGGCATAAGACGATTTTACTTCTATAGTAAAATTAACAAAAATTGTGTCAATATGACATAATTTTATTTTGAAATTATTTTTTATAAAAGTTGTTATAACTTAACATAATTTCAGTTCATTTTTAGTGAAGTTACTACATATGGACACACATCTTTGCTATGAAATCATTTCGGACTTATCTATATGCAATTTTATTAAAAAAAATTGTAACATTTTGGTAATTTGAAAATGAAATACATGATAATGGTGAAAAACCGTTGAATGGTGTTTGTGTATTAATTATGAATGTTAAAAGTGCATGGTTTTATTATAATGAATGAAGATAGTGGGAATGAAGGACAAGAAAAAGGAAAGGAAAATGGGGTGGCGTGGAGTGGAGTGGAGTGGAGGATGAGAATAAGATTGGTGAAATGGAAATTTAGAGTGTAAAACCCTAGAAAATGGAGATGGGCAAAGCATGCCGGGTATGACAAAGACCACACACTGTATATTCCTTCGAGAAAGACATGGTGGGTCCGTTACTTCTCAAAGCACAGAGGGATAGATACAGAGGTTGAAGACAACTGAATAAGAATGAAAGATTATTATTATTATTATTATTATTATTATTATAAGGTGAATGTGCCCACGGCCTCAGTACTAATCATCAGTCTATGTAACGTAAAAGACTCGCAACTTTTTTTTTTCTTTACATTCTTCTACTTTGTTCCTCCATTTTATTTTCCCTATTCTCTTTCAGCTTTTCTCTCCCATGGCTCTGCTCATTCCCCTTTGCCTCACTTCCATCTCCTATTTTTCTTTCCCTTTTTCTCTCCCTTAAAGTCTTTTTTCTTTCTCTCTGCACCTCTTTCTGCTTTGTGAGAACGAGAATCCAAGATAACAAAATAAAGTCCAAGCAAAAGTGCCTCAAGAATCTTGCTTTTTAACATGCCAATGGAAAGCTGCTCTATCCTGCGCTCCACCAACTTCTGCCCTCTACTTATAACAAAATTACACCCACACCCCATTTCTTTAATTTCTTCTGCAGCCATGTCTGTGCACTCCATTATAATTTTTAGTTAGCAGAACGTAATCTGAACGAGTCACCAATGAATATATAAACCCTTGTTCACTCAATGATAAATGTAAGCAATCGCCATGTGAGTTGATTACAGTCAACGAAAGAATAAACCATGAATTACCCTCTTTCCTAGATGATCTTCAATCTAATTAAATTGCATAATAATCTCTTACATCTTGAATATTCATCATTTTAATATTTTGTTTCTTATTGATTCCATTTCCGACAACACAATGTTCAAAGCAAAGAAGTGAAGAAGATTGCTGGCATGCATGGACGTGTTGTCCTCGTCTTAGAAATAGAATTGAATCAGTTATTCTGTTCAAATACCCGCTTCTTCTTTGCATGGTTGTTTTGTCCGACAGACGAAAGACTGGAATGAAACATCAAATAGAAACCAAACATATAATGTTCTGACAACATAAAACAAACAAGTGCTGAAGTACCAAGATAGCCAAAACTTTACCAAAAGTAAATTAAACCACTCTGCACCATCCTGCATGTCGTATCTTTGTTCGCGATTCGAACTATAATTACTACAGACGGGCCAGTAAATTTTAATATATATACTTCAAAATCAAAAGCGTACTTTCTCATCGACCAACCGTTAATTAAGCGTATGCTTTTCATCTATGCAAATTATAGATACCGTTTAGTAGAACGTGAAGCTGATATGACGCATGATCATTATTCACCAAATTACATTTATCAACTCTTGTGTGCGCTTTCCACATTTTTAACCTTTTCATTAGTGATTTAAATATAATAATAGCAAGAGTTTGAAGAGTTTGTTTTCAACGGTTACAGAAATTCTTTGTCACTTTCTCAAGTGCTCTGCCAGTGAGTCGGTCAAAAAAGAGCATTTTGGTAACAATCCGACAAAATCAGAGCCTTTTTCCAACATCTGTCCCTGTTTCCCTTTCAACCGTTTGTGTTCAAACGCCAATCTCTAAGAAGTCAAGGGGCAGTTTCGTAGTTAGGAATGAACTCAAGTGCCCACTTCCAGTTCTTGTAGCATTCCATCTATTTAAGCACGCACACACCCTTCTCTCTCACGTCCAACCCATCCTCTTCAAATAGTATTTCCAAGAATATTTCACCATATCCCTCTCTCCCTTTCTTTACTTACTTCAAATCCAATTCTTCTCTATCCTCAATTCATTTTGACTCCGAGCATCATCGTCAGCAGAAACTAAGTACTCCTCCAATAATGATAGTTAGGTACGTAATAATATCTTTTCATTATCTATGCCACTTTTACAAATTCTCTTCCAACTTCATATATATCCTGGCGCATGCATAATGTCCCTTAGCACATGAACTGACTCACATGAAATTAATGGTAGCTAGAAGTCAAACTCATCACTCATAGCCACCTGCAAAAGCTGCATAAGTGTTTTTCATTTTTGTTACCACAAGACATATATTCCTTTGTCTTTTTCCAAAACATACACACATAGAATAAAGAATATTTCATTATACTTTAGTATATGTTTTTTTCTTTCTGCCCATCATTATTCTAATTGACATGCTATTGAACTTTGATCACTGATCACTAATCTAATTATAAAGTTACGTTAATCATGTTATCCACTTTTTACAGCTTGGGATCCGAGGAGATAAATCCAAGGCTGAAGATAGAACACTGAATTGCTTCACAAAAAATAAAACTCATCAGGAAGCTAGACATGGCCAAAGGATCTTCAGAGACAAAATCCATGACATTTATATGCCTCTTCTTGTTCATGCTCAATTTCCACTCATCCCACGGAGATCCAAAAGAGGTTCAGCTTTTATTATCCTTCAAAGCTTCCATCGATGACCCGCTTCACTTTCTCTCCAACTGGGAAACTTCCTCTGCCACTTTATGCAGGTGGCATGGCATCACCTGCGACAACAACGTTAACTCTTCCCACGTTAACGCTGTGATGCTCTCGGGAAAAAACATGACCGGCGAGGTCTCCTCTATTTTTCAACTTCCATACGTCGCAAACATCGACCTTTCCAATAACCAGTTTGTTGGGGAAATCACTTTTAACTACTCTCTCAATTCTCTGTCTCTACTTCGTTACCTTAACCTCAGCAACAACAACTTCACTGGTTCTTTGCCTCAACCATTGTTTTCCGTGCTTTTCTCGAACCTTGAAAGTCTGGATCTCTCCAACAACATGTTTTCAGGGAACATACCTCACCAAATTGGATTGCTTTCCAGCCTAAGGTATCTTGATCTTGGAGGAAACGTTTTGGTAGGAAAGATTCCGAATTCCATCACCAACATGACCACTTTGCAGTACCTTACGTTGGCTTCAAACCAGTTAGTGGATAAGATACCACAAGAAATTGGCCAGATGAAGAGCTTGAAGTGGATTTACTTGGGCTACAACAACCTTTCAGGTGAGATACCAATTAGCATTGGAGAGTTACTCTCTTTGAATCATCTCGACCTTGTCTACAACAACCTCACTGGACCGATTCCTCAATCTCTCGGACACCTCACCGAGCTTCAATATCTCTTTCTTTATCAAAACAAACTGAGTGGTCCAATTCCCCAATCCATTTTCGAACTGAAAAAGCTCATTTCACTCGATCTAAGTGATAACTCTCTTTCGGGTTTGATTTCTGAGCGCGTGGTTCAGCTCCAGAGGCTGGAGATTCTCCACCTTTTCTCAAACAACTTCACTGGGAAGATTCCAAAGGGTGTTGCATTTTTGCCTCGGCTCCAGGTCCTTCAGCTATGGTCAAATGGATTAATAGGTGAGATTCCTGAGGAGCTTGGAAAACATAGCAACCTCACTGTGTTGGACCTCTCCACCAACAACCTCGCTGGGAAGATTCCAGATAACATATGCCACTCAGGTAGTCTTTTCAAGCTGATCCTCTTCTCCAACTATTTCGAAGGAGAAATCCCAAAGAGCTTAACCTCTTGCAGAAGCCTTCGCCGAGTGAGACTGCAAAACAACAAGTTCTCGGGGAAATTACCACCGGAGTTAACCACACTGCCTCAGGTGTACTTCTTGGATATCTCTGGAAACCAACTTTCCGGAAGGATCAATGACAGAAAATGGAACATGCCGTCGCTTCAAATGCTCAGTTTGGCCAACAATAACTTCTCAGGAGAACTCCCTACCTCTTTCGGGACACAAATTCTTGAGGACTTGGACTTATCAAACAACCAATTCTCAGGTTCTATTCCTCTAGATTATAAAAGCTTATCAGAGCTGGTGGAATTGAAGCTCAGCTATAACAAACTCTTCGGTAACATTCCAGAAGAAATTTGCTCGTGCAAGAAGCTTGTGGCCTTAGATTTGAGTCACAACCAGCTCAGTGGTGAAATTCCAATGAAATTCTCGGAGATGCCGGTTCTCGGTCTCCTTGACCTGTCAGAAAACCAATTCTCCGGCGAGATTCCGAAGGATTTGGGGAGCGCCGAGTCTCTCGTTCAGATCAACATTTCACACAACCATTTTCGTGGAAGTTTACCTTCTACCGGTGCTTTCCTCGCCATCAACGCCAGTGCAGTCACCGGCAACAACCTTTGTGACCGTGATGAAGACTCTTCAAGCGGGTTGCCACTGTGCAAAAGCAATAACCAGAACCCAACTTGGCTCTTCATCATGCTGTGTTTTCTACTAACACTGGTTGCGTTCGCAGGAGCTTCTTTACTCGTCTTTTATGTTCACAAGAGAAAGAGCTTCTCGGAAGTGCGAAAAGTGGAAAACCAAGACGGAACCTGGGAAGTGCAGTTATTTTGTGACAAAGCAGCGAAGTTGATGAAGGTAGAAAACGTTTTCTCTACGGTTAAAGAGGGAAGAGTCGTGTCCAAAGGAAGGAACTGGGTTTCCTACGAAGGGAAGTGCATGGAGAATGGCATGCAGTTCACGGTGATGGAAATCAGTGAGTTGAATTCTCTTTCGACGAGTATGTGGGAAGAAACAGTGAAGGGTGGAAAGGTTCGTCACCCCAATATCTTCAATCTTGTTGCGACGTGTAGGTGTGGGAAGAGAGGGTACTTGGTGTACGAACACGAAGAGGGTAAGAAACTAAGCGAGATTGTGAACAGTTTGAGTTGGAAACAGCGTTGCAAGATTGCTGTTGGCGTTGCAAAAGCGATTAAATTCCTGCATTCTCACGCTTCATCCATGGTTTTGGTGGGAGAGGTTGCAAGGGAGATAGTTAGGGTCGACATCAAAGGTGTCCCTCGCCTTAAGGTCACCCCTCCCATAATGACATGTTTGGATGTCAAGGGTATCACTTCTTCGACATACCTTGCCCAAGGTACTATACTAAATCACTATTTTACATATATATACATTCATATTTAGGTATATATATATAGAGAGAGAGAGTTTCATGATAATAATCCACAATGTCTTATGTTATGTCATAAGTTAATGTTTGGTTTCGGATTGTGTGAGTGATGATACTTGAATATTCTACATTTTCAGAGGCAAGAGAAAGGGAAAATGTGACAGAGAAGAGTGAGATATATGGGTTGGGAGTGATGCTGATTGAACTATTGACGGGAAGGAGCGGCATAGACATAGAAGCAGGAAATGGCATGCACAAGACTATTGTGGAGTGGGCCCGATATTGCTACTCTGATTGTCATGTTGACACGTGGATTGATCCTGTGATGAAAGGTGGAGATGCATTGAGGGATGAGAAAGACATGGTTGAGATGATGAATCTAGCGCTGCACTGTACCACAACCGATCCCACTGCAAGGCCATGCGCAAGAGATGTAGTGAAAGCCCTAGAGAGTTTTCAGAGAACTAGTTTTTGTTGAGTTTCAGCGCTGAAAACATGACAACTCAACTCTGTGATTTTCCATATATCTCATGAGCATTCCTCTGACCTATGGTTATAGATTTTATTTACTTGTTTGAGTTTTCACTTTTTGCCTTTTTTTGTTTTAATCCTTAATTTGTTGAAGGTTTGTAGTTTAGCAGAAGTTGTTGAAGAAGAAATGTTTGGTTGATATTATAAGGGCATGCTTGACATAGTGCTGATGAGTGTAAAAGTAAAAGTAAATGTAAATAAATTGAATGTGATTAATAAATTAATCATATGAAAGCAATGCAACATCTTTGTATATTTCCCAACAGCTGGATCTCTCTTTTATTCTTGTAGATGACTTTTCTTCCACTTTTTGTTAACCCGTGAACTGTTTACCACCTGGTTTGCATGATAAATATAGGTTTAGAGTATAGGTTTTTATAAATTAAAATAAACTTATTGTTTATATACTGATTTGTAGAATTTCTTATGAATTTTAATTTTCTGTAAAGCTTTTATAAACTCATGCGAAAAATTATATAATTATTTATCAACAAAGCTATAAATCTCAATAACAGTAAAACCGGTTCATATAAAAGTTTAAATTCGGTAAAGAGCTTCAAAATTATTTTAAAAATTAATTTTAAAAAATAAAATATTAAATAAGGAATAAAGTATCTTACCATATTTTTTTTCTTACAAACATATATTAATCATTTATATTCATTTACAATTGTTATTATGTCTTGATAGATCTTAATATGAATTTGAGTTTTGCTTTATTCTAGATCTGAACATCTTATTTCTCATACGAGTTATTTTATTTTGTTTAAACATAAACTGAAGCGTAAGATATATTTAATGTGATATTTTACGAATACTTTAATTTAAGAAATTATAAAATGATATTTTAATTTAATTTTTAGTGCTATAAAACTATGATGACAGATTTCTTTTATGTTTATAAAGTATTTAATTATTAGTTTAAATTTAATTATGATTGGACCACTAAACCTCTAAACTGTACTTTTATTAGTTCAATGTTAAATCGGATTCTTATTATAACCTTTGGATGGATCAACTAAAAGTTATATTTATATTTAGAAATTATATATTTATAATTTTTTAAGAATTAAATTTTAAATCTAAATTAAATTTATAAAATTAATTTGAAAAATGAAATTTACACTTATTTATATATATTATGAATCTGACTAATTATTTTTAATTTAATTTTAATAATTTAATTTTAATAAGTAAATTTTAAATTTAATTTTATAAAACTAATTTATAAGATAAAACTTGTATTCATCTGTATATTCTAAATGTATATGTTATATTTAATTGATGTGATATTTTTCTATGAAATATAATATAATATTTTATATATTCCTTTTCATTCATAGCTAGCAAATACTTTATATGGGTAATCTGATTTCTTATACATGTCAAAGAGAACAGGTGAGAAGTTTGTTAATGCAAACCGATGAGAGAAACAATAGTGTATCATACTATATATTGAATATATATTGTATATGATATTTTTATTGCGTATATATAAATAGTTAATATCATAAGTTTAAATTATTACATAAAGCACTTAAAAAAATACATAACTTTATCTTTCAATCTTAATATTATAATATTTGACTTAAATGCTTTGATCCTTTAATATCACTAATAGTTTAATCATATATTTTTCCTTAAGAATAATTTTGTTTTTTTAAGTCTTTGGTAAATTCTTACAATATTGGTAAGTGTGTCAAATTCTATTGATAATAAAATGGAAAATTCATATATCATTTTTTCTAGAGACTTGTGCAATATTAGATGGTTCTTGTAACTCAATTAAACAACAAAATTTTTAAAAAATACAAAAAAAAAACTCTTGTTTTAGTTTTATTAAAATTTGATGGGCAAAATAAATTTAACAGAGATATTTACAAAAACTGGATTTTATTCACTTTATTTTCATACATTGAGAGCATCTCAATTTCAATTTCAATTTTAATTTTAATTTACAAAGACGATATTTTCGGCACTCCAAACAAACTTCAAGAGTTTTCCTCCAACACTTTAGATGATTTATAGTTGTGAGAATGGAAGAATGACTAAACCCTCCTGAAAACATGTTTAAATACTTAATTTTTCATACTAAATTCAACATTCTCGTTGAACGAATTGGCATAACTCGTTAGGGTATTTAATCTTGCTCACTAAACGAATTTGGCCAAACTAAATGAGTTTTGAAAAATATACTTAAACGAATTATAAATGATAATATATTCTTTAATTTTATGATATTTTAAAAAATAAAATCCAAATGTTTCTTTTTCCAAAATTATTTAATAAACCCTTAATTATTTAAAAAATAATAACAAAAATAACAATAAAAGATAAAAATAAATTATCATAAATCTAATTAAATATAATACTCACTATAACCAATTTTTTTTAATATTTAAGACAATTGTATATAATATACTTCATCTATAAAAACTAACAGAATTGAAAAAATATATATATAATCAGTTTATTGTATTATATTTGTTTCCAAAATGATTTTTTTAAACACAAATAATTTTTTTTAAAAGACAATTATTAAAGTCAAAATTAAAATTATAAAATAAAACTAGAAAAGACATTCTATGGAAATTGACTCAATTTCTTCATTTAAACTATTGGAGTTTCCTGTTTATCCCTCTTGTTGGAAATTTGTGACCTCTAGTCTATGTTCTTTAATTTTTAATTTGTTCACACTGGTCATTTCATTTGTTAAGGGTTCAACGGTGAATTTCTTTGTGTTTTTTAGGTCAAATGCACTGAAAGAAATGACCACATGGAAAGATTTCAAACCTTGACGATCTGTACACGTGACCTAATAAGAGGAAGAAAATTAAGGTCACTTGTTTATGTTTTTTCTAAATGGATTTGAAACAAACAAAAAAATTATATCTTATTTCGGTTTTATTTTATTTAAATACAACATTTTTTGCATTAAATTAACTTAGTTTTCAAATTTTGAATTGAGGTAATCATTTTTCAATTTTTTTATGTAACTATTAACATACCTATTCAGTCTTATTTTTCTAAAGTGTGGATTTGATGATGTGTTATGATTAATAATTTTATCTCTAACCTTAACAACTTTCCACATAATGTCCACTTTAAGTACATCACTAAAGTATAATGTTGTGAAAGTTGTTGGTGATATACTGTTTCCGTCTTCATTTAAAACAATTATAAATAGAATTGATTAAGTTTCATGTTAACTAAGAAATTTGGTTAATTAAATTTACTGATAATCACATGTAAAAAGAAAATATATTATTAATGATATTATTATTATTAAGTAAAATGAAAGTAGTAAAATTTACTTATATTTTAAATATAAATGTGAGTGATTTTGTGTTAGAAAAAAAGAGTTTGATCTTAATTTAAAAAACAAGGAAAACAAATATGGGAATGGAAGAAAAGAGTTTCTCTCATGATCACAGAAATCCGAAAGTGAATGCTCCTTTCATCTTTACACCACAGTGAACCCCAACAATTACACTCATTTTCAGGGACCACCATTTATTTGTTCAATACGGTTTCATGATATCTTTTGTCCTGTTGCCAAACACTCTTTTCAAAATTTACTACAGAATATACAGCCGAAAAACAAAACAAAACAAGTGCACCATACATACCAATACCCTAAATGCAGAAACTCAGTATCACAGTGAAACAAACAAGTCAATGAACATTTCGATACACCTATGTCTCAAAAAATGGTACTTGTTTACGTACTAAATACACACTGTTTATATTAAGTTACGTGACATAAATCTAAATTTAGAAAACGGTTTATTCTAAAACATATGCTGCATTTGGTATTGCTGCGACCTAATGATTCAGTCACATTGAACGTTGTGATTGTCATAATAATACAATCACAAAATCTAACCAGCAGACACAGACATTGAACAGAAACTTTTTATATTAAATACAATGATAAGGCGACGCATTTTTTCTTTTTAGGTTTGAATGCCTGTATACTGTAAATGACCTTTCGCCAAGTTATGATTATAGGACTGATAAAAGACATCGATTAGATTTTTGGCTTCTGGGAGACGACACCCCTTTCTTTGTTCTGTTGATGATGATGCATGTTTGAATCTATGATGGCTCTACATTCATAATCAGTCACTGGTCTCCTTTCATACATAACAAACTTAAATCATACTCAAACAACTCGTCTAATTTTCTGCTAATTGTCTCTCACTTTGTTGCATGTATCAACGCATGCTAGGTCCATCATTTGATTAATTATCCAAATTAATCATCTCTAGTATTTCCCAAAAGTGAAAATTCCACTGGTGTACAGAGAACAGGAAATAGGGGAAAGGAGATTTTATCCCATGATTATGTACCCTAGACCAAATGCATATTGCTTAAGATTTCTTCTTTCTCATACATGGGCTCCAGATTAATCCTTATCTTAATTAGGGTTAGTGTGATTAAGCACTATAAATGCATTCCACTTATTATGAAAGTGGTGGTACATTGGGGATCTTCCCAACCAGGCCAGACCACAAACTTTCTTGTGACCCACCTTCCTTCCATGTTATGATGATAGAGGTGAGAGTTTCATTTTTTTAATGAATTTTGTCTTCTTTTTTTGTTTTTGAAAAAATAAATTATCATGCTATGGCCTCTAAGTAATGATTGTTATGCAAGAATCCTTTTTCCCTTTTGTTGAATCAGAACTCTTGGAGGGTTTCCACAGTTAGAAGATTCCATGAGTAAAGATGAGTTTAAGCATAAAAATATAAAACTAGCTGACATTATTATAAGGGACAAACCAGCTAAGTGTGGCTGGCATGGATATGATCTGCTGCAATGTTTGTTTTTCTCAAAAGCCCCCCAAGATTTCAATTATAGCCCTCGGAGACCATGCAAAAGGTTCTTTGGCTTCATTCTTTCAAGTCAAAAAAGCTCCTTTTCCTCTGATTTTTTTGGTAAAGTCTTCTTCTTTGGTAGTAGCAAGTGTTTGAATTGTTGATGTCTTGCCATTTTTCTCTTCTTTTCTTACTTTGTAGATCACAACACAACAAACACAATTTTCATGAATGCTTCTTTCATAAAAGACAGCTGGCTTTTGTTTTCGGACTTTAATGTTCTCAATAATAATAATATTGGCTCCACGTGCAACCCATCGGATATTGCACACACCCACCCACTTCACACAATTCATGGACTTCAAAGTGGAGAAAAGGGGTTACCTACATGCATTACAAAAGTTCTAGTATCAAAATCAAAAAGTATGCTCATTCTTGAGCGTGAAACCAAGCATGTTACGCTACAGGAAAAAGGATACATACCTACTGTACTGAGGTAGTGAAACAATATCAGAACATCTAATTTGAAAATGCTGCTATATTTATACTTGTATAACTTTCACAAAACTTGGAGTTAGAATTAAAACTACAGTGAGAAAATAACCGAGCATTGAAATATTTACACATTGACTTTGAGCATGTAGCAGCACTCGTGCTTGGCTGAAAATGCATACTGATACGCCAATTATTGTGACTTTCGCTTAATCCGATGTAGCAGATCGAATGGTTACACAGATCTTGTTTTGTTCAAATCTAGTCAAATGAAAGTAGCGATGTAGTCTTTCTATATTAATGAATCTAAAAGATACTTTACTTTTGTCTGTAATTTCAACTTTATTCAATAAGACCTTGGTTTGTCTCTAATTCGTTAGTGTCCTGGGTCAAAGATCACATCAACTCCTACCACTTGGAAAAACGAAAGACACTTTCAGTGAACTCTGGGGTCGATTTCCTTTTCAATTTACAGTAACTATGGTAAAGTAAAACATAAATCAATGCCTTTTTCTTATACATGACCTGTTATCCTAACCTGATCTTAGAATTGGGTTCCTTATATGCTGCCCGACTGTGGAGGAACAACTTTAGAAAAACAATGAAGTATTTTTTGTCAAAAGCTTAACTTTATACACCATCTTTGAGAAGCTCTGCTTTGCATATGTAAGAAACAAAGCTTTGAAACGGAAGGAGAGAAAATTATGTCCTAACAATGGATTATTATGAAACAAACCATGTTACATAGAAAATATTCTTGTCAGAAATACAATTTCGATTTTAAAAGTTTCAAAGAGGAAATGAAAATGTTAAATGAGACAAAAAAAACCCTCACAATCACAATCATTTTGTTAAAATTTTAGGTTGAAAGTAGCCATAAATCTCCTCTGGAAAATGCTGGATAAGGACACAGTAGCTTTTTTAGGAATGAAAATAATACCTCGTCGAATTGGGATATGACAGAAGTGCTTCAGTTTTTATCATTTATAATCATTCAACTTTTAATCATTTACATAAAAGCATATCAAACTGGGAAACGCTTTATATCACTTGTGAAAAGTAGGAAATCCATTTAAAAAAAAGTAAATTAAAAGTAATAATAGGGATTAGATAATAAATAATGCATGGCTTATATATATATATATATATATATATATATATATATATATATATATATATATATATATATATATATGATTTAGTGTCCAAGTATATAAATAACTTAAAAGTATAAATAAAATAATAATAATAATAATAAGTATTATATATAAAATATGTAAATCAAAATGACCGATTATAGTAATGATGAATATTAAAATAAAATAACTTATTATATATATAATATTTAATTATATTTTTATTTTAATAACAACCTCCCTCTTTCCTCACTATCCGCTAATAAAAGTAGTCTAATGGACAGAAATGGGCAAAATAAATAATGATGGTGATCCGGTGGGAAAAGATAAAAAGTTGGTCAAATTCTGCTTATAAGTAATATATCATCTTATGTCATCCTATTTACTGTACCAGATATTAATAATTGAAAAGTGTATTCATAAACACTTTTCTGTTTAAGAAAAATATAAAATAAAATAAATTGTTATAAATAAAAAAATTATGCATTATCTCGATAGTATATGAGTTTTTGTACATATTAAATTATGCAAATGCCTTTTAAGGATGACATGATCATTTAAGTATTATTGGACCATTATATCTTATGCTTTTAAAATTTCTTTTATGTCACTTAAGAGGTCAAAATTTTAATGTCGTGTATAATATATATTATAAAAGTAATGTAATCAATATATTTATATATAAATGAGATTTTTTTTTTTCTAAATAAAGTTATGATACATTACGAACTTTGACATCTAAGTCATGTTCAGACTTTAAAACTCATAAATAATTTGACATCACATAAAAATTTGTTATAAAGAAAAAATAAAATAAAAAAATACAAAGTAGGAAGAATTACACCAAACTGATGATAAAAATTACACCAAACCAACTATATTTATTATGAAAAAAATTTAAATTAATGTATAGAGACAAAGCATTAAAGAACTTATATTTATTTCCATGAATCAAAACTAAATTAGTTAACTTATCCACACAATCATTTCCCTCATAAAAACATAAGAAACTTTGAAGTGTATATGTTTATAAAAATGAAAACATCAACGTCATTTTCCTCTGAAACTCTAAGGAACCACTCGTTGATAAAAAAAAATCACGACACATAAAAAATAGTCACACTCCAACTTTCCTCTAATCATACTCATACATAAATAACTCCCATAAATTTGACATAAATATAAGCCTATAGTCCTAAAAATGTTAACAACTACCCATATTCATCCCGACTTAACAGCACATGAAGTCAACTAGAATCATCTTTGAGTGCACAATTAGTATTCATCTTAAGCATATTGACAAAGAAAATTTGTCATATTATGTCTGTAAATGAAATCATCCTACCTTCTTTAGTTTGAATATTGAAAAACTTCAACACCAAAAAATCATTGACAATATTACTTATACATTTCTTAAATTTATTTTCAACCATACGCACTAACCCTTAATTTGAAAAATAATGGAAAGAATCGCAATTGGATCCTAAAATCTACTATGATATATCATTCTCTAATCATCCAAATAGTTATAGTAATGATAGTAACTTTAAGTAAAGGATTTTCATATACTAAACAATCAAATCTAAAGAAAAAACTACAAATGTAAATCCAAAAAAAAATAACAAATCCTGAAAAACTTCTTTCAACTATGTCCACAATTATATATCAATAAAATAATGAAAGGATAAATAAGGGAAAGAATCAACATTATTATCCAACACATAAAACATAAAATCATACTCTTTTTTTTTCATTTCCAAATCAACATGTAATTGGTCATTCAATTTTCAAAGAACAAAAGTTTTAATTGATGAGACGTCATCCAATTAAATCGTATTTCTCCAATCCAAACATTACGTACTAGAATAGTAAAACTTTTTAAGAAAAAACCATACTGTCATTCAAAATCCAATTAAGTAAATTTTCATCTCGTTAGCCATTGAAAAAGAAAAGTTACATGACAACTAAAAAAGATAAGTTAAGTACAAGAAGATTCCTCTCTTTAATCTATATTTGTTTTTCAATTTTATTCTTTAAATAAAAGTTTTTTAAATTAAAATAATTATTTTATTAATGTTATCTTTTAAGTAATTATTTTTTAAATTTAATTATTTTTTGATTTGATTATTTTTTATATTTAAATATTTTCTTAATTATAAAACTATTTTCAAAATAAATAAAAACTATTTATAATAAAATTATTTATATTTAATTTTATAATTATGATAATAACAATAATACTTTTATTATCATAAAAAAAAATACATATGCTTTCACACGTATGTTTCTACTACTATATTATAATATGAATATATCGACTAGCATATTTGATTAAATTACAATTATCAAATTTAAAACAGGTCAATAGGGTTGTTTCATCATCACGTTAGTATTGGATAGTAATTAAGCGTAAAACTAAAGTGATTTATTTTCTAAATATATGGATTAAAATTAAGAAATTCAAACTTTAGACTAGAAAACTGTTAGTTGTAAAATTATGGGCCAAAATTAAATAATTAAAACTTTAAAACTAATGTTTCTCGCACGTTAAACTAAAAGTATCAAAATATAATTAAGTTTTTAAATTTTAAAATATTAAATATTCACTAAATTGGATAAAGAAAATATAATCTTAACATTTATACTCACAGATTTATTTGTTTAACTAAATTTGTTTGGATTGGTTGAAAATATTTTATAAACCAATTTAATTTAACCCTTAATCATTCTTACTTCTTATTTTAACTTGATATGATCAAATACTTAATTCACGAGATTTCCTCCTGGATAATTTAGTGAGCGTCATGTTATTTCAACTGAGTTTAACATCTAATAATCCTTCTAATGAGAATATATTAAAATATTTTTTAATTAATAAAATATATTTGTAATGTATATTATATTTATTATTTTTCATAAAATATTTACTCCAGAGTAGGATTCAATAAATGATTCAGTCTTCATCATGTTAAAATTTACGTGTTATATCAATAAGTCAAATTTTATTTAGTTTCCTCTCATATATTATCTATACGTAGTTAAATAATGTTGAAATTAAATAAACATCACAAAAATTTTAAACTTGCATTAGTATTAAGGTTAGAGAGAGAGAGAGAGAAAAATTGTGCACACCAAGTGACACATAGAGGCCATTGCTTCCAGCACCTCTATGTTTTCTTGCGGCACCCATAGTCTAAAATATCAATTCTACCCTCAATGAAATAAATATATAAAAAAAGGTGTTCTTCTTTTCAATTTAAGTTTTGAACCGTGCGATCCTTAAATCTTCTAAATTGTAGAATCAAGAACGTAAAAATGTTATATTTTTGTATTTTAAATTGAACAAGGTAGAATGTAAAATTAATATTTCGAATTACGTAATTTAAAATACAAATTTTACAATACATTCTCAATTGTATAATTTCAAATATTTGACAACGCTTTTGAATGATGGTTGAGTGACTCTATCGTTGACTCTCACACAGCAATAAGGGTAAAATTGTCATTCTATTGCATCTGTGGACGTGCAACGAGAAAATATGATAATGTAGGAAATAATGTCCAGTGATGCAGTTTTTTTTTGGGTTTTGATGTTTGGATAAGATGATTTTCCTCTCCTCTCCTATGCGTATTGCTTCTTACACCCAATCAAATTTCTGCCTCATCCATAAAAAAACTACAGAGAAATTTGTTCCGTATGACTGGGAAGAGTGATTGCTTTTTAGAAAAAAAAATTCTGGAAGTGTTCATTGTATTCCGAAAGTAATAGGGTGTAAGAAAAATATTGATAGATATAGAAAGCAATCTTATATTGGGCTACTAGGCCCAATAAAACTGGTGTGCAATAAATAAAAGAGTGTTACTCTCCCGCCACCACTCTTCCTCACCTCTCCAACTTTTCTTATTTCCAAAACTAACCTTATATAAATATTTATTTTTTACTTTTACCTATTTTAATCTAAAACCCTAATGCCATTCCCATTCGCTTTTTCACTGCTGTACTATCCCCACACCCCCCACACGCTCACATAACCTTCATTTCTCCCTTTCACTGTCTTCTTCCTTTCCTCCTCTTAGCTCTCTTATTTTTTTATTTTCGTTTCCTCCTCCATTTTTGTTGCTTCCATTGTCACTGACTCATGTGATAAATTCGATGATCAAGGTTTGTTTATGCTATTTGTAGCAATTGTTAAAATTGTGGTTGTTGACCAGGATGTTGCTGCCTCTCACCTGTCGGCGATGTCGCTGTCTCGATCACCTCACCCGTCGGTGATGCTCCAACTGGCATAAATGAAACTATGGAGTACTTTCGCCCATTAAAAGGACACTAAAACCCTAAACTGACCCAGTTACAATTACAGTTTCAGTTTCTTCTTCCATAATGCCAATGGCCTATTGCATATCTCATTTTCCCAAGCTTCCGCTCCTCCCTTCTCTGCCACACTCCTCGTCGCGTTCCTTTGCTTTCCTCCCATCGCCGAAACCACTGCCCCAAAACCACGCCGTTCCACACTTTATGTATATTTAAGTATTGATAAAAAATGTTCGATATTAAGTACACACATAATAATGTATTATTAAAAGAATACGCCCAACCAACAAAATGATAAATTAGACGATGAGCGTTGAAAGAGGAGTTTGAGCTGAATAAAGTTGCAACTTTTGTTTGTGCTACAGATTCTGCTAGGGTATTGAAATTCACTAAGGTGCTTTTTTGGACGATGGTTGTATTAGGTATTATAATCTCTTCATTTCCATTTGTTTTATATCAGTAATGACTGCTTCTTCATTGCTTCTTTATATTCTGGTGGAAGTGTCATATTATTGTTGATGTTAACTAGGATATGAAGGATGAAACTGAAGAAGATGAAGAGTACTGGGAAAGTGGCTCGATGATTGGCTCTAAAGGGGTTCCCGAGCTCGACTCAATTTTTAGTTCTGCTAGTGAGCTCCAAGAGGTAGAACTGAAAGAAGTAAAACAGATCTCTTATCCTTCAACGGAGGCAAATACAGATGTTGATATCCGTTTAAGAATAAACGGATACTGACATCCGTTTCATGAATTATGTTGGTGAAAGTTAAAATTTTTAATTACAAAAAATTAAATATTTAGAAGGGCAAAAGATGAATGGAGAGATGGAGGGAGAATTGTGTGGTGGTGGAGGAAGTAACACTCTAAATAAAACCTTTAAAATAAATTTAAGTTATGTATCTTGCGCATTAAAACAAATTATTATTGCACTACTTCTGAAAGTGAGATTAAGGTTGGAGCAAATTAAACGAAAGATGTATCAACCATAAATAATTAGGTAAGTCTATGTTGATTATATTAATTTCTTTGGTCCCAAGGTTGATTATATTAATGTAAATCAATATAATAATTTATAGTTCATTTTCAAATTATATTTTCTGATGTGACAATGTTTCATTTGTAGTTAATATACATTTTCCCACTACTATTACTTTTTTTGACTTCATTAGATATTTAGTCCATATTGCACACTTTCTATTTCAATTTGTTTATGTGAAAATTTTATTTTCAAAGTCAACGTACATGTACATTTTTCTTTTATTTTTCGGCTCTTATATTTGTCAAAAAAGTATTAACACGCTTTAATTCATATAATTTTTTTAAACTCTAGGTGTTTTACCATGGTCATAAAATCTAAACTACCAATGTAATTCTAGTAATCGTTAAGCGACAGAAATTAAAGAATGAAAGCTATATGCAGGAATACTAAAGAAGAATAAAAGAAAAATAAGGAGAAATAATTAAAAAAAGAAGGAAATGGGACCATAGATAGATCTTGGAGTTTAAAGCATTCTAGGGATTCGCCAAAGTTAAGGTACTCTTGTTCTCTACTTTTCTTTCCTACATCCTACAGTGTTTAATCTATCAGACAAAAGACCAATTGATGAACATAAAACAGATGCAATGAGCAGATTCTTCTTCGTTTAATACTTTCCATGCAACTGCTCTCTCATAGGACACTGGCCTACCCATGCTCGACAAACAGATTCCACCTTGAATACACATGAAACCCTGCAACAAACAACAATCATGCTAAAATGTTATAAACTTAAACATAATCAGTGAAGAGGTAAATAATGATTTTATTTGGTCCTGCAGAAAACATTTTACCTGCTGCATTATCTGGGGGAACTCGCTGCACAGGGTTTTCTTTCCATTGTCATCAAAAATCTTTTCCAGGGTTATGTCTTGAAGTGCAACCAAAGTTGTTTCAAGCATGTCAAGTCCAGCTTGATTTGCAAACGTAAAAACGGGTAATGCCTGCAAAAATCATGTATGTTAACTTATACTGTCATAAATATTAACATTGCAGAATAAGAAAGATAC
Source organism: Vigna umbellata (assembly GCF_029865625.1). Classification (NCBI taxonomy): domain Eukaryota; kingdom Viridiplantae; phylum Streptophyta; class Magnoliopsida; order Fabales; family Fabaceae; genus Vigna; species Vigna umbellata. Next base: position 44,640,946 of record NC_142166.1, read on the forward strand.
TAAAAGATATTATTACCTTTAAAGAGCAGCACAACATTGCATCTGAGTGATGCCAAAGAGGCTTGAGAATGGATTCACTGCCTTCACATTTAAGAAGTTCTACCCCTAGATAGAACCTGCCATGGAAACAATCATAATAGCACGTGTCAGGCTATTATAGGTCATGCTTCTTTCCTTGGTAATTCTCGAAACTTGAGCAACATAGTCTAGGTTTTAAATGACTCACCTATAGCTGTTAGAGATCCATCGAGCAAGTGTTTGAGCCTCAGGAGTGCCAGGTGGTAAGTGAAATGCATTGTGAGAACCAAAACGGGAAGGAGAAAGTGCTAATGAAACCCTTTGAACAGAGGCAATGATACTACGAACATACTGTCTGGCCATGGTTGCTATGTTCTCTTGAAGGTGGACTTCAAATGCAAACTGGAATGCTATTGTCATCACAGATTTTGTGCTCCCAGAATGACCTGCGTTATCACCGGCTGCTTTGTTTGCTGTGGTTCCAACCTCAAGTGCAGAAGCCAGATCAAGTGTCCGGTTTGGACTAGCAGCATCCTGCATCATATCACACGTAAGACTACCATAATAGAAAACAAATAAAAAAATCAGAATCCTAACTCAACACAATACTTGTATAAGCAAAATCCACTTACTGAGCTAGAATCAAGTGGTATAATGCGAAACCCAGAAGGTAAAATGGGTGCATCATCAGAGAAAGATGCATCTATTGGAGCAAAAACAAGTTCTGCGCTGGTGCCAACTGCATGCTCGTCCACTCCACTGCAAAGCTGTGAACATTTGCGACACTCAGGTCTGTTAGCCGTGTTCTGGAGTTTGGAAATAACCTTCTAAACTAAACTATATGCAGATATAATTGTAATAAAAATCTCGTTTTCATTCATGCATCCTTAGTCTGAAATAATCCAACAAGTACGCAAAGAATGGAACCCATGGCTGATTAGGTAGCAAATTTTAAAAGCTTTTCTTTTTTCTCTCAATTCGGGATTGCAATGAGGTAGTACATGGAAAGATATGTGCCGAAGAAAATGGTACTGTAAAACAAATACTTACTTGCAAGAGGAAAACATCACCAGGAATAGTCATGTCGTCCCTATAGTAGCCCATGTTTTCAAGCTTAATAACCTCCATGAACTGTTTAAGAGATCAAGGGTCAGCAAGGCACCAGTACACACTTATAGAAAACTACAAGAATGTTAATGCAAAATCCTAAGGCAAAAGAAGTATGAGTTTTCCATTTGATTTTCTTTTTGAAAGAAAAAAAAATGCTAAATAATAAACACTATATTCAATGCAGGAAAAGCCTAAATTAGAAGCAAATAACTTGCCTCTTCATGCTCGATTGTGTGAGCTAGCGGAAGAATAACCTGACCCCCAAAACCTCCTCCTGGTCGGGCCCCTGGCAAGCTACAGGGACCGGCTTTAATGGCAGCAGCTGAGTAGGCATCAATGCTGCTGTCTGCCCATTCTGACCGGTGCTCCCTCAAGAATCTAAGAAGAATTGCTGGAGGAACATTCTACAAGGACAGAGAGAGTATGAGACAACAAAATACAGTAAAATAAGGTGGAAATTGGAAAGTAAAGAATCAATTTATGTTGCTTGAGTTAAGTATATACTACCTGTAGCAACATGGATGCTTTGGCACATAGCACAGAACTGCTCATAGAAGGAAATCCATTGGTGTTATAGCCAAGGTTAGCTCCCATCATCTTGCTAGGTGAGGAATTCACTAGAAGAGTGACATCATCTATGCCATCACTTTCTAACATGGACCAGCCATCATCGGCAAAGCCATTGACAGCTTCATTAAAGCCCCTGCGAAAAAACAAAGTTTAAAGTTAGATACTATAACTAGTCAATTATATCAAGCAAGGGACAATTAGTGACACAAACTTGCTCAATCTCTGACTCAGTGCACGTAAAGCTGCAGGCCTTCTTCCCCATCCTGTTACACTTGGCTGAGAAACCTCTTGAGAAATCTGCCTCAAATGACGTAAGGCCTGAATGACAATTACAATTACAACAGTCCTTAACAGGTGAAAATACAAAGGCTTATACAAGCATCACATTTAGGATTCCAGATCGTTTTAAATGTGCAGAGAAAGCTATTAGGCAGAAACAAACGACTTACCGCCATAGTAGTCCTCTGAGATAGCAACATTGATGACTCATAAAGTGGGCGCAAAACTTCAGGAACACTCCATGGCTGAGGCAGAAAGTCATTATAATTTATCAAACTAGTAAGAAGGAAGAATTTCACGTCACTTCATAAAGGTGTTTATTTGACAAACCTCTAGAACCATATGATCAACAATATGGATAATGGACCCCCCTCCTTCGCAAGGTCTTATCAGATAGCCACTTGGCAGCATGTCAGCTCTAACAAAATGCTGCACCGGAGGCATAGCAGGACCATTCTGAGTATTGTTGAGTGATCTTTCACAGACCTAACATTGTTCAAATTACATGAGCGTCAGAGTTAGGCCGGGGAGGAGAATGAAAAGTTTAGAACTGTTCTAAAGATAACAAAGAACCGTAAGTTACATACCACTAGACTACCATCTTCCAAAAGTGATGTGTAGCGCAGCAACCAGAAGTCACGACCAGGTGCTAAAGTTGTTGGCGCATACAACTGAACAAAATGACATATGTTGAAATTTGCATTTACTAAAGCTTGCAAGTATACTAATTCTGAGAGATGCAGATTATATTGTTATACCTGCATGTAAAGTAGCTCAATGGTTCCACCATTTCCAGTGGACATGACATTTAGAACGTCCACGGTTCGGCAATCACGAAACCATGAGAGCTTATCTTTGAGGATTTCGGCAACCTATGCACAACATTTTCATTTTAATTTTCAATCAATGCATCCCCACATAATTCCATAGGATTAGTCCTCTAAGAAAGAGGAAGGAACTCACCCTGGCAGGTTCTAGACCCACAAGGCCGCAGGCACGTGCGGCCACTCCAGGGCAACCGTGAGAAATAGCAACGATTCCAATGGAATCCGGACCAGGCTACAAACATTCAGAACAAACGTTAAGACTAACATTATACCACAAACTAGAAAATGCCCAAGATATTAATGTTGCACGGCACTAGAATAGAGCTTTCAAACATGGTAAAAATAAAATTACATCCACTTTTCCCATTAACCAGATAAAAGCAACAGATCATTTAAGGTGTGTCTTTGGAAATTCTTAATAAAATCAATTTGTTAATAGATGCTTCAAGTGAAAATTAATACGAGGCTTTGACAGATTACGAAATAAATAAGAAAACAGTTGAGTGCGGAGGGTAGGAGCTAGGAACTAGGGACTGAGAAGATTATTTGTTTAATTAACAATCTGGTTTCGTTAATTGAAGGTGGATGTACTTTTTTTCACTAAACGGAAATGGAATTAACAGTTTAAGAGAAAAAGGAAAGTGCGGTAACCTTCATCCCGGGCATTTGGACCCACTCGACAGCAGTTCCAGTGGCCTTTGAAAGAAACTCTGCTAAAGTCTCCTCTGCAATGGACAAAAGTCTGCAGAAAAGAGACAAAGACAACGCAAAGCACGAGAATAATAATATTCCATCAGTACAATGACAGATAAAACATAGGATCCAACAGGAAATGTGAAAAACCAGGTTTTTATTTTCGTTTTCACAGTTCACTATTCACTCACCCTGCAGGGCTAGCATCCCTCGGGGGATGCTGGGGCGTCAAGTGCCGCTGACCGCTCGTCACCACCGACTCACAGCTCGTGTCTGTCGTGGCAACCGTAGCCTGGAGGAAATGATTGCAGTAGATATGAATATGAATCACCGTTTTAATTTGTATGTGATGAAGAAAAAATATAGTATGGTTTTATTACGTTCTGAGTCTGTTGGCGGAAAAAGCTGTTTTCATATACCAGCTGTGACACCTGCTTCTGCAATCTGTCGTTTTCCTCCATTAGTAACTTATTCATTGCTGTCAGCTTCCTGTTCACACCTTGCAGCCGTGACGCTTCTTTCCGCTGCTTCTCTCTACACCTGCAACAACCAACAAAACACCATAATTATTACCCCTCTGAAATTATTAACTGCGAAAATTTTAATTAAGGTCTTGTTGAGTCATGAAACAAGACCAAGAAGAAGAAAAAAAAGGACAAACAAGAAAGACCTGAACTTGGGTTGGTAGGTCGTGAAAAATGAAAAATTACCACCAATTTTTTAAAAATCTTTGCCAAAGATAACAAAAATATTGGTTGAAGGGAAGAAAAGGAGACAAGAAATACAAAGAGAGGATTAATAAAAAAAAGTCAGATTTACAGAAATCAAGCAACCCTTTTGATAAATCAAATTACTTTCAAATTTCAACACAAAGTTTATGTATGCAGATGGATGTTGAAAGCTAAGGATGTAAAGTGAAGGTGATCAGGAAAGAATTGAAGAAAGAAGGAGAATAGGATGGAAGGGAAGAAGTTACCTTCGGTTTTGGAACCAAACCTTGATCTGTTTGGGTTCAATGTTGGAGAGAATGGGGCACTCTCTTATGAGTTGCTGGCGGCGGAGGGAACTTGGTTTGGGGCATTCATGGTAGAGCCTTTCCAGTGCTTCCACCTGTTCGGGTGTATAGCGGACATACTTGCCGTTGTCCATTGCCACCTTGCTCCCATCTTTGCAGGCCGAACTCACAGCCATCATCCCTTCTCGATTTATTGTATTTATTGGTTTGAACGAGAGAAACAAAAGAAAAGAAGAGGTTTCATTAATCAGAAGAGGAGGTTTGAGATGAGTTGGAGTTGGACATGAATGAGAGGAGAGGGAGAGGGAGAAGGAGAATGAAAGTAGAAACTTAAAAGAGGTACCACTCAGAGTTTGTCTGTGACAGTTGTTGGTTGTATTGTATTATATTATATTGGATGATATATGGGAGAAGAGAGAGATAGAGAGAGGGATGGGAAGTGAACGGAAAAGGTTGTTTTTCTTTATTTTGTGTGTGTGTCTGTATAAAGAATGGAAAAGGACGAGTGCTGGTATGTTGGGATGGGACAGAGAGATGGGGTTGCTTATAAGAGAATAACCCCAAATATCAGACAGAATAGGGAAACATTTTTTGTTTTCACATCATTCTCCCTCTGCTTTCTGTTCTTCTTTAGCTGTTTTGCCTGTTGCTTTTGCTGTTGCTTTTCTTGCACTACTTCATTTTGGCACTTTCCAACACTTGGAAAGGAAACCCCACTCTCTCTCTATTGTGACTTCTGAGAAACAAATTAAAAAAAAAAAAAAAAAGTGGCACCCGCCTTCTCGCTCACGACGCGTGCGCTGAAAACTGTATAGTATTATTGGACGTTGGAGAATGCACAATAGACAAAACCAGATACCGTTTCGTTTCATTTTTATGTATGTCACTGCCACTGTCAAAAATGTGCTCTGTCCTTCCTTCGCACAAATATACCCTTTGCCCATGCTGCATCATAATTTATACCGTCTATGCATGGTCCACATTCTATTTACAAAGATTACAACCATATATCGGACAACAAGCTATGTTTTATTTGTTTTTTTTTTTTTTCTCTCTCTTTTTCTTCAAAATCAAAATACAAATTACTGACATGCAGAGTGGTCTCACGTATTTATACACCTCAAACTGAGGTTGTATCATCGTCGTGGACAACGTGAGCCAAAGACAGCTGTATTGTTCAGTTTCTTTTCCATTCAGAAATTACAAGCATATTTCATGATATAATCAAGTAAAGGTTACACAAATAAATAAGATTATTATGAGCAGTAGAAAGTATATTTTTTTCTCTTTTTATGGATGTTAATGGAAAAAGAAAACAGAAATTAGCCCTTTATTATACACATTAGCATAAGCATGAATTGGTAGGTTAATTTATTGGTGGCAGTTGAAATGCAGTGCATAAATTACAGTACTTTTTCTTTAGTTATTGTAATTAGTTAGGAATGAATGTTTTGTAGGAATATAAACAGTGTGTGCTTGTGAGAGGTGAGAGAATAATGGTTGGTAGAGAAATATGCATTAACTAATTAATAGTAGATAATTTTATACTCATCATTTTTTTCTTGACTCCATAATTATGTCTGTGTCGCCTCAATATGATATTTGGAGAGTTAGAGGAGTTGGTGATGGAGTCCTAAGGGCATCACTGAGACACCATTATTAGGGTTTTCTGCATGCGGGAAGCTACGTTTAATTTCGAATGCATTTTCATTTCACCTCATATTTTCACAATTTCTTCTTCCATACAGAGGATCGGTCCTACCATCTTTCGAATAAAATGTACTTTCATATTAACGATATTATGGTATTTTTTAAATAAATAGGTAAACTATTATATTATATAACTTAAGTGTTTTAAAAGAAAAAAATGACAGGGCCATGAGAACCTGTCCCTATCCATGCCATAAATATGTTCAATGATGATGTTAAACTGAGGTTATCATCCATGAGGAAAAATCGTGTACTTAATGCACTGATACGCACGCAAAGTATTGTATACCAGTAAGCATGGGAAGGAAGAGAAAACGGTTCCTTCCTTCATTTCCATTATTATAGATGAAGTGATGAATATGATTATTGCTGATATAAAAGAGGCTGGTTTAAGATTACAAAGACCACCTTTATTTTTCTATCTACATTGGTCGAGGATGTTGCCCTACGTATCTCGTTTTAGGTTTGTCTTGGTCAAAATAATTATGCCAGAGTCTAAACACAGGTTCCTTATTTCGTGTATTTCAATTTGACCTGAAATCACATTACGGTGTTTGTAGTAGTTAAGACTTGTGAAAAAGGAGAATCGCATTTGTAATCCTAGAATAGTATTCAAAAGTTTGAAACTAGCTGTGCATACAACAAAATATATATTATTAAGATTATGTTTTATCTTCAAAACTAATACGACTATCTAGTTACGTTTCCACCGCATACACGGATTTATACATTATTGGAGAAGGAAATTTTATCAAATTTTGAGAATTTAACGTAAAATCGTGAATGGATTAGTCAACACGCTCTTACCAAACCATTTGAGTCTGTAATTGCAACTAATGTATGACATTTTGATAATTGCCTCGCAACATGAATATTGCGCACTAATTACATATTATCAAATAAAATCAAATAGATTAAGGACACGCGGCTGCTTTTTTATGTGATTGTTAACTCAATTAGCCATATATTATTGCTCTATGTGAATAATATTTAGGTCCATTGATAATTTATTTGGTAGACCCACTAAACTATAAGTCATTTCAGTTAGGTTCACGAGACTAACAATTCATTAATTAGCTTATATAGAGGCATTAATGATTAATTTGGTATAAAGAATTTTTGTTGTTAAAAACAGCTCTAACTGATAAAAGCTGTTCATTTATCTAATTTTAATTTTATCGATAAAAACTAAGTGAAAAAATTCTGAATTTTAATAATTTTCCTATCTACTGTATTTGCTGTAATCTTTCTTGCTAAAAGGTATTTTATTTTTTCACTTTTATGTATAGGATTAACATGGTCAATCAATCCTGATCAACCCATTCTCGTACAAAAATTTAAAGCATCTTCCAGCTGGGTTGAGGCCAATTATAACGAGCTTTACAACCCCTAATTACAAACCTAAATACACTTTTCTTTTATCGGTGGCAATGTTGTTTTATTATATGATATGATATAAAAGGTGAGACTACTTTTTTGTGAAGAAAAGCAGAGCGGTAAGTCAATGTTATTGGGCAAAAATGAATGTGCAAAGTCAATAAAAAAAGGTAATGATCCATATATGCAAAGATATGAGGTTCCTTCTTTTCGAAACTTGTAAATTAAATTAGTATAAAATAATTGATAAAAGAAAGAAGGGGACGAGTGAAAGTGGAAATTGATTCTTGAACATTCCGCATTGTAAGAGAAACTAAAATAAATCGTATCATGAATCGATCCTCCACATCCTGGTCCAATAGTAGCAATGGATTAGTTTATAGAGCACCAATGAAAAGTTAATGATCCTTAGAGAAAGGGAGAGAGTAAATTGCTTTAGTTGGGGTAATGGAATCAATCAAAGTAATAAAGTCTAAATCAGCATAGCTTAAAAGACAAGCAGAGAGTAGCATCATGTCCCACCAAATTATGCCCTTTTTATTGCCTTTTGTTATTAATTTTAATTACTTATTTGGTCTTTTGGTTAAATTAGTCTTCATTTTTTCAAAAAGTTTCAATATCATTTTTTTAAAAGTATTTTAATTAAGTCATTTAAAAAATTTACTAATAATGTTAATCACAACCCATATGTTAATATGTGTTTTTTTTTAAATGTTTTGATACATCACTTAACACTATTAGTAATATACAATAATATAAAATCATTTTTAATCAAAATTATCATTATAATATTTATATTAATATTAAATTTGGTTTTAATTTAGAAAAAAATAATTATTTTTAAAAAATTAGAGTAAATTTAATTAAAAATATACATAATGACTAAATTAAAATCAAGATAATAACATTTTACATTAACTTATGATATTATCATGCTACCTTTTCAAATAACCTAATTAAAGCATTTATTTTCTAAAATTAGGATGTAATATAATTTTTTCCGAAAATAATAATCAACTTAAAACTTTTTTATCAAGATGGAAATCAAAAAGAATGATTAAGTTTTACTGTTGTTAATATTGGTAGTGATAAGAGGAAGATGAAAATACAAATAGGAATGAGAATATATAGGTAAATAAGCCTCAAAGTATTTTAAAAATTAAGGTATTAATGTTAATTTACATCATGAATTTGGATTCTCAGTGTTTTTGATATTGTTCTTTGTTTTGTTTTTAAAATATATTAAATTTAGTATATTAAAGATATTAAAAATATTGTGTTTTAAATATTAGAGTGGATATAGACATATCAGAAATAAGAATGAAAAATTTGGAAGAGAAGAGGTGGGTGGCGTATGATTGACGGGAGCAAAGGTGGGAGGCAGGGTCCACATCGAATGCAGAAAGAGAAAGAGCATAAAATAGTGTGGGCCCGCACGCGTGAAGGGTGTTGTTGCTTTCTTTGCCACCGTTCACTGCGTGTAATATACTCATCAGACTCAATCCCCAGTCCCAATACTCTTTACCTATTCTTCTTCACACTTCCGAACTATCTTCCCAGCCAACTCTTCCCAAATAAAATGAAAATAGTATAAAAAAAACTCAGTAATTTTAAAAAATGTTTAAAAAATATTATAAATGATAATGCTAAAATTTGATGGATAATCATAAATAAAATTATTAATTATTTTAAGTTTAATTTAAATATACATTTTATTGTATGTGTTTTTCTTTTCTTATAAAGTTTTTTATGGTATTTTTTTCTATAATGTTATTTGTTTTCTTCTAATGATATTTGTATATTCTTAACTCCTTAATTATTGGACTAAACCTTCTATAAATATTTATTAATAATTAAAAATTGTAAAAAATATCAATTCATATTTTTTTAATTTTTTAAAATATTTATTATTTTTATTGAACAAGATATAATCTGTAAAGATTCTCAATATTTCAAGCTTCTAATTACAAGTATGTTCATTTTTTTAAGAGTGTTTTTTTTCTTCTAATTGGGTAGGAGTTGTGTTCATAGAAGACATTTCAATACTCAAGTGGGTTAGATGATAATAAGTACGGTAATTAATAAACATGATTAATGTTTCTCATAGAATATGTTATTTATATTATTGTTCATGATCTCATCCTGATCAAATATGTTTGGATAAAAAATATATCGATTTCAAAGGTCTATATGTATTAAGTCAAGAGTAAGTCTTATACTATCATAGACAAATAATACTTGAACTATAGTACAACATTTTTTTAAACTCTAAACATTAAACCGAAGACTCTGTTGAGTGGGTGATGTGTATCTAAGTTGGATGTTACTTCATTGTGATATCTTGTGAGGATGAAGAAAATGAGAGTTGGGTGAGAAATTTGTCCTCTTTTTTTACTGACGAATTTATTAATGAACAAATTCGTCGATAATGAAAAATTATTTTATTAATGAATTTTATCGAAAGATTTTAGTGACGAAAATATATTTAATGACATATTTGATTAATAATTAAAATTTTAAAATTCATCAATAAATTTCACTAGTAAGAGTGTCAAAGTTAGTCAATTCAACTTATACGGGTTGACTCACGACGAATTGAGTTAAAAAGGATCAATTCAACTCGACTCACTTTTGGTGAGTTAGATATTTTGTAACCTAACTCAAAGGGTTGGTGGATTAGTAATTTAACTCACTTATTATGAATGTTGTAATTTTTTAATTTTATTTACATATCTATTATAGTACAATAAAAGTATATCGATTTGATTCATCTGTTTTATAACAGGGGAATCAAAGTCTTTACCTAATTTCTTAAATATTATTATAAAGACAGTAATTGAAAATTAAAGTATTAACGTGTATAACTTGGTAAATAAATAAATTAAGCATCTAATATTCAAATATCATTGAACAATATTTTAGTACTTAAAATACCAAATTGTGAACCTATATATAATTAGAAGTAGTGAATACTTTTAATAAAAAAACTTATAACAAATTGTAAAAATACTAATAAAGTGTTGTTAGTAGATTACGAGTCAATCCGTCTTTAACCTAGTTTAAATTTGTTTAACTCGTCGACTAAGTAAATTGTGGGTTAAGTAAATTGACTCATTTTAACCACGTTAAATTAAATTGAAATTTTTGTAATTGAACTCAACTTGAATTCATAAACAGAGTTGAATATGACTTATAACTCATTTTGACATCTATGTTAGTTAGTAATTCAAATCTATGATGAATTTCTTTCTATCAATGAATTTTTATCAATAATTTAAAGAATTTTTATAATGAATCATAGTTTGTTTACTCAAATTTTATCAGCTTTTCATACACCTTCATAATCCATAATTGTCCAAATTTTAAGTTGATTTATTTCACTCTAATATTTACAAAAATCATTTATAAAAAAATTAACCTATATAATTTGATGGTATATATGTATATAGATCAATGTTTCTTTAGAAATTTATATTATCAATCAATTTGGATTATTAAAAACGAACAGATAAATGACCGATGTTCTTTTATCTCTAAACACGATAGATAGTATAAATAATAATACAACATCCATTATATAAAGTCACTAGTCAGTTTAATATTAATATGATAAACTTTTAGCAGAAAAACATTAATCTAATTTGATTATTTTATTACAAAAGATGTTTGATTAAGAATTCTGTAATATTTAATCGGTGTATTTTGATACCTGACAGAACAGGCCGAATTCATAACAGTTACTCGTCCAGACGAGTTCCAAACAGTTATACGTACAAAAACATTGAGTAATACACATTTTCATATACTATTTTAAACATTGTCTTGGTGTCTATATGTACCTTTCTTTCACATTCACGTGTATATTACTAAAATTAACAGACTATGCATCTCAAACAGTAACTTTTGCATATAGGTAAATCCGTTTTTGTTTTTAATGTACTTTTTATTTTTTAACTGATATATATCTTTTGGGAAAAATTGTAGATGGATATAAAGACATTAGATAAATAAGATAATAATATAAGAAATGAATTGTGTATATTTATTTATACTCTTTTAATTAAATTTTATACAGCCTTAGTAAATCTTAGAGTCAGTCGTAGAAAAGTTGTAACGTAATCTGATTTTGTGTGCATAGAGTAAAAAAAACGGAAGAGGGAGCAGAAAGCATGAGGTGTTAGAATAAGGTGCGACACTCACAGTGGCACTCCATTCCATGCATGGGGACCACTTTCTCTTTCTCTTTCTCTTCTACCTTTCGGCGTCCGTTTCTGTTTCCTACGGTTACCACACCAAACAAACACACACATTCTCTTCCAAGACCGTGTCCTCCATGCCACTTCATTTTTTCTGTCACGCACTTTCTCTCTCCTTCCCTTCTTCTTACTTTTTTATTCTTACTACTTTTCCTTTCTCCTTTTCTTCTTTTCACGCTTATCGCTTATTGTCAACGGAACGCACTTTTTTCTCTCCACTAACCTTCAAACTCAACTTTTCAACGTTTCAAATATTTTACTTCCACCTTTCATAACTTTTTACATCTTCTTTTACACATTTTTTTATTCACAAATCGTTTATAATTTTTATTTATCATCTTATAAACTAATACTGACTTAAAACTGTGAAAATATTAACCTCAACCGTATCGGTGTATCGATATTGTTGATGAGAGCGAATAAGAGAAGGTGAGGTAAGCACGTGAGATTGTTATAAGGTATGAGCAATTTGCATGCATGTTATTCGTAAGATATATTCCTTAAACTACTCAACTAAAACAATAGTTTGTATACTAAAATTGTTACAAAATGGAAGCATGTTCAAGGTATTGGTCGTGTTTGCTTTTACCCTACATCTCCAAGCACGAGTTAAAGTTATTGGGGAATGAGATTTAGGAGACAGTAAATAGTGTTACGATGCAACTGCTGCCACACTCGTTTTCATCTCCTTTCTACTGTTATGATACCCTGTCACCACATTCTCAAACACTTTACCCAGACTCCGATTTTTCATACCTCTCCATTAGGTTTCCTCACCTTATAAATTATAAGTCTATGCCGTAAGAACATATAACCACTAAAAATTTTTGCAGAACCAATTTTCTTTACTTCAATTGATTTAAAGAAAATAAAAACATGAGACATTTGAGTTTGATAAATCAATGAAACCGTAGGATCCCATTTTAATTATATATATATTGAAATCCATTAAAACGGGGAAGAATGCAATAAAGCATATCTATAATTTTTAATTGAGTTTGCATTTTGTTTTAATTGAAATCCTGTTTAAGAAAATTAAATAAGCGTTGTTGTATAGCTGATAAAACAAATAAATTTTAATTAGATAGTGTTATTTTTACTGACATCATACACACAGTAGTTTCATTTTTTAATTATATTAATTTTAATTAGGCTTGAGTTTTATATAATTTAAATTCACTTACTTAAAAAGTAAGCAATTGATGCTTAAGAAAACAAGTGATACATATGAACTTTTGAAGGTTCTAATAATTTTACTGTATAACGAGCATGATCTGAATTAAAAATACTATATATACAATTGTAAAATCTTATGATTTAATGAGTTAAATCTGGATTTTGATTATAATGTCAATGAATATAAACTCAACTTAATTTATAAAATTAAGATTAAACTCTTTTCAAAGCAAAATTAAAAATATTTATTTTACTCACAAACTATTTTTTTTTTACTTTTTAAGTTTAATGTGTTTGATGAGCTTTTGTAATCTGCCATTCATCTAAATCTTCCACTTCACTCTTGCTGGTATCATAGTTTATATATATATATATATATATATATATATATATATATATATATATATATATATATATATATATATATATATATATATATATATATATATGAAACAATTGACCTATCTTATCACTTTAAAAACTCATGAGATGAATAAAAATTGCACATGATGAAGCGCAATAAGAAATGCATAAAGTTAAAATATTATTAAAAAAATATTTTTTAAAGTTAAATATATATTTAATCCTTATATTTTAATAAAAGATTAGAACTTTTTTCTCAAATATATTTTAATTTTCAAATTTTAAAAATAAATAAATATATCTTTCTAATATAAATAGATTAAATTTTTGAACTTAAATAAGGTTTGAGACTTTTATACACTTTAATAAATATAAACTCTAATATAAATTAAAATTGTTATTTAACACCTAAAATAATTAAAATTAATAAATAAAGAACACTAAATATTTTTATTTTTAAAGTGAAAAAACCAAAATATATGAAGTTAGATAACTTAACTTCATATATATTTAACTTAACTTTTATTTTTACAAATTTCTAATAAGTATAAAATAATTAAATGAATTTTTTTTCTAAATAATTACTGTACAGATGTTAACAACATTCTTCACCAAAACATTCATTGAAGATGATTTTTTTTTCTAATGTAATTCATTAAGAAAAAGTCAATGGATTTATATAACTCTGGCATTTAGAAAAATAGTAGCATCATGATAGAATATGTGGATGAGTTTCTATTTACGTTTGCACTTTATGTAATTCATTTTATACGTACTTTTGTAACATTATCAGTCCTCCAAAATTTTAAAGTTAAACCAGTCAATGCATAAAAATATATTTTGATTAATTAAATGGTTGAAATTCTAAATTGATTAGAGATAAAACCAATTTATAATATATATATATATATATATATATATATATATATATATATATATATATATATATATATATATATATATATATATATATATATATATATATATATATATATATCGATTTTATGGAGTTGAGTTAGACTTAAAGTCCATTTTTTATTATGGTATCAGAGTTTGCCTATCCTAAAGATATTTGTTGTTTTTTGGGCATATTGTTCCACTCGCTATCAGACCATTATTAATGTCTAGTTTCACGTTCAAGATGATGTCTATACCTAGACATGAGGGATGTTGGTAGTTCCAGATCAATTAGAGATAAAACTAATACAAATCATATAACCAATATTTTTTTTACATAACAAAAATATTTTATCATATAACCAATAAAAATAACAAAAGTTGAATTTTAAGTTGAACTGAGTTTTGTAACAGGGGCTTGTATTGGATATAAAATCTGTTTAACCCTAGTTGTGCAGCTTAAAACATAAAAAAAATGCATATTAGAATTTTATCCAAACAATTCAAAAGACATGTTCGAATCATATGTTCAGACTGTGTTTATAAACCAATACATCAAAATCAAAAGTTAAATACAATCATTCAAATCATATGTTCAGATCTCTTACAAATATTTTCTTAACGATGTTGTACATATTATAATCTGGATAATTATATCTATTATATTTGCTTGGAAAGTATTATATATATATATATATATATATATATATATATATATATATATATATATATGAATCAGAATCATCCGGATAAATCAACTTTGAAATTTTTAAAAATTAAACATAAATAAATACTATTATAGATAATTTCAAGAAAACAAACCTAGAAACTCCTCCATTGTTTTTCTTATTAATATCAAACTCTTCCTTCTTAGAATTAATTAAAAGAAATATATTAATTTAACTTAAAATTTGAGAAAATTTTCAACATTTTCTAACATAGTCAATGGTATAGAGAAATGATTTGATACCAATTATTTTAGACATTGTATTTCATCTCAACAACAAAGTACGTCTAGACGAAATAAAAAAATATGAATTTTTCACTTTGGTTATAAACTGAAACCTAAAGTTCTATGTTACCAGAATCAAAGCCTAATATTTTTTTTGCACATTATTTTGAGCATCCTCTCTGATTCATTATTTTGTTCTTCCTCTTCCACATTAACCATTTTTTTCTCCATCATATTTTCACCTCTATACATAAAAAAATAATTTAAAGACATAAGATCCATTATTTTCATTTCTATATTGAGAACCGAGATTATGTCGCAAAAATTCATATTTTCAAAAATCCTAATTCAACCAAAAATTCAAATTTGCAAAAATTAAGACAACTAAATATTAATGTGCAAAATTTAGGACAATGAGAAATCTCAATCAAGGTTCACGTGGATCATCTAGAGTCTCAACAAAAAACACTAACTTAACGAAAAACACACAAATAAATTGAATGGAGAAGAAAGAAAACTCACACACTGTTGGGTGAAGATACTTAAGAAAAAGAAAGAAAGAAGGAAGGGGGAGAGTTATGGCAAAGGAAGTAGAAAAGCAACTTCTGCAGGGACGAAATATTTAGTGCAAGTACAAAATTTCAAGAAAAATAACCCTAAATGAATGTTTAAACTTCGATTATTCGTAAAACCTTTTAAAACTCAATTTTTTGAAAAAAATAATTTTAAGACATGAGATCCATCATTTTCATTTATATATTGAGAACCGAGATTATGCCTCAAATTTGCAAAAAAATCTTATTTCAAACAAAAATTCAAATTTGCAAAAATTAAGACATGTAATTATTAATGTGCAAAATTTAGGACAATAAAAAATTTCAATCAAGGTCCACGTGGATCACTTTCGACATTGTGGAGTCTCAACACAAAAACACTAACTTGACGAAAAACACAAAAATAAATTGAATGGGAAAGATAGAAAACTCCCACACTGTTCGTTTGTTTGATGTTGAGGAACAACTGTCACATCCCCAAAATATACGATATGCATATATAATAAAGATGTCATTCAGTTATAATATTTGAAAGCAGTTAGAGACATAAGGCAAACTATATGAGTTACAGTCATCCAAATTAAGGTCAGAGTTGGTCTCTAAAACACAGATGATCACTGGAAATTTTCTTCAGAATAGTTCTACTAATCAAAATCCTAAGCATACTAAGCTGCAGCATCACCATCTTCCAGCGCTTGTTCCACAGATACCTCTTTTTCATCTGCTCACATCCAATTGGATGATCATTGCAAAGGAAAACACATACCACAAGCACACAAACAAGCAAAGGTGAGCTAGTTTTACAAACAAGCATACTATATTAGAGTAAACAATTCATCAAATACATACTTTAAGCCAAGCAAGTTAAATCATACCAAGAAACATGTCATAAACTAGACTTGACTCGTCCGAACTTAGAATGATTACCGAGCTATAGCGGGTCATGCACTCGTGGTGGCTTATGGAACTTGGGTTCCCCACCCTACCACACTCACGAGGTTAGCCTGTTCCGGGCCTTGAGGCATACTGGAAGCCCCCAAGACTAAGACCTCCTGCTACTCCTCACCACATGGTTCAATCATCTCTACTTGAGCATGAAAGACCATTGGAGCGTTAGCATAACCCCCAAGACTAAGCTTCCCTGTAGATCATTCTAAAGACTACTGCACCACCATGAATCTTCTCCTTGAAGATCATGGAATTACGTCAAACTACCTCAAAGAAAAAATTGAAAAAGAAAGAAAACAAGAAAATAGGTTGGTCAAGCAACCTTCTCAAGAAAAGAAGAAGGAGACAAAGGTATGCATGTTGTTAACTTCTTCATTAAAAGGTAAATACCTTGAATCTTCTTCTCAAAAACATCACTTTGTTTCTTCATTTTATCATGGGGAATGTTCAAAACAAAGTGAATTCAAAAAAATATTAAAGGCCAATACTTCTTCTAAAACCATTTTTATCAAAAGGCCTTCATTTTATCTTCTTATCTTTGCATATACTTCATTCATCATACTAATTTTTGCTATTTTTTGTAGATATATTTTTTATCCCGGTGGCCAATAACACCCAAAGTTGTGCTTCTTTCTTTCTTCCCGATTTGAGGACAAATCGTTTTAAAGAGGGAGGGAATGATGGCAACCCCTTTAGGGACTTACCATCCAAAGAAGTATCAACTTCACTCTAAGACCAAGAAAGGGAAGTTGAATAAAGGACTTAATCTTTTCTTTCTAAAAATCTTAAAATGTTCTCTTTGCTAAATACTTTTACATTGCTTTTGTAGAATATTAATAAAAGGGAGGAACCATGTCTAAGCAACTCCAAAAGGCTGCCACGTAAGAAAACCAAAGAAGCACAAATGGATGGTTGGTGTCCACGGCCTTTGCACTACGTCAACGCCCAAAGACAACAACTCCATCTTCTCCAAATGCTTTGCTGAGTTGGCAACTACAGCTTGTTCCCCAAGCTTCCCCCATCTGTTTTACAGCATGTGCACATTTAAAATAACTTGCACAATACGTTTTAGAAGCTCTCCTTCTTCTATAAATAGAGAGCTTCATCACTTGTAAATGTAACTTGATTTGAAGTAAGGAAATGCTGCCAATTTTCAGCTTTTACTCTCAAGTTCAACCTTGTGCATTGTTATCTTGCACCTCCTCTAGCTTCTTTCCCCTTTGGAAAGCCTACTGAGCTAGAACTCTACCAAACACAGCCACTCAACACCTCCAGCATATTCACAAACACCTTACGTGCACTCCGTAACTCCACTGATTCATTCACTCCGCTGCCAATTCTCTGCATTGTGGAGCTTCTTCTGCGCATTGTGGAGCTTCTTCTGCGCATCCCGGAGTAGCTTCCATCAGCAATGATCCCAAATCACCACCAGTCGGATAGCGAAAGGATTCGCCATGGCGAGTCCAAAAATAGTGACCATCACCCTCTGGAAATTCGCACAGCGCACCATCTCGCACAGCGAATTTCCAAGACAGTGAGCACCCTTCTCAGGGTCTCGCTATGCGAGACAACTCGCATAGCGACTCTGCATAATCTGCAGAACGTGAATTCTGCAGAATCACACACTCTCACTAATCCTTACCATTTCCATTTATTTTTCCCAACTTATAACCCTCCTAATCCTTGTATCACACCTAATTAAACTTGTCTAATTGATTATAACCCTTCTTAACATGATTCTAGAGTGATTTCTATCACATTTCAACTTAAACCTTCAATTTAATTAACCCAAGGACCCAATTTTGATTCTACCATTTTAAACATGACTTTACTCAGCTTTATGACCTTAACCTATTCTAATTGACTCATACAAGCTAGCCACACTGTCCAATTGCTCTCAAGACCACCTATGCTCAAACTCCCTACCTCAGTTCCTCTCAAAGAATCAAAAACAACACTTTTTTAACCTCTTTCTCCTCTAACAAGACTGACACATGATTTCCACCTCATCCCCACTTTGTTAACCCAATTGGTCATCAGAGAAGAATCAGATGTCTGAAAGCATCAGTCTCACCTTCGACGCCAGCACATTATGACTAGTCACAACTGACTGGACCAGGCCAGGGCTGCTCTATGATCAGGGATGTGCCAACTCAGGTTTTTAAGATTCTTCTATCCTACCAACACAGTACTCTCAACAAGTCCCAAGTTATTTACCTAAGTCATCCCAACTGCCCTATGATACTCTAGACTCAAATTGCCCAATTTTGGTACCCCCTTCCCTCACAGTAACCTGAAACAGTACATGTATCCACTCACTATCCATTTTAACTATTTCCCAGAGTTCTTACTCCAATCCAGAAACCAGTACAACCAACACATGCTCATACAAGTCAAACAAGGTTCAGTACACCATGTATACACATTTTCACATATTCAACAGATTCCAATCAACATGTTCACCATAAAAATACACTTAACAGTAAGACAACAAGAAAACTAATTTATCAAACCTATACATCATACATTTCAAAAACACAAAGAAGAATAAATAGCTAGCTCTCCTTACCTTGAAGTTGAGCAGTATATCCTACTGGAGTGCCCTAACAGTACCCTCCACACAGAGCGAAACTTGACAGAACCTACAGATCACCAAATTGGTGATAGAACATAGCTTTTAGAGCTCGAATAGACAGAGAATGGAAGGAAAAACGTACAAGGCACGTGAACCCAGCAAAGTTGCATGCCCTAGGTTCTAGAACAGTGAAAGAGAAGGGAAAAGGAAACTTACCGTTCATAATGAAGAGAACGTTCGGTAGAAATGAAGCCCTCTACTCCGCAAACGCTTAGGTAGCACCAGAATCAACTTTCTATGGTTCAAGGTTCTGGGTATCTAGAGAGAAGGCAGGGAAAACTTTTAGGACAAGCGTTTCTTTTTAGAGTGAGAAAGGGAAAAGCAGAAATGAGACTTTGGTTTATGGGGAAGGACCCTTGCTAACGTCATGTTCCCTTAGTATGGGTCTGGCTGCCTCCAACTAAGACCCAATAGCCCCTTTTTAATTCACATGACCTTACAACAACTATGACTAAGTTTCAACGGTGTTGGGTGAAAATCCCTAAGAAAAATAAAGAAAGAAGGGAGCGGGGGTTGTGGCAAAGGAAGTAAAAAAACAACTTCTGTAGAGACGAAATATTTAATGCGAACGTAAAATTTCAAGAAAAATAATCCTAAGTAAATGTTTAAACTTCGATTATTAGTAAAACCTTTTAAAATTCAAATTTTAAAAGTAATCAAAACCCTAAACTTCTATCCAAAAATTAAATAAAAAAATACTCGTGACATTTTCCAAACTAATAAAAACTTCTATATACTGATTCTAGACAACAAAAACTAAAGGTTTATATAGTTTTTATTAGAACTGAAATGTCAACATTCTCAATAATTTAAAAAATGTTTTTTCATTTTGATATCTTACGGTTTTCTTAAAACCTACTCATAATAGGCAAAGTTACATGAGCTTTTTGCACTAGTATATGCAAAATGCTTAAGATGCTAGACAATGAAAAAAATTTATAATCAATCAAATAGTGAAAACATTAATAAAAATCTCCTTTCAAGTTTTAATGACAAAATGAATTATAACATTACATATTAACATCTTCTATCATAAGAAATGCATTCAATTTATCAATGTAAATATCCAAAAGAGAAAATACAATTTTAACATTATAAGATACCAAATAACAATAAAAATAAAATTAGCAACAACAAGTTGAATGCAGTTCATTCCTTTTTTTAATTTTTGAAAATCTGAAATGAATTTTAAAATTATCGATTTTTATCTAACTCAATTGGATTCATCTTAGTCTTTTTTATCCTTCACAAACTCTTGTTTTTAGAAGTCTAGCAAGAACACCAATGACATTTAAACATATTATAATCTAAATTAGCTAATTAATATAATTACTAACATATAATATGTAATTTATGCGTAACAAAATTTCATTCTTACTAAACACGTATTGTTAAAGTTTGCATCAGTCAAATCAGAAAAAGGAATGACGGAAAAAGGGATTTTTGAAACATAATGGTATTGTAATCTCCTAAATATTAGAATATTCCAAAATTACTGGAAAAAATGTTCTTTTGCTTTAAAGTCTAATACCTGTAAATTAATATTTTTTGTTCATAGAACAATATATTTGAATGACTTAAATAATAAGGTTTGGAGATGTTAATAAATTTAAAAAAAAATTATTTTCTTTAATATTATTTAATGTTACAATAAATTTAGTTGTATATTGGTGAATATCATCTCCAGCAAAATTAGAACAATAGACCTATTGAATCAAGCAACAGTCTTTAATATCCATGGGCTTGACCACAAGGCTTCTAAAACTTTAGTGGGCTGGGCTTCATACACCACTTCACTGTCCTCATATAAAATATGCAATTATTGATTGCTAAATGCTAACCTCGATACAAACACCTACAACGTTTTCATATTTTTCTCATATCTTAAAATGAATTATGACATATTTAGGTTTTCTAATTTTGGTTTATAATTTCTTCATTCAGATTCTACTAATTTTTCGTATGATTTTTATTTCATTTCATGATACATATGAAATGGTATTAAAGTGTTATAAGAGTTTGATATTAATATTACTTATTATTATATATTATATATGAGATAATTTTAAAATAAACATACTTTAATTTTATCATGGTTTTAATAAGAAAACAAAATATGGTAAAAACTGATTAACTTTTTCTATTACAATGAGAAGAAAACAGAATTTATGGCGCTGTTTGCTTCTATTTTATAATTTAAAAAATTGAAATTTTATACGTTAAAATTAAAGTGGAAAAACAATCTCTATCTTTTCTTAGGTTGGAGAATCATGTCCACTATGTGGTATTTGTCTAATATCGTAAAATGGACCCAAAAGATTGTAAAGCGCAATAGATAATGGACTAAACGCACTTAAGAAAGTGTCATATTGCATTATATATATATATATATCTTAAAAACATAATTTGAGCAGTTGAAATGGTTGGATTAATATTAACTACTCTTCAAATTACATAAATTTATAAGCTAACTATCAACTAATGCCGATATTTTCATTATTTGCTATAAACAAAACGTAAAATAAATTATACTATCCCTTTTACCTTCCTTTTTCATCCATTATTTTTATTTGATTTAATTAAATAAAATGTTTTAATATTTTCAATTTTCCTTTTATCACTGAAGTTACATTCTCTATTTAAGATAATATCTTTTCAAGCTTCATTTTACAACCTATTCATTAAATAGTAATACTTATTAGGCTGTATACACGTGACATTAAGTGGGTTTAGGTAAAGTCATTATGGGTCCAATAAGAAAATCTCAAGTTTAATTAGGTTGGACTAGATCAATTTATATCCTTTATTTTGTCAGATTTAATCCACTTTTTTATTGTAATAAATTGAGTTGAGTCAATTAAGTTATAAAATTAAAATGTTTTTAACTAAAATGTGCAATTAAAATGTTTTTAACTAAAATGTGCAATTAAAATGTTTTTTCTCTCTCGGTATTTTATAGTATTTTTTGAAAAATATATTATATTATTTCCTATTTAAATAATTTAAAAAAATATTTTTAATTGATAGAATAAAATAAACTGAAATTTTACTATTTAAAAAAATAATCGACTCAATCTCTGAGTTAGATTGAGTTAAATTCAACCATAGACATGTTAAAGGTTTTTTTAATTATATGTTTGATCATGATTATGTTATCAATGGAAAACATTGGTGCTTTGAAGTAATTTTGATGATGATACAAGTTAAGATTTAAAGACATGAAGAACCTATATTATAAATGTTAAAATTGATTTCTCTATAAATCATTTGTATAAGAATAATTTTACTTTTATAAATACTTAGAAGTTTTCTTTCTTAGGGATTAATTGCGCAAATAATCGATTATCTCGAGTGATTATCACTATTTGATTTAATATTGTCCAGGTCGCGTAAATAATCAATTATCCCTTAGAATAATCGATTATCACTTTTTGAAACCCCACAACAGACACAAATAATCAACTATTACTTATGATAATAGATTATTTGTGGTAGTTGGAAGATGTCTTTTTGACCTTGCACGAACCTTAGGTTATAAAAGTGTTTTCCACGATTCTTAGAAAGTAACTTTTCATTTGAGAGTATTATAGTTGTGTGCCTAAGAGAAGCTCTTTGTGAGTGAAAAAAAATTTATGCCATTTGATAATACATAGATTTTATGAGGAAGTTCTCAAGTGATAGTGTGCTCTTGTCAAGTCTTGTAAATAGGAGAAGCCTGCGCTTAGTGGGTCTATGATCGGGGCAGTTCTCTTCAAGTTGGCTTAGTAGTTTTCTTTCGGTTCGTTTATCGAAGGAAGATTCTTCCAATGTATTTTCTATTCATACTCTTTATTTCATATTATTGTAATATGTGAAACAATATTTTAGTGAAAAGGTTACCGGACATAGAATATTTTGATTTGAACCAAGATAAAAATTCTGTGTTGATTTTCTCTTCCTTATACTCTTTAAAATTTTAGCACACAATTTTATAAGAAAATTAAAATTTCTAAAGAAACCATTTTATTGACCGTAACACGATTTCTGTCTTTTAAAGGTTGTTTTTACTCCATTTGTGCAACTAACTGATACCTACGTTATTGACATTTTATTCAAATATATAAAAATAAGATGAAATTGCTTTTTAAGAAAAATTTAAATTTAAAATTTTGTTTGAAAAATCTATTATATTTCAAGCGTGACAAGCTGAATCTTAGGTAAATAATATAATAAGATAATTTATAGATTTTACAGGTCTCCAAGTTTGGACTTGTTGAAGTCATGATTGATTGTCAAAGTTGTAAAAGAAATTGTTTGTCAATGCTGGAAGCAACAAAAATTTAAGGAAAAGCAAAAAAAAAAGAAAAGAAAGGGGTGAGAGATTGCAGAGTGACACAACATTTGGTTGCTTTAAAGTGTTAAAAATGGTTGAAGAAGAAACATTTTTTGCTTTGCATGTAAAATGAAAATTGATAAAGAAGGGACAAAACACAAGTTAGCCAAAAAAGAGGTACAAAATATCTCAGCCTTTTGCTTCTCACTCAAGCTTGTCCAATTCATTATCTGTCACTGCCAGCCTTTGTATTCTTCATTACCGTCTTTGCTCTTCCAGAGTGCAAGTGCATGCATAAGGTTACTTAGAATAAGAATCAAACGGAGATAAATTCCCCATTAAACTCTCACAATTTAAGAAATATTTTGTACAATATTCCATGCATATTGATAGTTCATAACTGATGTAGCTAATATATTGTAAGGCAATCTATATATATAGACAGGTACATGTCAACTAAATTACATCAAATTCATTTTACGAATTTGGATGAAACTAATTATTATTTATCAGATTCAGTTAATCATTCAATTAAGATAAAAAAATAAATAATTAAATTTAACAAAATTGAATCGTAATTAACTTTATATGATTTTTGAAAATTTTACGAATTAATTAGTAAACAGTTTAAATATTAAATTAATTTAAACATCAGAGTGTTTTTAATCAATATACCTGATCGACGAGAAAACACGAATAATAAAAAAAATTAAGGAATAAAAAAGATTGTTTGAAGTGAAAATAAAACTTTTTACACCAGAACATATATTATTTATCCATAAAAAACAATAAAAATAGTATTAAAATAAATTTTAATCAAAATATTAGTAACCTTTGAATCAAAATTTTTAATATAATTTCATTACAAAAACCAACGGTTATGTTAGTTAGTATATTGTAGGGTGTGCAAATGTAGCTTCGATAATCACTAAAATTGGATATTTGAAGCTTTGTGAGAACGTTGAAGAAGATGGTTTGATGATTGTGAGATGTTTGAAGTTTCTGATAAGTATTGTTAGGAATGCTTAATTGTGAAGGAAGCAATGAAAACCTTTAGACAAACCTAATTAAAAGAATATAAGACCACATATGGAGCAAAGTTCAGACCAAACATTTGATTGTACAAGAAAATCCTCTTTCAACTATGTAGGTTTGAAACATATGAGAGGGAAAATAAGATCTTATAGTATGTTAATTGTTGGAAGACTATGAAGAAGATTAGCCAAATTTTGAATAGCAAGAATAAGAATTCCCATAAGTATTGCCTCTGAACTTAGAATAGAGATATTTAAAACATTTTCTCCTAAAACCATGTGACTATGTCATAAAACTCGGATTTAACTTCAAACACTCTTCAACATGTCGCCAAGTTACACAGTCTGCTTAAAACCACCGTCAAATTGTGCATATACACAATCCTGCACATTTTCTCATCAAACAGCCTGTGCACCATTTCTAAAATGTCGGTTTTGTTGAATTGGGTATATCATTTAATTATTTTACACGAGCTTCTGCTATAATTAAAACTCTGCTTAACCTAAAGGTAGGAAGTTAAGAAAAATAATCATATTATGCTCTTAATAAATTAGTAGCTCCATCCATCAAACATTGAATAGTAAAAGAAATGTAATAAATTTCATTAGTAGGGGTAAAGATAAATTTATATGACTTTTCTATTAAATTTTTAAAATACACTAAGGCCGAAGAAGGATTTTGAATTAAATAATGGAGAATGGAAATTGAGATTTTAAGTGTATTAGATTATTTCAAAAACTGTAATTATTGTGAAAAAGATTATTAGAATAAAAGAAATTCATCTATTAATTATTTAAGCAGTAGTGTGATCAGGAAAAAGCAAGAACATCCTAACCCAACTCACGTGGCAGATAGGCACGTGGTCTCACGTTATGGTAGCCTCGTATAGGATATTTAAAATTGAGAAAAGATGATATAAAAAAGGTTGTGACAAATAGATTCTTGCCACGTGTAATTGACCACCGTCTGTTTTGGCTTTTGACACGAGCGTAACACTCACATGCTCGCTGACAGAGTGACACACTACCCATCCTTCTCAATCACGTGCACCTTGTGCCCACGCCTCTTAAATAATCATAATCATCCTCTCAAATTTAAATACCAAATTCTTAATATATATATATATATATATATATATATATATATATATTATATAATCAGTTTATTTTACCATTTTGATCAAATGTATTTTTAACTCTTACAGTTGAAAGTTTCCTTAAAATAAATAATTATCAAAATTCATAAATATATAGACCACTGAGACTGCGTATAATTTTCTTTATAGTTTTGATTCTTCTATTTGAATTTATATAATCACATTGTGTCCTATGTTACCATTCCACAGCAGTTAGCTGTATTTTGTTATTTACTATACAAATCCATGATTTTTTAATTACACTTTTCGTCCCCCTACTTTATTTTTTTTTTCATTTTCTTAATTACTTAAATAATCTGAATTAAATTCAAATAATTCTATCCTATAGTTAACACGGTTGTACAACATACATGTAATTAATTTATCCAAATTAAATAAAATATTTAAGTATAAAAGTGTCACATTAATTATATATCACATTAATTTATTATACTTTTTAATTTTAGAGTGAGGGTTTAACTTAAAAATGAAATATGTAAATATTTGAAACTAAAGAAATAAAATTTACACGCTCTTCTTTATTTTATAAATTTAACCCGCTTTCTCATAAGTCACGTTAGGTATGGTCAGACTTAAAGGTTAATATAGTTTGCATGCTTCTCATACATGCTACTTCTTCTTCTTATTATTAATAATAATAATTTTAATTAATTATTGTAAATATTACATCCATCACTAATAATTTAATGCATTACTCAAATAAATAACTAATAATTATTATAATACCTTGTATAATATCATATTACTAGTGTATATATACAATATTCATCCGAATGGTCTAATAATTTTATTAAACAATAATTATATCATGAGAAACAATATTAGGATTTGATTTGATATTTTTCAATGACTATCTTTACTAAATCATGTTTCTAAATTTAGTAATCATGTTTGCTATATGTTGTATACTATGTAGGTAGTTGTCAATTCTATAATTTTAAGTCATACAAAAGTGACATGAAAATACATTTTAATTTCAAATGAGTTATAAGAAACCAAATTATATATATGAACAAAATATTCAACTTTAATAAACCATTTAGAGTATTTATATAACATCTAGGTAAAAGGTCAAATACAGTTATAAAAAATATATAAAAATAAAGCATGCTTATTCAGAATAATTCTTCGGCTACCTTTAATTATGAAACAAATATTAGAAAGAAACAATACCTGTAAGCTGTAAGTAAATTTATTTTTACTTTTTCTATAACCAATGACTGTAAACTATTATTATGATGAAATTGTTAACTATAATTATAGTAATAATTCACAAAAATGAAAATCATCATTTCTCCCTTATTTTCACAAAGTGTAATTATTATGTAATGATATTACATATAGTAATTCATAATTATATATTATTTACTTATTGTAATTGGAATTTGAATTTATTTTTACATGTTTATAATTGAATTTAATAAGTTAAACAAACGTAAGAGTTGTCAAAACGGTAACTCGGCTCGACCCGACTCAGTCTAACATGGGTTGATCACTTAGTGAGTCAATCCAACTCGGCTCATTTATTAGTGAGTTGAAAAAATTTGAACCTGACTCAATCCATTATGGATTGATGAAGTAAATGGGTTGGCTCACTAGCTCACTTAATTATAAAATAAAAAAATTATAATTTTTTAATTCAAATCTAAATAAATTTCACTTTAAAATAATTTTAAACTCCAAAAACAATCAAAATAAAAAAATATATCATACAATTCAAGTGTAATCCAAAATCAAGCACAAAAGATAAGCAAATAAGTTTTTAATAGTAATAACTTTTGTATCATTTGTCCATTTATAATATGATAAATTTATAATATTTTTTTTTCTTGAAATATCTTTTTTTTTTTATCTCCATCTACAATAATATAGTAAAAAATGTTAACTATCAATATTGAAATACAAAATAATAAATAATTAAATTAAACTAGATGAATTAATGAATCAATTTAGATAAATCAAATTTTAAGTGATCAGATTGAAAATTAATTTACATAAAAAAATTTATATTTTTTAAATCTAACTTGATTCAAATTCATAATAAATCGACTTAACCAGACGATTATAATCCATCTAATTTTGACAGCACTATTGAAAGATGGAGTAGGGTAGTGGATATACAAATACTATGTTTGTTAAATGATGAGATTTTTCTTATAATTGAAGCAATAAAATATTAAGAGCACAACCTTATCCATTATTCATTAATTTCTACGAGATTAGAACCTGTGGCTGCATAGGGATTGTCGTCACGATAAAT
The DNA here is from genome assembly GCF_029865625.1 of Vigna umbellata. Classification (NCBI taxonomy): domain Eukaryota; kingdom Viridiplantae; phylum Streptophyta; class Magnoliopsida; order Fabales; family Fabaceae; genus Vigna; species Vigna umbellata. The sequence continues at coordinate 44,669,089 of NC_142166.1, forward strand.
TCACAGTTATTAGCACTCTTTTACTTGTCGGTGGATGACACGTGGCAGAGAACACCAGAATTTATTCACACTTACATCAACATCACATGCATGTCTTCCTTCTCCTCTTCATTTTTATTTTTACTTTCAACGGATATTATTTAATATAGCTGTACACTCCTGGAACCATATGGTTGAATCAAGTAAAAATAAAATATTGAAATAAGAAATTTATTGGTTGTAGTGATTATATACTATTGTTAAATATAATTTTTTTAAATTAATATTTATAACATTTTAATATTAACTACTAAACCATTAATATAGAATTTCTTATTTATATATACATATGAACTCCTTATAAAACATGATTTCTTTTTTCATAATAAAATTTTAAATTTTATTTACTTTGTATTTTCTTTTATATGAATTTGGTTTGGTTTTCCATATTTTTTGTTTCTCTTTTCTTGTAATAATTTCACATTTCTTTTAACAAATTCATGTGAAAGCTTCTTGCTAATATGGATTTACTACAAAAAAAAACTTTATAATAAAATCAATCATAAATTTCCTATATTAACAAGAAAATGTAAAATGATACCTGTGACTCATATTGAATTAAACTTAAATTTTATTTTATTATGTATAACGGACTTGACAAATTTTACTTTTTTATATAAATTTAATATTTGTTAGAAATAATTTTAACCATTTATAGCTTTTAAAGAATAGTTAGTGATAGGAAAAATTATTATAGAATTAATTTAAGATTAAAACTAGAGCTGTCAAAATGGATAATCCAGGTTGGCCCGGCCTGACCCACTACGGGTTGGTCATTTAGTGAGTCAACCCAACCCGGCTCACTTATTAGCGAGCTGAAAAAATTTGAACCTGTCCCGACCCACCACGGGTTGCTGGATTAAACGGGTTGACTCACTAACTCACTTAATTATAAATGTTTTTAAAAAGTAAAAAATTATAATTTTATTAATTTAAATCTAAATAAATTTCACTCTAAAATGATGTTAAACTTCAAAGACAATTCAAAATAAATAAAAAAATATCATACAATCCAAGCGTAATATAAAAACAAACACAAAAGACGAACAAATAAGTTTTTAATAATGATAATTTTTGTATCACTTGTCCATTTATAATATTAGATTCTTGAATAGATAAATCTATAATATTTTTCCCTCTTGAAACATCTTTTTCTTTTATCCCCATTTAAATATAATAAAAAAGGCTAACTAATAATATTAAAACACAAAAATAACAAATAATTAAATTAAATTAGGTGGATTGATGAACCAACCCGGCTCACCACGGGTTCAATCCGACGGGTTCAATCCGATGAGTCGGGTTGAAAACTAACCCACATAAAAAAATTAAATTTTTTTCAAATCCAACCCGACTAAAATATATGATGGACCGAGTTGGCTCGCAAATTACAATATATTTTGACAGCACTAATTAAAACTAACTAAAAGATAAAGAGACTAAACAAAACATTGACCTTTTTATTCTTTGAAGAATGTGCATATATAAAGTATATGTACAAACACTACCGCAATACTACACATTATTGAATATAATAAAAAATAATGATAAAATAAATAAATTTAAAACATTGGTAAGCAATGCTATAATTGTTGAAATTTACTTTTTAAAAGTATAGTTATATAATTGTGGAGCTGGTTTTGTTTTTTATCAGCAAATGTGGAGATGATAAGGAACCTTATATCTTATTCCTTGTTAAAAACGGTATTAAAATGTATATTTTAAGAAAATGAAGGAAAGTTACCTAAAGAGAAAATATAATTTACCTTACAAAATTAAGATGACCATAAAGATGTCAAAAAAACAATTAAACTTAAATGTATAAAGATAATTGAATCGAGGGAAAGCATATGTATGTTCTCTCTACACTTAGCTAGATTTGACAATAAGAATACAAAAAATGTATTATTTCTTCTACCACCAATGTGTAATTAAATTATTTTATTTAATTTATAATTTTCATAATGCAAAATTGTTGTTGTTTTTCATAATATCAATCTTGGGACTTGCTGAAATCTTAACTGAAAAACTATGTCCCAATATCAAAATTGAAACTTGAAACATTACTAAGAGAGATATGCTTGTAAGGTAGGAGGAAGAGAAAAAAAAATTTAACATATTTAGATGTAATAGTTATGCACTAATTTACTTGCTATTTACTTTTCAAGGTGAAGCAGTAAAATGATTAAAAAGTTACTTATCTCTGTTTATGTATCGTAACTTGTGCTTAATACAGTGACATACTTAGATTTGTTTAATTAGTAAAGTTTGTCAAAAAAAATTAATACTGCCTTATGCTTTTTCTTTGTAATTTTGTTTTTTTTATCTCTTGTGTGTATAATTTTATTTTCTTTACTATTCTTCCGAGGGTTATAGATTTTACTTGTTGAACCCTAGCAATTAAAGGTTAAAACACAAACAAGAATCATTGACATGCATAGAAGAAGAGATTCTTGCAAGAGAATATTTATGACATGTATAGCAACTTTTAATTAACTTATTCTCGCAAATCAAGGAACGTGGCTACTTATCACTTGAAAATTGACTGCTAAGATAAATGATATGCTGGACCACATAATAATTTTCTTGTCTTGATTCTTCTGTATAAAAAAACAATGCATTAATGTTAAAAATATATAATAATTAGTTAATTGAAAAAATATATTAGTATGTGACTATAGCATCTGAAAAAACTGAACAAAAATAATAAAAAGAAACCCAGTTCCCAAGAAACAATGGAAAATTGAAGAGGAAAGGCTGGCAAATGAAGTTGAATACAACACTAATGTTCTACCCTTAGCTATAAACTTGCTCTATCACTCTCAAATGGGTTTGGTTTTAGACAAACTAAAGTGACAACTATATCCCTTTACCATATTTAATTAACTAGCTCTCCATCTTCAAACCTAGCCCTCACTCTACACTTTAACTGTTCTACTTTTTATAATGCATAGTCTGTACTCAAAAATAAACTAATATTGTGTTAGGAATCACGATTAAGATTTAAGTCAAATATCACTGATAAAAGATGAAGCACATTTATCTTTCACACATAAAAAAATAAATTTTTATATATTTTTAAAAAATAATTTCAACTTAATGTAAAATATTTGTGTTTGTGAAATAATTAATTTTCTAATTAAAAGTTAAGATTTTTTTTTACTAGTTCACATTGATATTTTTATATTTTATAATAATATAATCTTTGACTTTTTCTTATTATATGTTGCATATTTTAATTGATCTTTGAGTTATTAATGTCACACTTAATTTAATGTTAGTAGCCCTTTCTACTTAATTAGTTTGGTAAATAATAAAAGATCTTATTTATATATATATTTCATATTTTTACACATGTATATTCTTACAAATATTACATGACTTTTTCGTAAGTCTACATGGGATGCTCGTGAGTACAGTCTCGTTCACTGTAAATATCTTAATTTTGAATATATATTGTAACCATTTATGATCTTAAGTACTTTTTCTTAAACAAGTGCATGCTACGTATCTCACTATTATTTTTAGCAGTTTCTAAGATATTAACACTGCTTGATCAACATGCTGATTTGACTAAATTGATATTGTATGTGATCATGGAAAAATTATTTGATGTATTGTACAATTTGAATCACGATGCATATAGTCTATGTAACATTTTAAATTTTAAAACTCAAATTTGTATATTCTTTCAATTACGTAAAAGTAACGCGAGAAGAGATATAGAAGAACCCTACACTAAGAAAAGCAGAGAAAACTTAGAAAATCAAAACTGAGTTCAAAAGAAAAAGAAAAGGTAATAGCAAATAACCAAAGTAACTTGAATCACAAATTCTCGCAGTTTCTTTTAACTCAATTAAAGCCTCTTATTATTTATATTTTACGCTTTATTATTTTTAGGACAGGAGACTTTTTGTTTTATATTTTATTTTTTACATTGGCAAAAGGGAAAAAATAATAAATAAGTAAAAAAAAAAAAAAGAGAGAGTAGTCCCATATAGGTGTCCGTTTGTCCCCTTTAAACGCAAATAAACCCTCTTCTGGTTTTCTCTCTCACCACTCAAAACCACAACTTTGGCACACTTTGTGTCTGGAACTCCCTATACTTTCTCACTTCACCTTCTTCATAATTTTCCTTGAACCCACCACAACAACCAGAAGCCATGGAAGCACAAGAGTTATTCCAGAACACCTTTTACCCTCAATTCTCCTCCGACAACGTTACTTCCTCTAACACCAACGCCTCCACCACCGACCACTTCATCGTCGAAGATTTCTTCGACTTCTCAAACAGCGACGAGGCTCCCCTCATCGACGCCACCTTTGACTCTCTCCCCACTGACCACTCTTCCACCGTAACCAACCTCGACACCACCACCAACAACTCCAATTTCTCCGCCACCGATGCTCATTTCTCCGGTGACCTCTCCCTCCCGGTACACACGTGTCTCTAAACTCTATACATGTGTTATGCTAACAAATGCAACGGCTGCCTATGTGTTACTTCTACACTCTCCCCAAACCCAAAAATTTTAATTTCAATAAATTTATTTTTTTCTTTTTTTTCAATTCTAATGCCACGTCCAATCAATACAACAAATTCTTGTCCTTATTACATACACGCTTTTCGCTTTTGTTAATGTTGCAATTTCCTTTTTCTTTCGGTAATATTATAGTTTTTTTAAATAATAAAGAAGATTAATTAATTAATTAATTGATTGTGTGTCTGCACAGTATGACGATCTTGCTGAATTGGAGTGGCTGTCGAAATTCGCCGAGGAATCCTTTTCCAGTGAGGATTTACAGAAGCTGCAGCTGATATCCGGTGCCGGAGTGCAAAAGGAAACCGCATCGGAAACGAGAGACCCGAACCCGGCTCTGTTCAACCCTCAAGTATCGGTTCGGGGGAAGGCGAGGAGTAAGCGGACTCGTGGACCACCATGCAATTGGTCCTCTCGACTGGTTGTCCTCTCTCCGAACACGATGTCTCCGGAGTCTTCTCATTCAGACAGCGGTAAGAAGGTCGCCCCGCGGAGGAGGGATGTGAGCGAAGGCAGCAGCGAGGGCAGGAAGTGTCTGCATTGCGCAACAGACAAAACGCCACAGTGGCGGATGGGTCCCATGGGTCCTAAAACACTTTGCAATGCATGCGGCGTGAGGTACAAGTCCGGCAGGCTGGTGCCGGAGTACAGGCCCGCCGCAAGCCCAACCTTCGTGCTGACAAAACACTCGAACTCGCACCGGAAAGTGTTGGAGCTGCGACGGCAGAAGGAAATGGTGAGGGTCCAGCAGCAGCAATTGCTCCATCTGCAACATCAGCAGAACATGATGTTCGATGTTCCATCCAACGGTGAGGATTATTTGATCCATCAGCAATGGGCTCCGACTTCCCACACCTCATCCAATCTCCTGCTAGACTAGTAAAGTTCCGGTGAAGCTTCGGGTATTTTGTAGCTACCTACAGTTCTTTTCCTTAATTTCCTACCTAATTTTTCTAGGGATTTATTTTATTTCTTTTTCTGTAATTTGAAAATTTTCACTTTATGCTATATGTAGACTGCTCTCATGTTTCTTCAAGTCATTTTGACAGACTTGAAAACTCCGAAAACTAAAATTTTTCCCAATTCACTTCTTTATATCTTTAAATTATGATATAGATGGGTAGTATATAAAAAGAAATAATATTGAACAATAACTTAATACTTTTATGTTTAAGCACGGTTTGTACTATGTTTGTAAATAAGAGTAGTATTTAAAGAAAAATTAATTGAAGTGTTTAATAGTAGTAGTGGGTAATAACAGTTGCTTTTGTATGGACCACTTTAACAAAGTCTAACTCAATTTTCCGGCACACTGTTAACTATGTCCAAACAATTAAAGACTTGAGCTACCACTGTACGGTACGAAACCTCCTAAATTTCTAATGTAGGAGAAAAACACCAAAAATAATAATTAATATATTGTTTCTTTGTTCTATATTTCATGTGATAAAAGGAGGATAAGCATTAGAATGGCATAAAAGTTGCACATAAAAAAGCAAAGAAAAAGAATATGTGACGACATTTTAGTAAAAATCGCATGCAAATACATCGATCTCGCATCCATTCATGTCAGGGTATTATTGGTGGCAAATCTAGGCACCAGTCATGTTTCTGAGTCGTCAGCATAAAATTTTCAGTTTTTGGTAAATGTTCCTTTCTCCTATTTTCTTATTTTCTTTCTTTCAGTTAAATCTTTCAGTAAAATTGTTATTTATTGCTCACAGTTATTTTTATATACATATCATCCAACCATACACATTGCTGTTAAAATTATAAGTCATGTATATTTTATTTTATATATTTAGTTTCTCTTTGTCTTCTTTAAATCATCCAGTTTTTTAATTTTTTTATTAGAACTATACATAAGATTTGTCTTATGAGAATGATGATTAAATGTTTTTTTCCAATAGTTAGAGTATGTACCAAATAAATTATAATCTTAAATAGTCCTTGTTAGAGTAAACCTATAATTCCAAAGGTCAAAACTTCATCAAAATGATGCTCCACACCGAACTAAGAACCTCGAGTTACACTGTAAGGTTTGAGAATATATATTTAACAATTAGTCCATTTTCTATTCTAATTTTTCTATGACTCATTCTTATATACAGTTGTGATTCACTCGCATTCGTTAATGTGTTATATAAACAAAGTATTCCTAATATAAAATATTAGGTAGACTTTTTTTTTCTATTGCAAATAAGGTCACTTTATTGATATCTTATATACATATGAGTGTTGTTTTTATAAGTAATTACAATTTTTAGTTCGTGAAATATATATTTTAAACGTAAAACTAAATATTAATAAATGATTTAATAAAAATAAAACAAAATCTTTTTAAAATAAATTTTAATTTATTATTTTGATACCATATAAACTTTAAATTTAACTGAACTTAAATTTGATACAATTAACTTTGAGATTAAAAAATCTTAATTTTTTTTAGAATAGCAATAATAAATTTAATCAAAATGTGAAAACAGTTAGCTACCTATATATCTAAAATTCTATTTCTAGACTGATTTTACTGAATTGATTGACCACATCAGTTCAGTGTTTGTTACATCAACAGTTGTTTAAAGTTATAATTGATAAGAAAGGTACATGCATATTATATTAAATCTAAATTTAAAAGAAATTCCATACATTTTAAAAATATTAATTATTCGAAAAAGTATTGCACTCGTTAATTATTATGTAAGATAAAACATGTTAGAAGAGAAGTAGTGGATAAAATAAGAAGAAAATGATTATAAGATTGATAAAAAAACAATTACAGAGAATTAACATGGGAAGAAGTGAAAAAGGTTCCCTCTGTGAAACACTAAATAGACATGAGATATCTGAATGAATCATCAAACAGTTTGATTTTCACAGTGAGCAAATGAATATAGTAAATAAACGTAAGAGTAAAAGTTGGTTTGTTCTTAAAAGTTTGAGTGGTCGAAGTATAATAGGTTGAATTTTCATGCACGTGAAAGAATTTGTTCTTGCTTGGTCTGAGCCCAGTTCACAATGCATGTGACAGAAGATGGAAAAAGGAAACTTCACAGCCATTTCTCCATCTCCATCACTCCCATGTGATTCATCTATTTTCAACTAATTAGCTGATTGGCTAAGTAATGAAATCGAGAAAAAGAATTTTCACGAATGCATTTTATATACTTGTGGGAGTGTATGTACGACCTCAGACAACACAAATCCAGAGGACTATATTATATCTTATACTATATTATATAATATTAATATAACGTTATATCAAGATAACGTCTTCCCATCATTGTTAATTCTATTGTATACAGTGTTATTAAATTACTCATTTGAATAGCTAAATATGAATCTTCTCCTCTTCTTTTTATTTCCTTTTTCTTTTGCTTGAAATTGTAGGTTGCGTGTTTTGTTCAGTCAATATATTATAAAAAGTCTCAAAAGAATATGCAGAGAATAAAGCAAAAAAGAAAAGGGAAGAAGAGGGTTATTTAATTTACCCCAATCTTATTTATAAACAAAAGCTCGAGTATATTAAATTAATAAGCAGTGCATTATTAGACTGAGAGGAAGCTAAGATTGCGGTGGTCACATGACACTCTTCCACTGAGCGTGAACGAGATCACTGTACCAATGAGTGATGTATGCATACACACTGATATACGTATACTTGTATGGCAAATGGCAAATACGTAGTCACAAGACTAAACCCTAAAATAAAAAAGTCTCACAAGTCATTCTCTATACTCACACTACCTTCATGCATTTATTTAAGGCCACCACGTATGTTGTTTTCCGTTGTCCCTTTGCTCAGATTGAATTTGGAATATTTTTTTCTTCCTCATGCATTCTGGACATGATTTCTCATGAAACATTTTAAAATTCAGGAAAGGAGAAACTGCAACAACTGAGTGAGAATAATTTTCTGAATTAGATAACCTTATGTGATTAATTAATTGTGCAATTAAAGTAGCACCTCAGATAAAGATTCTTTCACAAGCCATTTTCATGAAAAACTAACTTAGTTCTTAATTGGAGAAATCAATAAAAAATAATAATAATATCATGACATACTTCTACGTTCATTTGACACACACACTACAAGAATAAAATGATCATAAAAATATAAATTGTTATAATTTTTCAAGAAAAAAAGTAAAAAATAAGAAAGAATAATATCAAATGAATGTAAAAAAAATTATGTGTCAATGAATATTTTTAAAAAAAATTACCCTATTAGATTTGACACAAAGTATAAGGATAAAATGGTCATAAAAGTGTAAATTTTTGTATTTTTTTTAAGAAAGAAGAAAGTAAAAAGTAAGTAAAGATAGTATCAAATAAATATAAAAATTTGATGTGTGTTAAATAATCATTATTCTATTAAAATTTGTGTGTATGTTTGTTACTGTTGAGGTATCTGTTTTAATCCTAACGGGTCAATGTGCCTGGACCTCACCTCCCACACAATAAGCCCAAACCAATGAAACTAGGGTTTATCTTCCTACTCTTTATAACTTCTCTCACATTCATAATGTAAAAAATACCAACATGCTTCACTTATAACACATCATATATCATTTTCTCAAATTATGGAAACAGAAAAAATTAGAGAAAAAAAAATAGAGACTTGATTATACATAATTCAAAAGTTATTTTTTTTCATTCAAATATCGAGTGGCTCGATTTTAACCTACGATTTGAACAGTTTTTGATCCAAAAGGTCGGATAAATAAAATATTAAATATGGTATAAACCAAATTAAGCATATTGACAGAGGTGTGATCTGATACATGATTAGCAAGATTGAAAAGACAAAAAATGAGCGTTCTTAAATATGTGATAATATAAATAAAGGAGAAGGCCATATTTTGCAAATAAAAAAAAGTAAGGTTAGATATTGATGTCTCCAAAGCTAAGCCATATACATCTTTGACCAAGCTTCGTGCAGAAACAAGAAGTTGCTTGAAGCCATTCCAATTCCACACATGAAGTGGACAAAACAACCCTTCATATTTACTAGTTAGAATATTAAGATCATGGCTAGCTACATGCCATGCCATATGCATAGTGGCATTTAAATTTGCAGGTTTTCCTTTAAAATATATCACTGTTCAACTGCATGAGCATGGGGTAGTATTTGCCATGTTCGTCAATAGTTTATTCTTTACTCGCTTTCATAACAGCACCCTCCATATTGCTTCAACAAATATCTAATGCATTAAATAAACAATATCAAAAGACACGTTAGGAGGATAAAAAACTATGTTTTGTGTAGTTTAGGAGCATTTAATATGCTTGCTTACAGTGTCTGTAGTTAAAAAAAGATTCAACATTTGTTCATTAAGTATCTGTTAATAAGAATTTGCTACACATTTAGCCGTAGTAGAACTTGTTGGAAATAAACCAAAATGTTAACAAAAACATTTTTCAACTTGTTTTTCTTATTCATTAGACTCAAATTTAAAGCTGAGATAACAAGTATCTTTAAAAAAGATTAATTATGTTCAAACTAGATATAAACCCAACTCTACCCTTAAGCGCTCCTCTGTAATGATTATATTAAAAGTCTTCAAAAGAGAACATAGGAAGGCAAAATGACAACAGTTGCGTGTATTATTAGGCACTTTGGATAAAAAAAGTAGTAGAGGCTACGTGGTACGAAGGAGAGAGAGGGTCTCACATGGTCATGTATGGTTATGACGGAGACATAGTCTCTTTCGTCAAGGCTGTTTTCAGAGAAGATGGAGACATGTCATTGTTTGTCTACACTTCACTTTATTTACCTGCACATCATGTCCCCAAAAAACTATACTCAACATAATTTCCTCCCACTGCTCAAACGTCGGTTCTCACATACCCTATCTGAATTAATCAGCGCCCAAACTACACTTATTATAGATGACGCAAGTAAATGCACTGATTCTAATGCTATTGCTAACAAGTTCAGGAACATGCATGAGCAGAAATGATGACCAGGTGAATCACCAATTTTTTGTTTTTTATTCACCAACTGAGGTTCACATAGGTTGATCTGTAAAACAATTTGGACTGGAATGATCAAAGGATTCTCCCAATATACTTGTTATAGTGAAGTGTCTAGAAAACTTGAAAACAGTTAACAGGTAGAACATCCCAGCAAAGTAAATAATGTTCTCTGATCTGCCCATCAATTTGTCTTCAAGACAATCTTATCGCGGGGTGCTGAGACCCATTTCTGAGAAAATTTGAAAAGGATAAAAATTACATAAGCACAGGCTTACAACAGGAAGTCTCATCTACACAATAGAATAATAACTAAGCAAAGCAAGTGACGTTTAACACACACAGTACCAGAGCAAAACCTCAAAGCGACGCAGTTCGTGAAAAAATGGCTGTGAATATGTAAAAAGGCTGAAGCTTGAAGGTAAATAAACGTACAAGGTAGCAGCAGGAAGCCATTGCATCCTTTGGTTTTTTACATGGAAATTGAAAAGGAGAATTATAGATGAATTATTTTGTTCACATCCCAGATGTGGTTTTACACATTTACTGAGAACTTAATAGTTTTAGCTTCTACATTCCAAATATCATTTCTTACTTTTTAAATGGGTTTCCAAATGCTATTTATCACATGGATGAAACCAATGAATAACAAGCATAACATTGATGTCACCTAAGTTGTTTATTCAGACAACGCTTAGGAAAAGTATGATTGTCTGTGACAAACGGGATCAGAATTATAGAGAAAATGAGAAAAAGTCCACTGAATATAGTATGATCACGCTCACAGAGACTTGGCGGTCTGCACTTCTCAGTGTCCAAAGGCCCTAACCCTTCTCAAATGAAAGGATACCCTTCTCTGGATCCTCCGTCCCATTTATAACCAACAGCATGCCTTACTCCGTTTTGTCCAATCCCTTAATTACAAGAAACTAACTGAATCTAACAATTAACTAACTAAGACCGTTAGTTAACTAACATGTACTAAATAACGTGAGAGTTGCAATCTCCCCTCTTATCCTTTGGAAATCAGAATTTCAGTAAAACCGGAAGTGTTCTCTGGCCACACCATGATCCAAGTGGCCTTCTGTTCCAGTCTGTCGTATGTTCTCTCAGCCCTCAGTTACTGTCGTGTCCCTTTATTCTCTTTAATTTGATCACCCTTTTGTTGTAGTATATTCTACATTCTGAAACAGGTCATTCAGGATTCATCTTTCTCTACAGTGTCTTCTTCTATTTTACCATGTTTTAATTTTCTGATTTGGGTTTTAAAATTTAAACATTTATAAACTAACACGTATAATATATTTTTTTTAGTTCATAAAATTCAATAATGTAGCAGCCCCACTATAGAATTTTCAGTGTCTTCCTTCGCAAGGGTGATATTCACTACGATGAGTTTCTATGTACAGAAGTTCTACCCAAGAGGAAAAATTAAATGCAATAATATGAATCAAAGCTCAGAGCTTGGTACGTACTTTGATATCATTTAGGTACAGATCATATCCTTAATTATACAACCTAAGTAATCGGTTCTTCCTCAGATTCAAGGGCAACAATGAGGGGATTTGGAATGGCAACTTGGTGGTGAGCATGTGTGCACTTTGCAATGGATAAATCAAGGATTTCCAGGTTCATATGCGTGAGCTTCGAAAGTGACAGTCAACAAGCACAAACAACTCATGGAGTGTTTGTTTTTGTGTTGGAGAGGCTATAGCTCAGGTTGTAGGATATGTTTTGCATTAAAAGGTCCAAAGATCATTTGACAAATTCAGAACACAAACTTCTTGAGTCTTTTGAGCCCCTCAACCTGGAAGCAACATTTTGGCTGCTTTTGCATTGAGTAAAATCTGGCTTCGGTGTATTGATAAAAAAAATTCCTATTAACTTGATATTATCTTACTGTTTCAATAATATCAAACAAAAATAATATCCTTTATAGAAAATATAGATCTCAAAGTAACTTCTTATCAACACTATCCAGACAACATTCATCATAAAAAAGTCATTTGCCAAATAAATGTTTCCAAATATAGTGCGCATTCGGATTCACATTGAACCATCCAAAATCATGTTGCAATAACAACTGGTGTAATTTTAGATAAATGTTCATATGTTTAGTCTAACTTCAAGTTGTTGATTACGGGGCCAACATTAATTGAGTTGAGGTAACTTTAGAAAGCTTTTGTATTGGATAAAAAAATTTAGAGTTTTACTACTAACCAGCTTTTAGAATAAAAATAGCCAAACATAAATCACTTCACTTCAAAAACTCTTTTGTGAGTTCACTCAAACTCACACATGAATCCATCCACCCAATTCCCCATTTTAACCAAAATCAATTTTAGAAAAGAATGTTCATTAAAAATCAAGTTTATAAACTCCAATTCAAAGACAGTCTTAGTGGTACAACGCAAGCCAACTACTACACAGTGTGAATCAGTGAGAAAATAATAAAAGAAAATCACAAAAATATTACGAACAATGGACATAGAATAAACTATCACAATGTAAAGTGATGATATTCTCCAGCAAATATAAATTTCATTGCTCCTACTGTTTTAATGCCACTAAAATTCACTTTATTTACTTTCCTATCAATTCTTCAATATGAATGTGGACACAGTAGTTTTGAGGCCGCTCCCTAAGCAAAGCTACAATCTTATATAGGACAATGGATATGCGAGGAGCCTCTGACACAAGAGTACGTCAGTATTTTTTAGTTTTTTATTCCCCTCAGATTATCAGTTGTTTACGACGACATATGATTAACATTAGCTCACAGGCCACTCGCAAAGCAAAACTGCAATCTTGTATAGGTTAAAAATAACCTGATAGCAACGTCCTCTTGTTTTGCTAAAATATAGACACAGCAAGTTGCCTAATCATGAACAAAATGAAACAAACACTGAGACTCTACGATGCATAATAGATAGGGATTTGGAACTCGAAGAAATGATAATGCGGTTAGTTTGAGAAAAACTCAGTATGCCTTAGTTTGATTGGGTAGATGGCATTAAGAAAAGAGGGGAAGTAACAATGAAGCTTACAGAGAAGAAAGCGGTAAAAAGAATTGGAGAAATCAAACTCCGGGGTTGGCACTGCAGAGCATACCCTGGGACAACGACCTCGACCTACTCGAATCGATGCCTAGACAAGAAGTGAGGCGCGCCGACGACACCGCCGAGTGCAGCGGAAGCAGCGACTGCAGGCAACCGAGCTCCCCACCCACCCACCTGAACCAAAAAAAAAAAGAAGAAGAAGCGCAGAATAAACATAAAATCCAATTGGGTCGAAGAAAAGGGATCACTTCATAGGGGAAACAGTCTTGCCTGGTCGTAACCGGAGAACGAGTTTTGAGGAGAAAAGCTGAGGGTGTGGGCTTGGAAGCTGGTTTGGTGATGGTGGATTTGATAAAGGACAATGCTGGTTGCGAAACAGATCTATAACGAGAAGCCATTGCAGCCACCCACCAAATTCCAGAGTTAGGGCTTTTACCTGTCACAGTTCAAGAAAGGGTTTTGCTGAGGGTTTTGTCCTTTTTCACTATTATTTTTCTTGTTCTTGTTCTACTCCTTTTCTTTTTTTCATTTTTTTTCCTTTTTTCCTTTCTTTTGCATTTTAATGAAAAGGGGAATAAATTGAGGTAACTTGTAAGGGAGAAATGAAAAATAAATAAATAAATAACTTGCCTTTGAGTTAAATAGTTGAGATAAGAGGTCTTATTTGTTCGTTTTAACTATAAGTAACACAAATAATTATTTTTTATTTAAAAAACCTATTGATCTCTAAACTCGTTGTTATAGTTTTCTCTTTTAATAAGAAAATTATTTAAGTCAGATTCCAAAATTTAAAAATTGTATGCTTATAGTATTTTAACGTGTAAGTACAATTACATTTTTTATTAAACGTAAAAATGTAAACTAAGGAGTTTTTTTTAATAAAAATTAAAATAAAATCTAATATTTTCATATACTATTAAAGTGAATTTGTTCCATTGAAAAAGAAATATTTAAATTTGAATTTTGGAAATTAGAAAAAGAAAAATTATATATACACAAAGATATTTTAGTAAATAATATTAGTAAAATTAACCAAGTACTAATAATATAGTAATCCATATAATTACTTTTATTTATTTTTTTATGACTTGTTAACCAAACAATAAAAGATTACTTCTTTAGTTTTCTTTATGATTGTCAATGTCAAGTTTAATCTGATTAACCTGTTAAGATGTATATCCTGGGTTAATTTAACTTTTTCACCAAAAAGAAAGTTAATTTAACTTAAGGTGATTTAAAGTTTAGCTACCACAATATTAACAGGATCTTTGACCTGATTATTACTTTTATTTCTTATACTTTGATTTATTTAATAAATTTGTATGGGGCTAAGTTTAAGTTCAACAAATTTTGGATCACACAATAGTAAAGAAATGAGTGCACTGAAATATCAAAAGTATGCTTATTATAAGTTTATATGCTTCTCCATAGAACTTCTAATTGTAAATTATTCTATTTTGAGCTAAATTTAAATCAAAATGAATTCTACAATATCATGTTTGTTAGCATTCAGCAACTTATTTTACAAAATATTTGTTGACTCACAATTTTAGGAAAAAAAGCGAACATTAAAGGACTGAGAATTTCTCTCCTTTCATTTTTGTATCCAATAAACATTAGATGTTTTTTTTTTAATTTCAATGTTAATTACCCATTTGTCCTAATAATCTTAAGACTTAAATAATGCTTTTAGTCATCATAACATTAATGAGTTTTGATGTTGGTTCTTATAATTTTTTTAGCCTCCAAATTGTGAAAGAGTGTTTCATCCTACACCTCCAAGATCTCATCCTGCACCTCCAAAAATTCCACTTTTAACCTTCTGACATCTCATCATCATCCTGCACCTCCAACTTTTTCAAAACTTTATTTTTAACTTTAATAAATATTTTTCCATTTTCTTTTCTTTTTTATTAAAAATAATCTTCACTACCTTAATAATAATTTAATTTAATTTATTTTAAAATTTAAATATTATTCAAAATAATTTTGTACTTTAATAATTATTAAAATATAATTTATATTATAATAATAGTTATATTAAAAACATAAAAATAAAATAATAACAATAATAAATAATAATAAAAATAAATTTGATTTAATATATTCAAATATATTAAATTATAATAAAATATTAAAATAAATTAAATAATTATTAAGTTTTAAATAAAAATGAAAATTTTAAAACGTTTATTTATATATTAAAATCTATAAAATATGTTAATACTTTGCTTTTTATTTAAAATTTAATAAATATTAAACTTAAATAAAAATTATAATATAATAACTAAAATAAGAATAAAAATAAAAGTAAAAACAATATTTAAAATCATATTTAATATATTTAAATATATTAAATTATATTAAAATATTAAATTAAATTTAATAATTATTAAAATTTTTAAAAAACAAAATTTTGAAAAATTTGTTAATCAGATATAGGTATCCGATAAGTTATAAATCGGATATCCATATCCGATAAAGAGTTTTTAAAATTTTATTTTATATATAAATTTTAATAATTATTTAATTTAATTTAATATTTTAATATAATTTAGTATATTTAAATATTTTATTTAATATAATTTTATTTGTTAAATAACTGTTTTAAAATTTTGTTTATTATTTAAATTTTAATAATTATTTAATTTAATTTAATATTTTAATATAATTTAATATATTTAAATATATTAAATATTTTATTTAATATAATTTACTTTTTGTTATTATTTTTATTTTTAATTATTTTATTTTTATATTTTTAATATAATTATTATTATAACATAAATCATATTTTAATAATTATTAAAATATAAAATTATATTAAATAATATTTGAATTTTAAATTTAGTTATTATTAAGGTGATATAGAGTCTTTTTAACAAGAAAAAGAAGAAAATAAAAATATATTTACTAAAATTAAAAATAAAATTTTCTATAAAGTTAAATGTGTAGGATAATGATGAAATGTCAGAAGGTTAAAAGTGGAATTTTTGGAGGTGCAGGATGAGATCTTGGAGGTGTAGGATGAAACACTCATTGTGAAATTACTGGTTTTAGTCCTTAAGCAATATGAAAATTATCACTTTAATTTCAAAAAAGGCTTTTACTTTCTGCACGCTCCATAATTTCTTCACACACCCCTCCTATTTTTTAAAATAACCATTTTAACTTTCATAAAAATGATTTTCAGATTACATATGCTACAAATTTTCTAGAACAAACTTTCGGAAATAAGATTTTCAAAATAAAATTTCCAGAACAAATTAAATGCAGTGTAAAACAAATTTTTTGAAATAAAATTTCTAAAACGAACTTTCCAAAGTATAATGTAACAAGCGTAAATGATGAGGAGGGTCGCACTACAAAAATAAAGGGCAAAATGCAGGGAGAACAGAGTCAAGAAGAAAATGTCGAGGATAAAAGACGCGAGAAAGTTGTTAACATCCAAGGATAGGTGTCACCACCTCAAAGAGCTGACATGGCAGGAAAGGAGAAATGTGTGAGGCACTTAAATGCACGTTTGAGAGGGTATATGTGGAAAGGGAATTACTTATATAGCAAAGGGTGGGTAAGAGAGAGGTAGGCAATGAATTGGAAAATTATTCTTCTCTCTCTCTGTAATTTCGTTTTCATTGTTGTGATACTATACTTGTGTTTTCTCTTCCATTTCTGTTTTGCTGAAGCTTCTTGTGATTGGATTGATTCCTTATGATCTCATTGGAGCTCATAGGAAGTGCAATCTAAGCCAGACCTTGTTTTCGTAATAAACCAGTCTTATTACGTTTTGTCAGTCTTCTATCACTGTTATTTCCTCACTGTTACATTGGTGCTTTCATCACCTCCACCATGGCTGCAAATACACCTTCACCGGAGCTTTCGCATATTCTCGAAATCCTAGAGAAATGCGATCGTGACCACGCACGTGAGATGATAGAGTTGAGAAATGAATTAGCAGATTTTAAAGCTAATCTTCAAGGTGGGGGACGGAACTCACAGGGTTTCACATATCCTTTACAAGTGAGGAACGTGAAGCTGGATTTCCCTAAATTCGACGGATTTGAGGTCCTTCAATGGATTTTCCGTGCGGAGCAGTTCTTCGAGTATTATAATACTCCTGATGAGCAACGCATTGTGATTGCAGCAGTCCACTTTGAGAAGAATGTAGTACCATGGTATCAAATGATGCAACGAACCAGTCCAATTATTTCATGGAATACATTGGTCAGGTCACTCGAACTTGAGTTTGGTCCTTCTCCGTTTGATTCACCTAGAGCAACACTTTTTAAACTCACACAAATAGGCTCCGTAAACGATTATTATGTTGAATTTACTAGCCTTGCTAATCGTATTTATGGCGTCAGCGCAGAAGCTCTATTGTACTGTTTTGTAAGTGGTCTTAAACTTGACATTAAATGTGAGGTCATTGCCCAAGCCCCTAGTTCTATTTTAAAGGCCATTGCATTAGCCCGCTTATTTGAAGAAAAATATAGTGTCAAAACCAAACCTCGGTATGTGAGTTACCATAGACAGAATCATACCACTAATTCCCAGCAATCATTCACTAACCCTGTGCAACAACCCATTTTGGCTACACCAAACACCAAACCTATTGCTGCATCTTTTAGAAACAGTACCATAAAGAAGATGTCCCCTACTGAAATGCAATCTCGAAGAGAGAGAGACTTATGTTTCACTTGTGATGAAAAGTTCTTTGCCACGCATAGGTGCCCAAATCGACAATACTTAATTATGCAGCTAGAAGAGGATGAGACGAAAGAACAGGAAATTACGGAGGATGTGGTTAACTTGGAAGAAGAATTGGCACATCATTTATCCTTTAATGCATTAAAAGGATCAACGGGCACAGGTACAATGCGGTTTACTGGAACAATTGCAGGGAAGGATGTTCAGATACTACTCGACAGTGGCTGCAGTGATAATTTCTTGCAACCTAATCTGGCCAAATTTCTTAAGTTACCAGTGGAACCTGCTTCAGGTCTTCAAGTGTTAGTTGATAATGGAAACACCTTATCGACTGAGGGCAAGATTTCAGAGCTACAAGTACAGGTGCAGGGCCAAATTATCAGCCTCCCTGTCTATTTACTCTTAGTTTCTGGTGCTGATTTGGTTTTGGGGGTAGCATGGCTAGCTACTTTAGGGCCACACATTGCTGATTATAGATCATTGACCATTAAATTTTACAAAGATAAAAATTTGGTGACGTTAGTTGGGGAAAAACAAAAGTCTATTGGTGTAGCACAATTCAATCAGTTGAAGAGATTGAGCCACACGTAGAGTATTGCTGAAATATTCACTCTGCAACTATGTTCTAATTTTACGACCCAAGACCAGTGGGCCAACATTCTGCAGGATATGCATCCAGAGATAACACTCTTACTACATACTTATAGAGGAATTTTTGCCAAACCCGTGGGATTGCCTACTCCAAGATCTCAGGATCATAAAATTCCCTTACTCCAGGGTAGTGCTGCAGTGAAAGTCAGACCCTATAAATACCCACACAGTCAAAAACAACAAATAGAGATCATGGTGAAAGAGATGCTTGATGAAGAGATAATTGTTCCAAGTTCAAGTCCTTTTTCTTCTCCAATAATTTTGGTCAAAAAAAAAGATGGGACATGGAGATTTTGCACGGATTATAGAGCTTTGAATGCCATCACAATTAAGGATAGTTTTCCGATTCCCACCGTAGAAGAGCTTTTGGATGAACTATTTGGCGCTAAGTATTTTTCGAAGCTGGATTTGAGGGCTGGTTATCATCAAATCTTGGTGAATGAAGAAGACAGATACAAAACAGCCTATAGAACTCATCAAGGCCATTATGAGTGGTTAGTGATGCCATTCGGGTAAACAAACGCTCCTGCAACATTTCAAAACTTAATGAATGACATATTCCAAGGGTTACTGAGAAAGTCAGTTTTGGTGTTCTTTGATGATATCCTAGTCTATAGTCCATCATGGTTAGCTCACTTACATCATCTACAACAGGTCTTGCAGATTCTTGAAGATCATAAGTTATATGCCAAAAGGTTCATTTTGGCTGGAACAAATAGATTATTTGGGACATATTGTTTCTAATCGTGGAGTGCAAATGGAAGATAACAAGATTCAAGCTGTGTTGCAATGGCTTGTGCCAAAAACTATCAAACACCTCTGCGGGTTCTTAGGTCTCACAAGCTATTATAGACGGTTTATTAGAGGATATGCAACAATTGTCAATCCTTTAACAAATTTATTAAAGAAGGACATCTTTAAATGGTCAAATGAAGCATCTAATGCTTTTCTGTCATTGAAAAACGTCATTACCACTACACCAGTGCTTTCCTTACCAGAATTTTCTAAGTCGTTTGTGCTTGAGACCGACATCGGGATCAGGAATTGGTGCAGTCCTGAGCCACGACAGACACCCTATTGCTTTCTTTTCAAAGAAACTATATACCAGATTAGCCAAGAATTCAGCTTATACACGTGAATTTTATGTTATAACAGAAGCCATTGCTAAGTTTAGGCATTATCTGTTGGGGGCACAAGTTCATAATTTGCACTGATCAAAAGTGTTTGAAGGCCCTCATGGACCAATCATTGTAGACTCCGGAGCAGCAGACATGGTTGCACAAATTTTTGGGCTATAACTTCACTATTGAATACAAGCCCGGGAAGGAAAATTTAGCTGCTAATGCACTTTCAAGATCATTCTTCATGGCTTGTTCTCAGGTCCATAATGATCTAATTCCAAAGATAAAAGCTGCTTTACCTTTAGATCCAGAGCTGTAACCCATTATTACTGATTGCTCTCAAGGGAAGCTGGTTCATTCTCATTATTCTTGGCTGGGTGGCGTATTATATTGGAAAGACCGAATTGTAGTTCCAAGTGAGCAAGCAATCAAAGACCACATTCTTAGTGAATACCATTCCTCTCCTTTTGGCGGTCACTATGGGATTGCGAGGACGATGGCAAGGGTTTTAGCTTAGTTCTTTTGGAAGAATATGCATAAGGATATCACTGCCTTTGTCCAACAGTGCATGGTTTGTCAACAAGAAAAAACATCAACAACTTTACCTCCGGGACTGTTGCAGCCATTACCAATTTCTCATCAAATTTGGGAAGACATCACCATGGACTTCATAGTTGGGTTACCACCATCTGAGGGATTTACGATAATTTTTGTCATTGTTGATAGATTATCCAAGTATGCTCATTTTGCACCACTCAAGTCTGATTTCAACAGCAAAAAGGTGGCAGAAGTGTTTCTCTTCATAGTGGTAAAATTGCATGGATTTCCAAATTCAATTGTGTCTGATAGGGACAAGGTCTTCACTAACATCTCCTTAAACTAAGTGGAACAAAATTGAACCTTAGCACTTCTTATCACCCTCAATCGGATGGACAATCTGAGGTGGTTAACAAATGCTTAGAAATGTACTTGAGATGCTTTACTTATGAAACTCCCAAAGCTTGGCTCAAATTTCTACCTTGGGCTGAATATTAGTACAATACCTCGTATCATCACAGTACTCAAATGACACCTTTCAGGATAGTTTATGGCTGAGATCCACCTACACTTCTTAAGTACCAATACTCATCAATAGATCCTCCTTCAATCCAAGACATGTTGCAACAAAGAGATGTTGTTTTGGCTCAATTAAAGTTGAATTTGCTCAAGGCTCAAGAAAGGATGAAGAAATATGCATATCAAAAGAGAGTTCACAAAGTATTTGAGGTTGGTGATTCGGTGTTGGTTAAGTTGCAACCCTATAGGCAACACTCGGTTGCTTTACGCAAGAATCAAAAGTTAGGTCTGCGATATTTTGGACCTTTTCTGATTATGCAGAAAATTGGCACGGTTGCTTACAAACTTCTTTTGCCTCCTCATGCTAAGATACATCCAATTTTTCATGTTTCTCAGCTGAAACTATCTAAGGGAACTAATAATGATGTTGTTTATGTTCCATTGCCGCTTATGACTGCTATAGAAGGTCCCATTCTAACAGCCTTCAGAGTACACAGGCAGCGGGAAATTATGAGAGGTACGACCACAATTCCTCAAATCCTGGTCCAGTGGGAAGGATTAGGGGAACATGAAGCAACTTGGGAAGACAAGGAAGACATAGTTGAAAGGTTATCCATCGTTTAACCTTGAGGACAAGGTTAGTTTTAAAGGAGAGAGCATTGTATCAAGCGCAAATGATGAGGAGGGTCACACTACAAAAATAAAGAGCAAAATGCAGGGAGAACGGAGTCAAGAACAAAATGTCGAGGATAGAAAACGTGAGAAAATTGTTAACATCCAAGGACAGGTGTCACCACCTCAAAGAGCTGACGTGGCAGGAAAGGAGAAACGTGTGAGGCACCCAAATGCACGTTTGAGAAGGTATCTGTGGAAAGGGAATTACTTATATAGCAGAGGGTGGGTAAGAGAGAGGTAGGCAATGAATTAGAAAATTATTCTTCTCTCTCTGTAATTTTGTTTTCATTGCTGTGATATTGTACTGGTGTTTTCCCTTCCATTTCTATTTTGCTAAAGCTTCTTGTGATTGGATTGATTCCTTATGATCTCACTGGAACTCATAGGAAGTGCAATCTGAGCCAAACCTTGTTTTTGTAATAAACCAGTCTTATTACATTTTGTCAATCTTCTATCATTGTTATTTCCCCACTGTTACATATAATACTTTCCAAAACGAATTTTCTGAAAAGGCTTATAGAAAAAAATTTCAAAACATACTATTTGAAAAGAACTTTCCAAAATTATCTTTTTTTTCATTCTCTCTTTTCCTCCTCTGTACTGTTTTTCCTATTTTCTTCTACAACAGCAGCGATGAAAGTAGTTGTGAAAAATATTTTAGTTTTTTATGTTATTGTACGGGTACAGTTAGTAATTGTGGAGATACAGGAAGCAATAGCCTTCTCAAAATTAATACAATAGCGCCAAACACCCCAAACCAGTTTATAGGATTAAGACACTATTCAGCAACTTCAAACCCTCAAGCTACAGTAAAAAAGTTCATCTAAACAAAGATTAGATTTTTAATCATCCTCAACATGGTGCATGTAGTTGACCTTACCTACCAAATGTTATTAAACTTATGATGTTATGACTGTATTCTAAGAAAAGATAATCTAATCCACGCCTAACAGATGACCTCAACTTCAAAGCTTAATTTAACTTTCTGTCAAATTACATAATAAGCATCAAATATATTTTATGCTTTTGATATAGTAAATGATTTATTTGTAAAAGAAAAAAACAACTTTTGTCCTTCAACAATTCTATATAATAACAAATAAATAGTTTTTGTTCATCATGGTAGACAGGGTGATGAAATTCATGCAACTACACCTATTGAACACAAGCATACCATTGCCATGTTCTTAAGCCACTGTGACGATGACTAATTAGGCAACTAATGGCGGTGTTAGATAATGCGTTAGAACACAAGACCAAGTGGCAACAAGCTTAGGTATTTATCATATTAGGACATGCTTCTGGAATGCTGTCAAAGCAGTGGCAATCTACCAGTCACCGCATCCACAGATGATTTTGGTCCTGACAAAAAATGCAGCACATTACAAAAGCTGTCAACAAAGAAAAAAGGTAGCAACTTTGAAAAACATCAGCATCAAATCCAAGACTGACATTCAATTTTTCAATTAACTGCAGAAGCATTTGGATTTTCTTGCACGTGTTTTTGGTCTTACATGACATACAAGCAACAGGAAGCTTACCAGGTCCAACAGCAAGAACAGTTTTTGATCCTGCCGAAACCTGAACATATAAAAGCGTTAGCAATGATACTATCAAAAGCCACAATGTGAGGATGTTAGAAGATAAAAGCAAACCCTTCCACAATCAACCTATTGCATTACTTTGTTATTATTAACAATTACACAAGGAGAGTTCGTCACTAAGTATCAACTCTATGCTAGATTTATAAGGTGATGCTATACTTTATTTCTAGCCAAATATGAGGCATTACCTGTGTTCTTCCTGCGTCAGCAACAACAAATGTAGGAAGGCCAATGCTCTCAGCTGCGTCCTTCAGTTTATTCCTGATCCAAAGAGAAGTCATCAATGCATTGTAGGTCTTGTTCTACTGAACAAGTGAATTTACAGTATCCAGATTAAAATCACATGCTTACATCTCTTGTTGATTCCTGCAAGTCACAACAATTTTGGGCTGGCCACACTGTTCCCATTGTCTCAGAAGAGACCTATCACTGCAAAAGTACAAGGTGCTGGAGTTTATTACAGCAATAAACTTGCTGGTAGAAGCTATTATATCAAAGAATATGTAGCCTGAATGAACTTAAGTTTTAAGGTATAATAATATCGCTACGAAGTATAGCAAAATCACAGGTATGAAATAATCATCATTTTCATGTTCAATATGAAATGTTTTAAAACTAAACATGTCAAGTTCCTATTTTCATTTGCTTTAAGGTAATGGAAATTATCTCCTTGAGTATAACCAACTTTACAGTATGCATCTAAAAAAACTGACAACAATGTCATCCCAGCACTGGACTATGTGAAGTCACAACCATATTGGCCATCATGCGCCTACAAAAATTGTCCTGAAGGTTGAACAACATGGCACAATCTTTTAAACATTATGTGAACCTAGATGTGGTCTTGTTTCTTCATGAAGGAGATGTTGGTAGGTGAATTCCCAGGACTCACAAGGACCACTAATTAGATATCTAGAAGATGGCCCAATGCTTTGAAATGGACACTTCTCAGAACAAAAGTACCTTTGCATTAACTCAGCATACATGCCAGTTGCAGCATCTGCAACAAAATGTAATTGTAAAGGCATAAACTAAGAAACATAAAGGATGCAAAAGGAAGTGATAAGGAAATTTGTAATGGTGAAAAGAGACTTTTGACAAATTTGAGATAAACAACACTTCAAAAGTTAACAATAGTTTGATATCTTACGAGCACATTGAGATGCAATCTTTCCAGATTTCATCTTCAAGTCTTGTCGAACGACCAGAACCTGACAGAAAACAGTGCACTTTTTAAAATCAGAAGTGGTTTTTGTACATAAAATGGTAGATGTTTCTAACAATTAAAAGGAATGCATATAACATCTATTTACCTGCCCTTAAATTTGTTTGAAACAGAAGAGGAGTTCAATTAATCTAATTATTGAGTAATTACATTCATGGATACAAAAAACTTTGTATACACTGCTGCTTCAGATTATGTACTTCTAAAAAAGTAAAAGAATTATAAACTTGTTCCTGGGTTTTGTTCAGTGATTCTACAGAGAAAACTGTTCACATATAATAATCAATGATTAAACAAGTTCATTCGGCAAACTTTCCTCCTAACTGAGAAAAAGCAGATGGATAGTAAGGGAACAATTTTAATCATGCACACATGAATGACTTGCTTACATGATGTACAGATAGTGGCAAATGTGATGAAGGAAACCATATGCAGGTAAAACTCTAATGATACGAGAGAGTGGCAAATGTGATGAAATGACAAACCATTTTAAGTTCTCGGTCACCATTGCTGGAGACTGAGAGTTGCTCTTGAAGCTTGGTAGATGACAATTGTTTCTTGGACAAGTGATTTCTACTGGGCTTTGTTAAATCTAACAACAACCCAAAAATGAAACCTATAACAAGACCTGGAATGAAGTTCTCTGCCTTGAAACTCCCCGCGAACCATTCTTCCTTTTGTTTCTGTTGTTGCTATACAAACAACACTCAGGCAAACAAATAACATATTCAAGGTACTCAGCGTATCAAAACTCAAAATATAATTGACATGGTTCCCAATATATAAGGGGTAAAAAGAAGTAACTCAAAGATTGGAATTTTGGACCACCCCTTTCCTGGGGGAGAGGTGCATGGTTGTTCAAAAGGATGGTGAAACATTTTACATATCAAATACGCGTTAACAAATGAATTTCCCTGAATAAACTATGAGGATATAGTGAAAGAGTGCAATACCTGTCTTGTTCAGTTGTTGGGACAAAAAACATAAAAGAAGACAGATAAGGGAAGTGAAAGACATGAACTAACCTTATCCCGAGGTTGATTAGAATTTAGGATCGAAGAGAACATTGAGTTTTTGCAGTGAAGGAAGAAGGAACATGAATGGGTAAATTTTGAATGTTTGAAACTGAAAAGTGCTATTATCTTACCCTTAGCTCAAAAGGGTAAGCGAATTTTGAGAAGATGAAGATTTACTGGTGGCTGCTTTGGCCAGTGTAGAGTAGAGACATGCCGCGTTAAGGAAGAAAAAAAAGGTTTAATGGTTATGCTTCCGTGTATATTTTTTTTGTTTTTTAACCTTTAAATTTTTCTTTGGCTTAATTACTGTCTCCATTTTTGTCTAAGGTGTGTTAAATTAATTCGTTTTAAAAAAAATCAATAGCTTGTTAATTTTGGAAGAAGTATTTTAGGTATTTTTTTAGAAAATTATTAATTGATTAATACATGTTTTTTATTTTTTTATAAATTTTTTTGTTGTTATAGAAGAGGTTTTTACTGTGACACATGAAATGATTTGTGAAGTGTAACATAATACTATCACAATACTATATCAGAGGTTAACGTAAATATCAAATATCTTAAATTTATATTACATCATTATATATTATTAATTTATATTTTATTAGTTTATATGTTTTTAAGATTAAAACTAATTAAATATAAATATTTTTTAAAAAATAAGTAATTAAAACCAATATATTATTAATTTATATTTTTTAATAAGAATAATTTAACTAACAATTTATGTCAATAATAAATTTGGTGTTTTTTTAATTATGGTCAAATTTATTATTTATATAAATATTATATAAATATTTATATTAATATAATTTTTTAATATATTATATATTTTTTAAATAAATATAAAATTTTTAATATGTATATTAAAATTAATTTTTAATATATTACATACAAATATACAATAATGTAATATATTAAAAAAGTATTTTTTTAATAAAAAATCAGTATAATATTTATAAAAAAGAAATTAAAAATCATGTATCAACACTTAATATGTCATATTAACTATTTTTCTTTTAAAAGTATATTAAAGCGAGTTTGAAATTAACAGAGGCTGTAACCCTAATCCTTATGTACAAATTGAGGAATGTTATCTTCATTTCCCATTTCTTCACGCTTTATCTTCTTCTTTTTCTTTTTTGCATTTTATTAATATGCACAAAACCAATCTCACTGTGACCAAATTGCGCAGCTCTAACTTCGTATGTTATTTGTGGTCAGCGAGAATTATTTGTCAGGTTCACCCTAGTACCCAACTACTTCAGTTTCGTATTTTGTTCGTGGTTATTGTAGATAATTATGTTGTTGCAAATTTACAGTTAGGTTTCACGTCCATCTTCTATGACAAAATACGCAAAAGGTTATAAAGGTGCTAATAACGAACACAAACACGTATAAATTTTAATTCACGTTCTAAAAATTATAGACATGAGCTATTGAATCAGAAGTACGACTTATCAAAATTTTTTATTTTTAACAGTTTAAATGTGTTAACATAATATGTGTTGGCTCAATCTCATGTTTGTACAATCCCCTTGTTTGTTTGCTAACAATGCTATTATTCTTTACCATTTTGGTTTCTGATAATGCTCATGTTTTCCTTTCCTCAACTAGTTTCGCCAGGTCAAATGATTTCCTGTTGCTTATTTTCTTGGATGTTACTTGTTGTTCTCATTCTGTTGCTTTGTTTTTCAATATTCATTGGGGATGTTATTTGTCGCTTATTTACTACTATATTTAAGGCAAAGAGTAGCTTTTCTGGAACCTCAAATAGAAGTGTGAAAGTTAACTGATAAGGTAAAAGAAAACCTCACCAGTCTGCTTCATCTCCCTTAACTCCTTTCAAACCGTGCATTGTTGGAATTTTTGGTAGCAAAGTTGAAGCATTGCTATGTCAAAATAATGTTGTTAGAGTTGGGGACTGGGGGAACAAAGGGTCATGATGTCCTTGATTCTGGGTCTGCTGGATCCTTTTTAGATGTGTAATCATATCTATTTGTGTTTAAGGTTAGAACACAATGTCTGAGTCAGTGAACTGTGTGCAAGTGATCTTATTATCTTTGAGTCTTTTAGAATAGCATTTCAAAGGTTCGAGCAAAGTCAAAATTGTCCATCTACAGTCACAAATTAGATGTCATCCTACTGTTTTGACTCGCACCTAAGATTCGTTTACCCTTTTAGCTTTATCTGAATATCAGTAGCAGCTGATTTTGGATTTGCGATTTTGCAACATGGCAACTCTTTGTTTAAGTTCTGTTATATGGTCCATGTTCTGCATAGTCGACAACTTGGGCCCTGAGTCCTCCTATTGTTAGACAGCAAGGTTTCAACCTTCATATTGAAAATCTTTGCCTCTATTACTTATGTTAAAACTATTCTTTATCCCTATTCTTGATATTTGATATATACATCATAATGTGCAATTTTTATCTTCTTGAAAACTTAAAAGTATCATGGTTGAAAAAGGATTCTTTATTAGCTTTTGAATAAGTTTACACTTTACTACTATTTATGTCAATGTAGAGTAAGGTTGTCCTTAAATCTGTTATGTGTTTTAGAAAACATATACATGTATTTTGTCGTGTGTTACAATATTTTATAAGCCTGGTTAGTGTAATATGCTTAAACGCATTGTTAGGCGTAACATTGTTGTTGAAATATGGTTTGTGCATTAGGTGGAAGGAAAGGAAGGACAACACTTACAAGTGATTGTAATTGACAACTTAACCTCTCATTTTCCCCCTATAATTATGAACCCACTGATTTAGCTAGACAAAAACTTGAATTTTCTTGATACGTGAGTTTTTTTTTCCACTTTTCAAAGTACAGGCGAGCTCTACAACCTGTAGAACCAATCTTTTTCCTTTCCACCTAGAACAAAAATCCAACTGTCAGCCCTTATTCTCTCTTCCTCTACAGGCTCTGTGGAAGATGATTCAGATTGTCTAGCATAGGATGCGCCCTTTGATCTAACTTGACAAAATCCCTCTCAAATTCTCATACATACAATACACGTTATAATAAAAGAAATAACAAAAAATACTAGACTTACATGTGTCATCCTGAATCATTCATCCACAAATTGATCACTAACCTCTTGTATATGAGTTTGTCTCTCCTGGTGAACCTCTTTCTCGATAAACTCAACAATGCAAGAACTCACACCACTTGGATTGGGAACGGTCAATGAGTGGAAATAAAGAGTCGCCACTTGAGTTCACTTCCAAAATAAGACTCGGTTACGAAGACACTCTGTCTCTCTCAATTTCAACATAATTTCATTACTCTATTGTCAAAATTGTTTCTACAATGCACATACCATATTTTAAAAACAACAACCTTAATCAAGAAGATCTACAACAAAACCACCAAAACCAATACCAACATGCACATGACTACTCTAATAATTAGGCATTTAGTTTTAATTTTGAACTTCTAGATTATGTTAACACTTGATTTAGATTATGTTTTTTTAAACTTGATTTAGATTTATTTTCTTAGAGCTTCATTCGGGATTTTTGATTATATGTTGTTAGCTCTTGATTTGGATCGTTGTTATAACTAGATTCTGGATTGTGTTATTAGAACTTTAGTCAAATTATGTGTTCTTAGAACTTCATTAAATAATGTCACGTGCACCAACTTGAAATAGTTGTGGTAGTAAAATTTTAGTGCCAATACAAGAATATAAACAAATTTGGATACCAAACAAAAATATACTTTTCTAATTAAAGAATGTATTATAGATAGATTTTCTCACGGATTTATTTGTTGGTAATATTCCTTAAATTTCTTGCACACAAATTTATTTTGTCAATAATTCATGCATTTGTTACATACAATTGATATTTCTTTATATAAACACATTCATTACTCACACGTCTTCTAATCGTGGGAAATGTTCACGACCACTATCAACGAATTATTTCATAACCTTATTTATGGATTATTTAATATGTAGTATTATTTATGCTGAATGTGAATGTACCTATGTCTCTTATACATATAAAATTATTTTTGTATATAATTCGTGAGTAATATCCCATTTTTAATTGATTTGATGCTTTTCTTACATATTATTACGTCTGTAAAAAATTGCTTTTGTAGTATACATAAAGGAAAAAATATAATTTATCGTAACAGAACCTGCATAAGAATTACAGAGTTGCGCAATTCCAATGTGTTCCTTATTAGAAAACTTCCAACAACGTTAGATTTATTTTAGAAAATATTTTGTTCTTTCTTTTTGTTGTGGACTTTATATTTAATTTTTCTTTTCACAGAAGAGAAAAATTCCTGACTGAAAAACAAGCGAGTAGAAGAGACTCTGGTCCCACTTTGTCACTATATCCAATCAATTCGAAGAGCAGATTCACTAGAGTGTAAGCATTTGTAATAACTTGACAAGTATCTGGATCTGTTCTTATACTTTAAACAAACTGCATAAGAACTCCTCATAGGAAGTCAAGATAGTATGGTAGAAATTTCATAGGTGTTAGTTAATCTTATGATGATGAAGTAAAGAAGAAAGTGTGCATTGTACGTATGAGTTGCAGGTTTTGGGGTGAATTGCTAAAGCGTGCTGCATGGTTTACCACCATTGTAGGGAGAAAAGGGAAGTTGGCAAGTAAAGGTTTGGAATTGTACACATTACAAAATTCCCTGCCCCATCATCCATTCTTATTCCTTCACGTGTCCCCCAAAACTACACAACGAATCCCAGCCACACCTCTTCTACATAACCCTCCACCAACAACATATTCTCCTTATCCTAACCAACAACCTTAATTTCCCTCTTTCCTTTTCAACAATGGAATCCCATGCCTCCAATTCAAACTCTCATCCTAACCATAATAACAACCACCACCACCACCACCCGCCTAGGTTCAAACCCAGCCAACCCATCTCCGACCGAATAGTCCGTGCCCTCCGCCACCGTCTCCGCCTCCTCCACCGTGCCGGCTCCACCTTCTTCATATTCGGTGCCACCGGTAACGTCTACACGGTCACCCTCTCCTCCACCCCCTCCTGCACCTGCCCTGATCGTACAACCCCATGCAAGCACATTCTCTTTGTTTTCATTCGAGTTCTGGGCGTGTCCCTTGATGATGTCTGTCTAAGGAGGAGGACCCTTCGTCCCTGCCAGCTCCAACGTCTCCTCGGCAAGCCCACGTTGCCGGAGGCAGTGGCGGGCGGCACCCTCCGGCAGAGGTTCCACCAACTGTTCTTCGGTGGAGGGTCAAGGAGGCCAAAGATAGAGACGGAGGAGGGTGCGACGTGCCCGGTTTGCCTTGAAGAAATGGAGAAGGAGCAAAAGCTGGTTGCATGTGGGACATGTCGTAACCCTGTTCATGAAGAGTGCTTGATGAGGTGGAAGAGAACAAGGGGAAGAAGATCGGCTAGTTGTGTGATTTGTAGAGCAAGGTGGAGGGATACGGCGGAGCAGGATCAATATCTGAACCTTTCTGCGTATGTTAGTGAAGATGACATCGGAGAACCTGCTGGGGGGCTCTGCACTGGCTGAGTTTCATGTACATATAATATAATGTTTGATGTGTGGTTAAAGAATCATAATCACAATTAACTGAAACTGTTTATGTTGAAACTATGATTAGTCAGAATACTTGTGTATTGTTTCTGTAGTTCATACTTCTTTTATCCTCTGCAGCAACAGTTTCCTTCCTTTTGTTTTCACTAAACATACTTTGCAGTTTGGTTCTTTTCAAAATGGAAAAAAGACATAGTTGGACACCACGGAGGTTTTTTACCAGGAGAAAGATGAAAGACAGAAAACATACTGATTCAAAAAATTAATCATTACTTATAATGTTGATTTTGAGAAAATTGAAAATTTTCATTTTTTTGAATAAATAGAACTCATTTCGAGGGACTTGCTAAATTTTAAGAATACAGATTATTTTGAAATGGCCTTGTTTAATGCATTGCGTAAATATACTTGTTTAAACTTTATTTTGGAATTTATTGAAAATAGAATATTTTTGCAATATTTGTTTGTTTAAAATTATTTTTCGTTGATTGCACCAAACCTTAAATTAAATGAAACTAAATTGTAAATGTTAACTTAATTCCATCCTTTCATATTATTAAAAATAAAGATATAG
Organism: Vigna umbellata; assembly: GCF_029865625.1. Taxonomy (NCBI): domain Eukaryota; kingdom Viridiplantae; phylum Streptophyta; class Magnoliopsida; order Fabales; family Fabaceae; genus Vigna; species Vigna umbellata. The sequence goes on from NC_142166.1 coordinate 44,700,884, forward strand.
AACGTTATGACATGTACCTTTTGTTCTTTTTAAATGAAATGGCTTAAGAGTAACGGTCCTTTTCCAGATAAATCTCAAATATAAATTAAAATGTATTTAGTAATATTTTAATTTTCAAAAAATATTTATTTTAAAAACTTATTTGAAATTTAATGAAAGAATTATTTATTCATATCTATAATCTATAAAATTAATAAAGAAAATACACTTGAAGTTGTTTTTTTAGTTAGCTTTTTTATGTACACACTTTTTTCTATTTTAAATAATAATAGTAATAGATGAACTATTTTTACAAGTATTATAGAAATTCAATTCCTATTTCATTTAGATTATTTATTTAAAAGATTAAAAATTAAAAAAAATAAGAGCTAAATAAATAGACATAACGTTTCCACAAGTTTTATATTAAATCAAATGAAATAAAATTTATTGACTTAAAAACGAACGAAAGGTTCTTTCAAACTGCATTCATGTGTTTTTTTAGTAAATTTTTTATTTTAAACATTAGATTCATTAGTTTAGTTTTAAAATTTAAGAGGATAATTGGTCTAACTTATTATATGAGACAAGTTTCTAGTATGTAAAGTTTTATATATTAAACAAGTATTTGGCAGATTATACGCCTGTTTGAATAAATGAAAAATAAATGTAAATCATATAAAATCAATAAATTAGTATTTTAAATATATGAAGTTAAAATTGATGTTTTTCAAAGATTATAAATTAAAATATTAAATCATTCTTAAATATTTAAAGATAATATAAATGGATTGATTTAATAATAAAAATATTTACAATCTTGTATAATATTAGTTAATTTAAAACAAAAATAATTATATTTCTTATAAATTTTAAGTTAACGCTAATATATTTTTTTCTTGTCATCTTTTAGATTTATTTGTGAGAGTAAAATATCATTTGTGTTTTATTTTTATATTTTCGTGTCTCGTATTGAGCTATGTATTTACGTACTTTGGGATAAACAGAGCCTTGTGTTGTGGCTTTGAGAGTTCTCATCGGAAGCAATGGAAGACGCCGGGAAACCTCTGAAGTCCGGCAACCCATCGCGTAAGGTGGTTGATTTGGCTGCCGGAGAAGCACACAATCTCGTTCTTACTGGTGAGTATCCCAATTCATTTTTTTTTTGTGAAAGAAAATTGAAATTTCAAATTTCATTGTTTGTGTGAAGCTTGAGCTGAGGGTTGAATTGTTGCTGTGGTTTGCAGGGGATGGCAGTGTCTACAGTTGGGGCAGGGGAATGTTTGGAAGGATTGGGAGTGGCTCAGAAACGGATGAGCTTTTTCCAGTACAACTCAAATTTGGAAACGCAAATCCAAATGGAACACAAGACACTGTCAAGATCGTGGGAATTGCTGCTGGCGCTTATCATAGTCTCGCTCTTGCAGGTTCACATCTTTCAGTGCTTTCCAATACTTCACACCTTTCAATTTCCCCCTTTTTATATAGATATCCCATGGACAAAACTTAGCTGCATTTCTTTGGATGCTATTAGTCATGTACTCCAATGAGATATATAATCTCGTCTTCTAAATTTGCACAATAAATGTTTGCATAAATGGTCAATATAAATTATCAAGATACAGTTTCAATTTTATTAAGATAACAAAACTGCAAGCTAACTGCATGTAAGTTTTGTTCTATCTAGAGAAAGAAAACTCGAGTGCAGTTTTTTGAGTGTCTTTAAGTGTTGTTCCTTGAATAGATCTATCATTTTTTGAAATTTGTCTTCTGATTAAAAATTGTGGTATAACGTGCTGGTGAGAAATAGATTAAATAAACTCCAAAATTGATTTTTGTTCAAGAATAAAATTTAGTACATCAGACCTTGTTTCTCTTTTGCTGAATTCTTAGGTCACCTGGACAAGAACAAATAAAAATTTATCAGAATATAGTAACTTACTTCCTCAGCTTATTGTTATTAAGAGGAACAGTTCATCTTATTTTTGGAGAAATTAATTTTCATCTTAAATGCTCCATAATGAGCAGGTGGCCAACCTCCTGCAGTATAATTTCATTTTCATTGTTGTTTGCTGAAATGTGAACGCAGAAGTCAAATCATAAACTGTTGTCTGCTAACTCAGATTTCCAGATTTGAATCTTTTTCCCTTGATGGTAAGTCTAGCTAAAGTTTCCCAATTATTAGTAACCTTGTTGCTAAACCTTCATGAGAGTGATAAGTGTATGCTTGAATTTAGATTTGTCAAACAGATATGAAACATAGCTATTGTAACTTAGGCTGGTTCTTTTTATTTGAATTTGAAGGTATTCCGCCATCTAATTCTTCAGTCTGTGTTGGCAGAAGATGGAGCTGTTTGGTCTTGGGGTTACAATTTCTGTATCCTTACTTGGAATCCATTGGTTCATCTCAGTTAATATATATTGCTTGTTTTTACTTTAGCAGTTTGTTGAATTTATGTTCTGTACTGGCACCTACACCCTTGACTAATGTATGGATGGTCAACTTGGTACAAATGGAGAGAAATCACATGACAATGAATATGAGGTTGGAGACCATTGTTTAGTTCCCCGGTTACTGAACAGGTTTGTTGAATTGCACTCTGTCAATTCTTCATCGAGTGTGTCTGAAACAGAAGCCAAAACATTACTTAAGGTATAACACGAATTGCATTCATTTTCTTAATCTAAAGTGGAAATCAAGGTGACTTCACACTGTTTAACTTTCACAGATATGTGCTATCAAAGCTGGAGGAATGATATCTCTGGCTATTGATAACTGTGGGACCCTATGGATGTGGGGAAACTGTCCACAACAAAGTAAAGAAGGTGAGTTAGCACTTGTAAGCAGTTTCACTCCAACTCCAGTTCGGGATTTTCTGGGTCGATCTGTTGTCAAGGTTGCATGTGGAAATGAGCATATCGTAGCTCTGGTTAGTGCTGGCGAATCATACAATGGTGAAGATCTAGTATGCTACTCTTGGGGTTATAACACCCGTGGCCAATTGGGCTTGGGGGATAGAGAGAACAGGCTGCATCCGGAAGTTGTTAAAACATTTGATGAGGAATCACCCTATGAGGTGGCATGTGGTGCCTATCACACTGCTTTGCTAACTCGTATAAAGAAAAGTAGTAGTGACACATTAGACAGCAGATGCTGGACCTTTGGCCTTGGAGATAATGGCCAGCTTGGGCATGGAACAACACAAAGCACATTATTTCCTACACCTGTTAAAGAATTGCCACAAAATGTATCCCTTATTTGTGTTGACTGTGGTTTGTTTCATACAAGCGTAGTTTCCTCAGATGGGGATGTGTGGTCATGGGGAATGGAGAAGGGTCTTGGCTTATGCCCTGATGCTAGTCGAGCTGGAACAGATTCTGGTGATGCACTGTCTCCCCGTCTTATGTCATGGAAGCCAAATCAACCTAAATTTCCAGATCCAGTTAAACTTGCATGTGGGGCCGCACATACTGTTATAATTGCGCAAGGGGGATATAGAATGTGGTCTTGGGGTAGGGGAAGAAGTGGAGTTCTTGGAGATGGTAAAGGAGTAGATTGTTACACTCCCACGCTCGTACTATGGCCTCAAATGATGGATGACTCTGAGGAAGAGGAAGTAAAAAGCGATGGTGAGCAAGGTAAGGCTAGAGAAAAGGAGACTGAAGCAACAAATGAAGCAGAAGAGAAACTATCCTCAGCATTGAATGAGCTGAAGCTGCTTAAAACAAAGCTATCTGTGATTAAAAATTATGCCAGTATTCTGCATGGTTCGGTTTTTGGAAAGCCCTTTGATGAGCAAGATATCCCTGATTCATTGCAGAATTCAGGTTCATTTGACATGGGAAAAGAATGGGAGAAGATGTTAGAGACCGCAGATCATAGGAAGCTAATTAGGTTGGAAATGTTTTACCGAGACATGCTTGCTGGAGTAAAAGATGAACTAATGAAGAGAAGGATAAAGGAAATTGTAAAGGAGTGTCTCCAATCTTCAGAGGTGTAAAAACAGTATCTAAATGTAAAACATGATACCATTCGGAACAAAAGTATTTCACCTAAAAAGTAATAAGCTATTTGATCATTCCATTTTGCACCATTGGTATGCCCATTTACTACTCACCCTAGTTGATCATTTTATTTTGCACTAGTTTAATTCGATACCACAACCTGTATTACAATCTCCAACCCAAACCTCACCTCCCTTCCATTACACAAATGACCCTTACGTGTTTAATGCCAGTGGAACCCGCAGAAACAAACCGAAAATGACAATATCGTTAATTTGCGTATCAATTTTGTCACATTCTTAGTTTTACAATACCAGATATAAAACCGGAAAAAAAAATTATTACAGCATACGTTTCATTTTATATTTTTATCAAACCAGAAAAACAGAATATATTGTGATTTTTCATATCTACAATTTCCTGATCCACAATACATTTTTATACTACCAAGATTTTATACTTCTTTTCGTTTTTCACTTCTACATTTCACAAGCTATTCTTACTTCTTTTTGTATCAAAACACAAGTGTAAATCTAAATGAATTTGCTGGTACAAGTGCCTATAAATAATTCAGAAACTTGTTTGTCATCGCGGCATTTATATAACTTCGGCTATAACTTTCTTATTTTTTATTATTTTGGTGGGTCACTAAAGTGTAAAATTGTATATGATAGATACAATGAGAGCAATCAATTGTTCGGGTCCCGCTGGATAATGTGTACCCGGCATTGCGTTCTCAATAATCAAGCACCTAAAGGTGCTTTAGCTGTCCACACATGGCACATCTCAACATTCCATACCAGAAACTTCCTTCGGATAAGTCAAAAAACCAAACATGTCTGACTAAAGAAGGATATATGTATTACATAAGAGTGCTGCATTAGCATATATATACAATGTTAAATCCCAGTTTACAATCAATGCCGGCCTTTTCATTCATACTAAGAAAAAGTTGCATAAACTTCAATCAACAAATGGGCTATTATACAATTCCTGCATTTCATACTAGTAGAAGGGGCAACCCAATCCAAAGGAATGTAACAAAAGAATAATGAGAACGTAGGATATCTCATTTTCATATTATAGAGAGAACTCTAAATAAAAAAAATTAAGATAAACGCAGAATAAACCACCGTGAGATATCTCTAGTAATAATTAATGAATCAGAAAGAATATTCAACTACCTTCCCAAATAAGCCAGCCATAATCATGGCCCACATTTATGCTGCCTCACTTCAGACTTGGAGAATACGCTGCCGATAGCACTAAGCCTCTCGACAATATTCCCAATGTCTTACAGGACGGCCCCATCCTGACGTAGGTCTTGCTGAACAATTCACACAAATTACCTGCTTGGCAACGTTGCACTTAACACCAGCAGAACCAGACAGTTAACAGATCGCATCTCCCACTCCCAAGTACATCTCAGTTTGCCATTCCATTAACTAGTTCTCAGGGTTGTCAAAGTTTCTTAGGTAGATCATATGCCTTTTTCAGAAACTTGGAAGCTGATTCATCATTTCTATAACATAACACACGTAACAATGTGTTTGGTTCTGACGGATTCCACTGTCCTGAGGTGGGAGGTAATGGAAGTTTAGACCTGGCGGAGGATTTATATGTCTCCATGGTCAACCGTCTAAACTGCTCTATGAGGGTCTCTGTGTCAGTTCTGAAAAGGGGAAGGATAGACCTCGCAGTTGTTGAAAACTTATCTATTAATTCAGAAGGCAAGCCATCCCCATTTGCCCAAAACAATTCCTTCAGAAATTTGAAATCATCCTCGATGATCTGAGAATCCTTCCGGTTAAAAGCACGGGAGGGACCTCCAGCAAGCAATACAAGCAAGAATCCATCAAAGGAAGCTCTCATTATTTCAGTAACAATTCGTGTGCGAATTCTTTCATGAACAGTATCTGAAATGAACATTAATTTCCGTTCAAGTTCCTGAAGGTATGGCTCAATTCTTGAAGATGCTGGATCCCCAACGTACAAACCATCCAATAAGACATGGCTTAGATCATGAAAGACAACTCTATAGGCTGCAGCCTCGCAGAGTTGCTGAATTCCTTCAAGACACGCAGCTGGAGATAGTTCAAACTTCTTTGCTAATCCATTTGAAAAATCTTCCACATGAGCAGATTCAGAGTTCCGTAGAAGGGTAATTATTCTCTTTTCCAGAACATCAAATTCACCCAGGATCCATTGCAAAGTATTAATGCGAACACAGAGTTGTGGTATTCCAGAAGAGCTATCCCCATTTGTTGCAACCTGAGGGTTTCTCTTCTGAGGATTTGGAGATTTATCTTTTTTCTTGCCAAATCCCTGAAACTTTGAACCGATAGTGCACCTGGTCAACGCTGGCATTGTTGGAAGAAATGTGTTTCGTGATCCTGAATATTAAAACAAAGATAGTTACTAAAGATGCCAAATATCAGACTCCGGTGCTCAACTATAAAATTCCAAAATCATTTACCACAGCCAGATTTTGCTTTGATGACATAATACTGAAGGCATTTGTCAAGGCCATTCATCACTTCCGGAAGCATTGCAGGATGCATGGGTATCGGAAGCTGAAAGAAAGCATCCAATGTCTCATTTATAATCCGCAAAACATCAACAGCAGATGGAGCATATCCTTCCTGATTTGCTTGAGGACTCCAAACCTAGGATTGGATAACACAGTAAACTAAGTTAGTTCATGACATGGGCATTCAATTAATGCAGATAACCAGAAAACACGAAAAACAATCACACGCATAAATGAACCTGCTATCTCTAATCAATTAAGAGAATTTCATCATGCAAAGAAATACACAACATACAAATGTTCAGAAATAAATTTATGATGTTTCATCTTTAAAATCATGAGTCTAAGGGTGTGTTTAGACAAACAACTTGACCAAGTACTTTATCTTGATAATCTTTACCAAGAAACTTATAGCTCTTTTCAAAGAGTTTCTAGGAGTCATAAGTTGTTTTCAAAATCTCAAGTAATCTTCATAAAAGTTGTTTTCCAACCCCGTCCTAATTTGCATCAAAATGCTCATCCGCAACAATTCTCATAGGTAATGGTGTCGATGAAAATCATCAACTGGTAACAAAAGAAAAGATAATGGATGCAAACCTCTTGCTGCAGATTCCTATCGACCCACTCCTTTAGTCTGTCTATTCTAGTTTTAATCCATATTTTCACAAGGTTAGCAATTGCCCCTTCAGCCTCATAAGGAGGCATCTCACGGATAATTGCTTTACCACCATCATCGCTTTCCACAGAATCCTCCACAGCTATCTGCACAAGGTCTTTCTCTAACTGATCGGCAGCTCTCAACACTTGAACCGCATCAGGTGTCAATTCTGTGATACCTGATATGAACTGCTTTAATTCGTTTCCATAGCATGAGTGAAGGGTGGCCACAGCAAGACCTGCTGCCAAAGGATGCCACCTCTTAAGTATTGGACTGAAGACTTGTTTTTCATTGGTTGCCAGGCTACCTACATCCTTCGCAAGGATGGCAAGGACAGGGAGAGCATTTGGCTGATTTTTGGATGCTCTCCTGCTGGAGTCTGCCTTCTCCATTATCTATGCAGCAGCAAAACAAACATATTTCAGCAGATACATTCATTAAAATACAGAGAGGCTGATAGATGAAGAATTTAACATCGATACTAAAAGCATAAATGTAAGTTACAATCAAAATCTATCAACACAACCAAACTATCCATTAGACCGCATATGGATATCCAAACCTTTGTTCCCTATAGACCCTGTCAAATGTGCAGACGTTATATTTTCATACGCAACAAACCAGTGAGTTAAAGAGTTGTCTCCCCCACCCCCCCTTACCCCTATCTAAGCACTAATGCAATCCAAGTAGATGATAACCCCCACGTCATTCACCTTTAACTGAATGGAAAAACCAACGGCTAACAGATGAACTTGCCTGGGCAAAAGCAGTGCGTAGTGATGACCTGATGTAGGTTTCAATTCTTTCACGTGCCACATTGACATCATTTCTTCTCCTCCGGCGATACTCATTGGATATATCCTCAACCAAAATCTTAGCTGCGGCTACCCCTAAAGAGACTATGCCCTGCATGGTTTCAACATTACCCCGGTCAAAAGTTTCATGATATGCAAGGAGCCTTTTCTCAGCCCACCCCAATATAGAAGTCAACGTAGAGCTCAAAACTTTGGAATATTCTGCATCTTTTGTTGTCTTCGCATCTTTTGCAACTTCTGCCAGCTGGCCATCAGCAGCAGATAGCAGTTCCAAATCCACCTGGCCAGTCACAACAAACCGGTGAAACAAAACCCAAGTGAAACAAAGATTATGCAACGTCTGATTTAACCCAAGGATACCCCAGGTCTTCTTGATTTGTTCCATCAGCTCATCAAATTCCTCAATAATAGACGATTCATCATTAGCATCAAAGCATGATTGCAAAAGCATTTCATAAAGCCGCAGATTCAGAGGAATCCCATCTGCCCAGTGGCATGAATCAGCATAAGATCCATCATACGACCGATTTGCAAGGGACATGACAGCACTACGAAGAACTTGCATAGATTCGGTATTCTTCCCGGTTTCTATAGGTTTATCCAATGCAGCATGAATAATCTGCCGCAGACGCTGTGCCGCAGAATTCGACTTATCCAAGGGAATTTGTGGATGCAAAATTAAACCAGCCTCCAGAACCTTCAAGGTTCTTTTCTGCCACTCAACGTACTCTTGCTGATCAGTAAAATCCGAAGCCTTGAGTTGCTGCAGCAACTCAAGCGGAACCACCACAGACTCAATCCTTCTTCCGACCTACAACGAACATACACTCAGTTAAGCTTCATGACACAATTTGCTTCATATATCGAGCAATTCAACACACGCAACAATTAAGAACAAGTTAACCAGCACTTTGCGAATATGTTCATTCGAGCATGTCTTAGTTATATTTGGATCAAAGTAACAATCACGCGAAAAAATTGAGAGAATCTAATAGCAGATCAAAGGATTCTGAAATCTCGCCGACCGCAATTGCAGCCACATTTGTCCACAATTTCTCAAGGATTGCGTTCAAACCTCGATAGTGACCGATATTTAAAACCTCAGTGATAACCGATAAGAGAGAAAAATTGAACCAGATCAACCATCACTTGTTACATGCATTGCAGGAAGCGCGAAAAACGTGAAGAGTGGATTAAGCGAAGAGTGTTATGACCTGGCCAGCGGAAATCCTGAGAAGAGCGCGTCTCACGCGCGAATCCATGGCTTCGGAAACCCTCATCTGGTTCCGCATGAGTTCTCCGACTGTTAACGGTCGCTTCGGCTTTCCTTGGCCCGAACCGGAAGCCGAACCGGAGCCAGGACTCTTTCTGGAGCCCGAACCAGGCGATTTCAAGCCGAAGGCCTTCTTAACCTTGCTGGCGGCGGTGGAAGTGATGGATCGCTGGAGTGCTTGCGAGTTGGGCGAGTTCTGGCCGGGTGAATTGACGGAGGAGTGATTAGGGATGGAACTGAGCGGCTTGCCGGAGGAGGTGCGGCAGGCGGCAACGAAGATCTCGAAGGCTGTTAAGGAAAGGTCGGAATCGGAAAGGTTGGCGGCGAGCTGACCGAGCGGAGAAGGGAGGTCGTCGGCGGAAGAAAGGGCGGAAGGTTTTGGAGGCATTATGGTGGGCGGAGTTGTGTCTCTCTTGGAATGGCCCAATGATAGGTCCCTGAAGAGATGAGCCATTGCGAGAACAGAGAGAAAGAAAAGAAAGAAGAAGAGAAGAGGTGAGAGAGTCAAGAGTATGGACTACATACATACACGGTAAAAGTCCCGTTCAGATCAGATGGGGACACTCCCTCTCCTTTCTCTTTTTACTTTTCTTCTATTCTTTTTTTTATTCATCTCTTCTAAATCAATTCAACCTTCCTTTCTCTAGAACCTTAATATTCACTCATATCTTTTTATTCTTTTTATTTCATTTTTTTTCTCTGACTTTCTCCTGAATTTTGGCTTGCCTTCTTCAATTTTTTCTACTTTCTAACATATTCAATTGCTTCATGTGAAGAAAAAAAAAACACGTTACATTGATATTTTCTTTTTGTTTTTCTTGGTTCTTCACCTTGATAAAATCAATACATTAATTTGAATGAATGTAATTATAATTTTTTTTAAATATCTTTTTAAACAATATAATTCAAATTTAGGAATATTAATTTTTTATTTCAATTATCACTAAGTTAAAAAATTAAATATTAAATAATTGTTCAAAATTACAAATATATATATATATATATATATATATATATATATATATATTAATAATCATTTATAGTGAATACTAGTTAGTCAAGATTTTTTCTTTTTAATATTTGCAAAACTTTTTTTTTATTGATGTTAACTAAGATTCGATAACAACTATTTAGGTTGATATTGATCAAAGTTATTTCTATAATGTTAACAATTCAATTTGATAAAAAAAAAATCAATTATGATCAATGTTGGTTGAAATTTTTCCATTAATATTAAAAAAATCCTTGTAAATTATTGACAAGAAAAAATATAGTTACTGATGATACAAAAATCATCGCAAACATCAATAAGAAAAATAATCACAGCATACATATGTCAACAAAAAAATCTAATTCACATTCAAAAAAAATAAATTTTCCAACATTTTTCTAGTAACACTATTTAATATTGAGAAGAGAAAGGTAATAGTAATTTACATGAACAACAAAAATCAACAACTTAAATCTTAAAAAACTCTTATTAACATTGACAAATAAAAAAAATCCTAATCATCAATTGAAAAATATTTCTGCCGATAATAATGTCTTGATTTAGTCAAGTCAATAATATCTTAATCAAAATGAAGCTAGGGAAAATTATGAAAAGCGAAACATAAGAACATGAAGAATTTCAAATTATGAATTTTTAGGTAGAATTTAAATATTTTAGACAATATAATTACTCTAATGAAATTTTATAATTTCAATCTTTTATAAAAAAATTATTTAAACGCCATATTTTGTGATAAAATATACGAGTTTAGAAAATAGTATTTTAGAAGTGATTGTATATTCTAAATAATAAAACTCACTTATTTTAATATTAAAAAAAGTTAACTAGTTTCACTATTTATAACATACCATTTTTTTAAAATATATAATCTTTCAGTTAATGAGTTTTACTATCTAAAACATATCATCTTTCTAAAACTTATTTTCTAAGAGCTCTTTATTATCTTTTAAGCCTTCTCATTTCTTGATAATTTGTTTGAAGATTAGAGAATGTTTAAGTGATCACTAAGACGAGGTCTTCAAGTTTATTCGATCAGTTATTATCGAAGAGTAAATTAGTTTTTGTTTTTTTTCTCATATATATGAGTTTTTCTTATGTAAGTGAGCAACAACATCTATTGTTCGAGTCTTTTATAATTTTTTTTATTCATCAGTAGTACTAACAGTATGTCAGAATTATGTTTCTACTGTTTGTAGGAACACGTAAAGTTCCTTAAATTGAGGAAGTCTTAAGTTCTTTAGAGTAGTTTGAGCTTATATCAAGTAAGATAAACTAAATATCATTATTTCAAATTATAATATGATTAGAATTGTGTGTGCATGTTTGATAGTCTATGATTGATATAAATGACCGAATTTAGTTGATGGAATCACTACTAAAATATATTTTTTAGTTTTATAATGGTGTGTTCATTAACATTGGTCTATAAATTGGTAGTATATGTTATAAGAATTTTTTGGTTGAGGCGGGGTTGAAAGTTTGTATGTGTTTGTTTTTCTGAAATGGATCAAATTGAAGTCTTGGTTAGTTGAAAATACTCTTAAGATTCTGTTTGGGAAATATGATTGTGTGATGTTTGAATGGGTTGATTTGAGATTGAACTTATGGAACGAGTGTATGATGAAATGAGCAAATTAGTATTCACTTTAACACTAAAACACATTTCTGGATCAATAATCATTAAGTTAGAAATATCAATTTGATCATTTAATTTGATATTTAGTTTATCATATCACAATTTGAGAGATTGCAGGTTTGTGGTATGATGTTCAAAACCAATATTTTCCGTTGAACGGTTAAAAGTGTGAATGAATCGATACAGAGCAATGATAAGATATCTAGTGACCTCTGAATCTAAATTCATTTTAATTCGTGAAACAAGAGTTTTTTTGGAAACTTTAAAACTAAATACTAGAACGGATTTCGGTCTCTTTTGCGAGAGTTTATTAGCACCTAATGTCAGTTTTATAGAACATATGTCTTATAATACATCTTCTTCCTATTATTTGAATTGTTCATCCGTGGAAGAAGCTGTCTTTGGGAATTTACGCAGTTGCATAACGCGGGATTGAAAAGAAATTGAATAGCTGTATAAAGACCGGTAAAATTTGAATACGATAGCAAGTAGGAATATTAATAAGTGGTTGAGGCAAGTAAAAGTATAAACATGTATTTGAATACGACGCCTAATTAGACTTTATTAATAGTATTTCTTTACCCAACCTTCCCTTTCAAACATTGAATTTCATTATATACATATTTATTCAGATACATCTACTGTTCATGATCACCTTCTTCTGTTACATCTAATCGTCTACATTGTTTTCCAATATTATCAAATATACAATGAATTATTTGGGAAGATGGGAAAATAGTATATATCAACCCACAAAACAATATAATCAAAGAAAATCTTAAGCTTTTTTTAGGACATATTTAGGGGGTATTGTGCTTGTACTTACTACTTAAAAAAATCCCATAAATCCAATCAAAGTTATTTCTACAAAATTATTCATCAAAATTCATATACTTTAAAATGTCAATAAATCTTTATACGTTATTAAAAATTCTCTTTAGAAGATTACTCTAATTTAAAATCAAAATACTCATTTATACATAAAAAAAACTTTAAAATTGTAATCTAGTGCACAATCTTTAATGCATTTTCCTCAGGGAAAAGTTTTTTTTAAGATATATATATTTTTTAATTTTTATACAAATACGAAAAAACAATTCATAAACAATTAAATATAGTTATTGAAAAAACTACTGTAGAAATCAAACAAACCTAATTACATAACGAATTATTACTAGACACATTGTGAGTTTAGTTTAATTAAATTTTAAAACAATCGTTATTAAAGGATAATTTAATAAATATGTGAAATGTTTTTATTTTTTTATATTTATACTTATATATAGATGAGATTATTTTTTTGTGTTCGCTTTTGTTTTCTAAATTTGTTCTTTAAATATATATTTTTTAATTGAATTAATTATTTTATCATTTTTTAAATTAAATTATTTTATAATTTTACCGTTTTTTAATATTAACCTTTTTAATTATAAAACTACCTATAAAATAAAGAAAAACTATTTACAATAAAATTGTAAAATTTATTTATATTTAATCTCATATAGTTAATGTAAATACTCGTACATTTTTTTAGAAATAAGAAAATATACTATGTTTTTAAGATAATTTTATAGTGTCATTCAAATATGTTTGTTAACTTTAACAACTCATATATGTTAGAGAAGTTATATAATAAATAATAATGTAAAACTTGACTATGACATGGCTACTTATATTATTAACACATATAAGTTAACATGTCTTTGATTACACCTTTTGTATTTTTCATATCACCAGAAGAAATAAATTAAGTCGTATATAGTATATATATGTTACACATCACATTGATAAAAATCGTTGAAAATTATATTAATTTTTGTTATTAAATGTTAATAATAAACACAAAATTTATGAGATTTTAGGAAATCAAAATGCAGTATTATGGTACTAAAAAAACAATTACGCCCATAAAATGGTAAGTTATATAAAATAAAACTTTTTTTATCACACTAAAATTACATAACATTGTATAGGATTGAATTTTTATTTTTTTTGTTAGAATATTGATAGAAGACTATTTTTTGAAAAGAATACCAAGAAAAACATTTATAATTTAAAGGATTTATGAGAAGGTCTAAAATTAAAATACATTTTTTTAAATTTTATAATATTTTATAAAAGACAGAATTTGAAGAACATTAACATCATAAGAATAATTTATAATTTTATATAATGTTAAATCATTGGACCAGTCAGTTTGTCTTTTGTTAAATGAGTGAGTCTCGCTTTGTTTGTAATTTTAGTTTTATTTATTTTTTATTTGAGTTTTAGATTTTATTTTTGAATCATATGTATTTATATTCTTAAATAGGAATATATTAGGTTAGATTATGATGTTTTTATGTTTTTGTCTTATTTCACATTTTTTTTATATTTTTATCGTGACTATTGAGTATTTAAATTTAGAACCAGATCAGGATCACATATAATAACATTTTATTTCTTTTTATAACATTATATAATAATATTGATCACTTTGAGTGGAATATAAATCTAAAGTATCTTATGTAAGTTTAACTTTATGTTTTGTTAATGTGAATGTTGAATACAAAAGTTTAAAGTTTCTGAGAAGTTAAGTTTCGTTATTCTCCGAAAAAAGAAGACACGAAGTTTGATTGATACGAAGAAGCAGTGATGCATATATCTAAGATAGTTGTTGAAATATGTTAAGGATCACAGTGAGCACCACTTTATCTTTTTTCTTTCATTAGATGAAAACTTGATTCTTAAAGAGTTTGGTGGGTGTCGGTTGTGGCATTTGTAAAGTTAATGGTGGTAAAAGAAATGCACTCAATAACAAAATAGACAGCTGGTAAGTCATTGTTTAAAGCTTCATTAAAGTCTATGGTTTAGGGTATAGATTGGATAAGACAAAATAATCTCCATTAAGATTCTTAAAAATAGAAGCTTGTCCTTACTTATTATTAAAAAAATGGCATATTATGCATTTTAAGTTTTTTCCCCATTATTTCAGTATAAATTAAATTTCATGTATTCAATATATATATGACAATTATATATATCTATATATATGTGTGTATGTCAAGGAAAGATATTAAATTATACTAATGTAATCTTTACTAAACGTTATGGTCAGTTATATTTTTATAAGAAGTGAATTTTATTTATCAAATGTTACATTATAATTTTATATTTTCATAATTATCTTTATTAACTTTTATTAAGATTGAATAACAATAACAGATTATATAATAATTTATATTTTAGTATATTTAAAAAAAAACATTGAATATAAATGAGAAACTAAATGATTTTATAAAAATATTACAATCATAACCTAAACAATAAACATAACGTAAACTTGCATAAAAATGATAAAAATATACATTTTTCTTGGTTTAAAAAAAGGAACGTCATACTTACATAGTTATAATTATATTAAACATATTTGTTAACCACTGATTTACAACTTGAGGACTTTCAAAAAAGTTATATGAAACTAACATCTAACCTATATAAGATACAATATTTATTGAATGACTCGATACTTAATATGCTTAAATCAAGATAGATTATCACCTATATCCACGATTACATTCTCACACATTTATGCAAGATTATGACAAAATAATGTCATTACTACTATCACAAGATTTTAATAGCAATTAAATAAACTAAAACAAGTTTTAAATCACAATATTTTAATAATAATTAAATAAACTAAAACAAGTTTTAAATCTCACTTGAGCTTAATTGAGTGATATTTCTTAAACAAAAGTTGTCATCGATAATCTTATTGCTTAAATAATAACATGTACCATGATTGATAATTTATTACTTGAACAAAACTTTATTCTAGATCTCAATTTTTGTTTGAGGAAGATATGAACCAACAACTACAAAATATATCATTGTTTGACCAAATGAGCAAGTTATACCATCTATATGTACAAATTTAAGTTTCAATCCAAAAGTAAGATCATCACTTCATTTATGTCCCAAAAAGCAAGTTTAAATCAACAACAAACCGGTACAAACATATATTGAGAAATCTTGCATTGTTTGTCTCAAGTATTAGAGTGCGAATTTCATATTTATTGAAATCTAACAATATAACAAAACTTATAACTCATCTTGGTAATTGCTTTTGATTTAGACTTGTAAAACACTTTTAAAAAGAGAGTATTGGGAAGTCTCGAGTAACATCCTTAAGGTCTTGTTCACTTGAATGGATTTTGGGAAGACTGATTGAGGAGATTTGAGAGTAAATTTTTGTTGTTGTTTATTTAAGTGGATTTAGAGATAAGTGAGAGTGAATTTGGAAGTAAAGTTTGTGAGAATTAGTGTAGGATTTGATTGACGTAACAGATTAAAAAAAATTACTTCCAAATTCACTCTCATTTACCTCCAAATTCACTCAATTAAACAACAAAAAATTTTACCTTAAAATTCCCTCAATTACTCTCCTCCAAATCCATTCAAGTGAACAAGGCCTAAGTTTTGGAGTGCAACTTATATATTTATTGGACTTTTCTAGTTAAAATTTTTTTATATGCATAAGAACATAAGAGAGTAGTAAAAAACTTGAAGAAAATAACAAAACCTCGTCTAATCTCTCTCATATTTACTAATATTGTTAACTATATCTTGTTCCATTCATATTAGTTTATACTTAAAATTATTGGTTTCAATTTTTTTTACTAGTGGTGATAATGTCTTAATTTGTAAATCATTACTCTTATTGTTTAAAAAAAATTATTTACAAATTACTTATTACATAAATTACTACCATAAAACAAATAAAATTTCATATTGAAAATGGTACAAGATTACGTACAAAATAAATTGCTCTCTCATTAAATTTTCATGTTTTTATTCTACTATTTTTCAATCCATTCACTCAAGGCCCGAAAATCTACTTAGTATCTATCCACTATAAAACACATACATTGGACATATCAACAAACAAATTAAAACTTAAACATAAATCATCACTTATAAATTAATGTTACATACTTATAGCAAAGAACAAAAGTAAATTCTTACAAATCTTACTAAATCATGTTAAGTATAAAGTGAATTTAATATATAAACCTGCAGAGCATATCACATGCTGTTGTATTATCATCGTATCTAATAAAGCATGGCTATAAAAAAAAAACTTGAATTTCATTTTAAACCAATCGAGTATAAGGTTAATTTTTTTTGAAATGAATTTAGTTGATGGAAAGGAATCCTAAAAATAATCAACAATTATAATAGAGGCAATTTCAATTATTATGCAATGAGTACTTTTAGGAATAAACTTAACTCATCCATATTTTTTAGAGATGATTTTAACATATATTTTAAACTAAATATCTACTAAAAATAATTAAAATGGTATTTAAAAAAAAACTCGGTTTGTTTCTTAAACTGTCGGGATTGCGTGTTCTTTTGGTGTGGCCTAGTGAGGGAAGAACGAGTAAGAGAAGTAGAAAGTCTAAAGCAACTATCATTCCAGCGTTAGCCAGCTGTTGCCTTTATACTTTTCTTTCTACGTTTGTCTATTTTTACACTTTTTTTTACTACTATTATTATTATTAATAGTATTATTGTCATTCTTAATATTATTATCATAATGAGATGGTATAATTTATGAATTCAACATCAAACTACACATGATGTGCCGAGTCTAACAACAATACGAATCGACGCTTTTTTATGATTGCTAATTCTGATTTTTCTTTTAGTTTCTTCTCATTAAATATCATTATATCATATGTTTCATAGTATATGTCCTTTTAAACATAAATTGTGTTTACTTATTAAACGTTAATCGTTTCAAAACATAATTTTTTTTTTGGAAAAAGCAATTTGAGCAAGATCCGATCCAATATCTAACTAAAGGCAAAGAAAAAAATTGTAAGTTTATAAATACAATATACACGGTTAATTTTTTTTTATTATAATTTTATCTCACTAAACTCACTTTCCCTTAAGTTTAAATATTTAACCTTATGAGAATATATTATAATATGAAGTGTTAGAAATATAAATTGTATAATTATTTTTTGAAAATTTTGTTTATATCATGATATCATTTAAATGATGACAAATTGTTTAAATGACATTTAAATGGTATTTGTAATAATGATGTATACGTGATTCAATATCGCACAAATAATAATAAAAACTCAAGCGAATAAATATCATTCAAATTATAAAGTATATAATTTAAGGTAAATAAATCAAGACATATTTCCTTTATAACATGACACTCAAAGTTGATATAGAAGAGTTAGATCAAGTACACACAAGACAACACAAGTATACTAGGATGAATACTGTGAGTACTTGTCAAATGCATTTCGACGATATAGAAGAGTTGGATCAAGTACACACAAGACAACACGAGTATACCAGGATGAATACTGTGAGTACTTGTCAAATGCATTTCAACGCTCAAGTCAGTAATCTAATCAACTGAAAATTACAGTAAAATCTTAAAAATTCGCAATAAATGCAATCACCTACTTCTACTTATATTTTTTTAGGTTTCGATATGTAATTAGGAGTAAGTAATGTTTAGCAATAAGTAATGTTTACCAGTAAACTTGATTAAAGATTGTACTTAAGATTATAAGGGGTTTGAGATCGTCCGTTCGTCCATCCATCTCACTCTGTCCCTCTTAATAAATCGTACGGGTATATGATACATATGTCAAAATAAGCCAACTTTATTAGCACAATTGACTTTTAGTTTGTATAATATAAATTTGACTTTAGAATTATTGTAATAATATTAATGAACAAAATAATGTATTTTTATGTACTTTATCATGATGATATAAAATAGAGTTGTAGAGAATGAAAATTTGATACTCTCAAACAATTTAATTATCATTTAATTGGTGTAAATAGCTTAAAAAATATTAGTGGAATAAATGACTTGTGTATTTTAATAAATAAGTTTAAGATTTAAATTAATGTTTTACATATAACATAAACATTTACAATTGTTTAACATCCATAGGAATTGAATAGCATGTAGAATTTGTTTTTGACATTGTATAAAAGTTAACACTTATATTAACAATGTTAAAATTAGGTAATAAGTAAAAAAAATACATATAGAAGTAAAAGTGAAGGTTTATTAAAAATAGGAAGTAAAGGGTATAAAGATAAATGTAGTATCTGCATTTGAAGAAGAAGAAACAAGGAAGGAAAGTAACAGGTTATAAGCTATAAACCACGACAACGTGTGAAGGAAGAAATATATAGACGTACAGTTTATAGAGACAGCCAAGCATCACATGGTGTTTTTGAAAACTACCACGAGAACAAACCATAACATAATAATACGTACAAAGAAGATATATATATTTGAAAAATCAGGAGATGTCCATAAATAATGTGCTGTTTAATTCCGAAAACACGTGGCTGGTTGGAATGAACCTAATTTCATGTGCCCATTCATCTTTCTTATCTCTTCCGATGTTTACTCCTTAATTTGTCTGTGTAGGAATTTCTGAGATCAACATTGATGATGATTATGAACAGAAACAGCTGAATATGTTATTAATATTTCATAACTGGCATAAAATCTCGTTGCCCTTTTTTAACCACTGCATCATTGGTCGCTTCAATCATGCCAACCACCAGCTGCCAATCAACTTAAACATATTTATAAATACTAATAATGTTTTGCCGTATTCCCCACCGTGGACCATCTTCTCAATATGAACTGCTTTATTTTTTCATAACTATGTAATAGACAAACCACATATGGTTGGTTTGTAGGAAACGGGTGTCGTCTTTTTCCAAAACCACACATGTTTTTTTTTTTTTGAACTTGATGTTAAGTTATTTTTAACAGAAAGTTTAGATGAGTTGAATGCACAATTGTTTAATAAACTGTCCATTCAAATCTTTGCATTATATTAAAATTTAAACTCGTATTTACATCTGTTGTCTTTGTCTTATATGAAAACAAAGTACTGCGAATTTTAATTAATCATTTTTTTTTTAATTGTCTATAACAACGAGAAAACATGATAAGTACAAGGAGAAGGCACACGTGAAGTTGTGGTGTAGCAGTGTTGGGGTGCAGACATCTCTTACTCGCCGCGAACAACCAATTTTGGGTAACTTTTAGGTTCGCTTAAAACTTTAATAACAGGAAGAAAGTCTATAGATAAAGATAGTTTAAAGTTATGAATGAGAAATTAAGAGTTTGGAGTGTGATCGTTGTTGTTATTGCATTTGCCCTTTGAAGTTCGTGGTGGAATGATTGGTGCACTATATGAAATACTTATGTCACAATTTATGTAAGCTATTGGAAGAAAAAGGAATTAGAGACTATGTGTTTTAGTTGTTAATACAAGGTAATTATGACTAAATAATTAGATACTATGAACACTTTTTATATGTAACTCATGACACAAGGATGATGTAATAGAGAAAAAGTTATTTGAATTTTTTTTTACGGAGTATGTATTTTTGTAGGTTCTTTATTTAGTTGGTAGATTTAATTTAGATAAATGATGAACTGAATGAGACTTTATTAATGATTATTTAAATAATATTTTGTTGAATTAATTATCTGTGTGAAATGAATGAGTCAATATTTAATTTAAAAGGTTGCGAAATGAAAATACAACGATAGATAAATAAATATATATGTAATTAAATATTATTTTGGATATTGTTTCGGTTGAATTGGTCTGATGGCTGATTCATTGTTCTACTTTATGTTTCGATCATTCAATCATCTTACTCCAATACTCAAGTCGGATATGTTTTAGAAAAAGATCTATATTTTATTAGGATAGATCAATGTTATTTTAGTATATTCATAGGGGGGCTTGTGGCAGCCAAACACATTGATTAACTATTAACGCAATATATTTTTAGGCAATTAAACCCAAAAATCAATTATTAATACAATATATTTGTAAAGCTAAGACAATTTAAACCATTAATACCTGTTAACTGCCCATAAATGACAATTAACTCCGATCAATATATTTCATATAGTACATAAGTGTTTCTGTTGAATTGGTATGAGAGTCGGTCGTTCTCCCTTGCTCTGCTTTATGTTTCGATCGTCCAATCCTCTTCAAGAACGTACTTCACACCAATAGATTAATCCTCTGTATAAGATATGTTTCATAAAGAGGTCTATATTTTATTATGATAGATCAAAGTTATTTTATTTGCACATCATTAGTATATTTATAAGGCTTGTGACAGCCAAACACATTGATTAATCAATTAACGCGGTGTATTTTTAGATAATCAAATCCAATAATCAATTATTAATACCGTATATTTATAAAGCATAAGACAATCTGACCCATTAACTCTAATCGGTATATTTCATACCGTACATATATAAAATATCAAATATTATTACATAGTATTATGACTTCCTTTTTGACATATTCTTCATAGTTCACAGAGAAAACATAAAGGCATAAGGAATTGGGAGAAAAGAAAAAAAGAAAAAGGAAGATAATGTCTTGCAAAGAATAAGAAAGTGAGACAGAAGAGAAGAGAGATGAACAAATGGGAAATTCAAAGAAAACAAAAGTAAGATAAAATTGAGGAGTGAAAAGTAAAAAAATGGAGTTCAAAATAGCAAGGCCCAAAACTTATTAGCATACGAAAGCCACAAAATAAATGGTCTAAAGTGTTTCATCATACACCTCCAACATCTCATCTTGCACCTCTTAAAATTACATTTTTAACCTTTTAACATTTTAACTTGCACCTCCAACTTTTCTAAAATTTTATAAAAATTAATAAATATATTTTTATTTTATTCTCTTTCTTATTAAAGTCATTTGCACCACCTTAATAATAATCTAATTTAATTTAAAATTTAAATATCATTTAATATAATTTTATATTTTAATAATTATTAAAATATAATTTATATTAAAATAATAGTTGTATTAAAAAAATAAAAATCAAATAATTAAAATAAAAGTAATAGTGATAAAAATAAAAAATAAAATAATAAAATAATAATAACAATAATATAAAATTTGATTATATTAGAATATTACAATAAATTAACCCGTTATTAAAATTTAAACAAAAACAAAAATTTTAAAAAACTTGTTTATTGGATAGCGTAAAATATGCTAATAGTTTTTTTATTTAAAATTTAATAAATATTTAATTAATTAAAAAATAATAATATTATTTATTATATTTTTATAATTTAATAATTATTAAAATATGATTTATATTTTATAATAATTTTATTAAAAATGTAAAATAAAATAACTATAATAAAAGTAATAATAATAAAAATAAAAATAGTATTTAAAATCACAGTAAAAATATTTAAATATATTATATTACATTAAAATATTAAATTAAATTAAATTAAATAATTATTAAAATTTAAATAGAAAACAAATTTAAAATTTGTTAATGAGATATAGAAATCCGATAATATTAGAAACGGATATTATCCGATCAAAAATCTTTTTAAAATTTTGTTTTTTATTTAATTTGAATAATTATTTTATTTAATTTTGAATGTGATGTTGAATGTGTAAGATGAAATACTCATGGTCTAAATGTCTTGTTTGATTGGATCCGCACGGATAATGGTTAATGTTGGGTGTTGCTCCCTCTACTACCCTCTTGTACCTCCCTACTATTCTCTTTTATTCCAAAAATACTCTACACTTCTCCATTATTTTCTTTTATTTCAAAAATACCCTACACCTCCCTACTATTCTCTTTTATTACAAAATTTTATTTACACTTTTCCTTAAATAAGTTTGATTCAATCTTATTTTCACTGTTCAATATATTTTTTTTTCTTCAAATTACTTAATAAATGGTAAAATTTTATTCTAAATTTCTAGAAAAATGTTCATATATATATGTGTGTTTTTTTTACATTTAATATCTATAATTTTTAACATTATATTATGTTTTAACTTACCGACATGTTTGACTTAAATAACTTGAATAAAGTATTTAATTTATTAGATAAATAATATAAAAATATTATGAAATACTTAAAATATAAAAGAAAAATTATTTGTTAAAGATTTTGAATTTATTTAGTTCTTTCGTCATTATAAAGTTAGTATATAATAATAATAATATATTATTATTTACTATTAATATTATTATTTTTATTATTTTGTATTTGCATCTAACTTTTAAGTTTATAAAATGGAAGTGGTAGAAGCACTAATATTGAAGTTTCCTCTAAATTTTATATTTTGCAATATATTTCAAGTTTAAATCTAAGCGATATGAATGCTCCATTAATGCAGAGAGAAAGAGAAAGATTGTTAAGAATAGTGGAAAGATGTAGGGTATTTTTGGAATAAAAGAAAATAGTGGAGAGGTATAGAGTATTTCTGGAATAAAAAAAATAGTGGAAAGGTGCAGAAACACTTGGGGTGGTGGAGGGAGCAACACCGGTTAATGTTTTATGTTCCTAATGTCTCTAATTATTAAAATTTATACATGTCTCTAAACGATCAAACGATTTTGATTTTCGTCCCTCTACGAAAGGTTTGTTCATTTTAGTCCTCTTAGTTTTGAAACTCTTATGTTTAGTCCTTAAAATTGAGCGGCGTTAAGTTTTCTTTGATGTGACAAATGGTGAGCCCACGTGGGCTGCCAACTTCCTTTGTACGTGTGTAACACATTGCTTTTTTTTCTAAATGTCATCAACCTAGAAACACTTACCTTCTCCAAATAGAAATCCTAATCCTCCTCTATTGTCAGTCATGTTGAAGGCCGCCACTGCCAAAAAGCTGCCATCAACACCAAGAATCCTTCAAGCTCACATTGGACCACCACCATGAACAACCATTCACCCGCGAGCCTCTACAACCTCCATCATTAGATCGCGCAAGCAACCCCTAAGTCACCGCGAGTTCATAGTGCGAGCATCTTCCTGCGCGAGCCATCCTTCATCGTCCTTCACCGTCAATGCCGCTACAACTGCCACATAGACCACCCAGAGCTCCTTCTTCGCGTTGCAAGCGACATCGTTCAACCTTCTTCCACAGCCAAAGGGGAAAATCACCACTAACATCCAACAACATCATCTTCTTCCCAAATTGCTAGAAACATCGCGAGCTCCAGCGCCACCAACAATCATTTTTCCGCCGCACACAAGCCTTCAACCTGCCATCGTCGGCGTCGCCATCCACTCCTACTTCTCCCAGATCTCCCACTTTCGCCTGGTCCAAGCTCGACTTCTGCCAATTCGCCGCTGATTCCCGATCATTCCGATATTCGCGCCACCAAAGGCGAGAGAATCCCTCTCCCCTGGGAGATTTTCCAACCCTCGCTCAGAATCCTAGGACATTGTCTCTTGGGGCCGTTGAACTCTCAGGACGTGAAGGACGCGACTTCCTTCGTGATTCGTTGTTTGTACGCTCGTGCTTCGCATGATTTGGTACTGCAGACCATTCTCGCCACCAGGAGTCTCATTCAGCTCGATGTGAGGACCGTAGAGGCTGCCAAGGCTAATGCTGGTTCCAACTCCAATTCCAACACACCCACCAAGGTCAAAAAGTTTGAGATTCTCTAAGTTATACATGTATGTTAATTTATTTTTTTCCTACCAATTGATTAGGTAACTGTATTAACTTTCTTGATGGAATTATGTTGTGCTTCGGATGACTGTGCGTGTGTGTAGCTTGTATGATCATAATCTTGCAATTTCAATGTTGTGTTTTCTTACGGTTGGTTTTACTGGATATTTCAGTTTGTACCTCTAATTATTATGGTGGCATGTGCTCAGAAAATGGATGAAAATGGAGACTTAGGGGAAGAGACAGTGGTGGGTGTGAAAGAGATGATCGGAAGTTTTGAGTAATTGGGAGAGAAGAAGGAAGGGTTTGGAAAAAACGTTCAGAGTGTGACACAGGAAGATGACATCACACGTGAGCTCGTCGTTTGCCACATAAAAAAAAATTAACGTCGTTCAATTTTAAGGACTGAACATAAGAATTTCAAAACTAAGAGATTAAAATGAACAAACCTTTCGAAAAGGAACAAAAATCAAAATCGTTTGACAATTTAAAGACTAAAAACAAGGTTTATAATATTTTATTCTGAAACGCATGACAAAAATATTAAAAAAATCTTCTAGACTAGACTTTTATTTCGATCTATTCTGACTAATATGAATATAATGAAAATGTATTATACTAGGAAATTATAACCTGGTTTTTTCTCTATGTGACTTCATTAATGTTAGATACTTAAATTAACAAAAACTAAAGGTCAAATGTTTAGCATAATTAAGAGTGTCATAAAACTTTTGTTATTGCTGAATAATAATTATTATGTGAAGATTAACTTCACATACTTTCTAGATCTTTCTGCGTTAATTCTTTTTTCTCTTTTTATTTATTCTGTTTTTTCTTTCAAAACTAAATGGAGTGTGTATGTAAAAGACGTTATGTACGTTAGTCAATTACACTATATAACAGTTAATATTATAAATATAATACCTATAGAGATCAGGTGAATCCAATGAGCCATTGATCTTATAATTGAATTCTTGGATAAAAATATGCTAAGTCAAATATTAGGATTGAAACTAATTCTTTACTGTCATAAAGACAGTAACCATTTCTGTTATACTAGGTTTTACTGTTAGTAGTTTAGTTGTTAGTTTGACAGAGCTCTATCCCCTTTGTTTTTGTTATGGTTTTCAATACAGAAAGAAGATCACTATCTTTTTGTAAGAACTCTCAAAGTAATCACAGAATAATAAAAGACGGTATTTTTCTTACCTCTTACGTTGTGCTCGTTCCTTTTCCCTTCTACATCGTCGTCCATAGCTGCCTCTGCGACGCTCAGCTTACGCGGACGCCATTGTTGCTTCTGCTTCTATTGGAACCTTCAAGAAGCTCTGTTCTCTCTCTTTTCGCTCTCATATCGCGCACATAAGACTGCTTGCGTGGCATCTGTGGTTTATTCTAAACCCCGTCAGTGGCAAACTAATATGGGCTGGGCCACATACCAAATGCAACAGTGCTGGGCCAGTTCTTATATGGTATCAGAGCAGGTCTAGTACCTGCTCTGCTTCCGTTGCCTCTGGTTCAAATCTTGGTATCTTCTTGGGCTGTTTCTTGGAATCTCCCTCTCATGGATCAATCAGCCGATCCACCTAGTTCTTGCTACCTACACCCAGCTGAAGCTAACAACCCATCCAGCCCCTACTATCTGCACCCTGGTGAGAACCCAGGTCTCACTCTCATTGCCCAGACTCTAAACGAAAACAATTATTCCTCATGGAGCAGAAGCATGAGGAGAGCTTTGCTCTCCAAGAATAAAACAAAGTTTATTGATGGGTCCATAAAGATACCCCAGAAAACCGATCCACTGTTTGATGCATGGGAAAAGTGCAATGTAATGATACTATCCTGGATTACAAAGACACTCTCCCCACAGATTGCTGAGAGTGTCATATACGTTGAAGAGGCCAAGGAATTATGGGATGAGCTGAAAGAAAGATTCTCCAAAGGAGACTATTTCAAGATTTCTGATTTATTACAGGATATACATTCTATCAAACAGGGAGAAAGGGGAGTGAGTCAGTTCTTTACTGATTTGAAAATCCTATGGGAGGAGTTGGAATTCTTAAGACCCATTCCTACTTGCACATGTAAAATTCCATGTAGTTGTGATCTTTCAAGAATCTCCCTGAAATACAGGGAAATGGAACATGTAATATGCTTCTTGAAGGGATTAAATGATTCCTACAGCACTGTTAAGACACAAATTCTACTAATGGATCCTCTACCTAATATCAATCGGGTCTTCTCTCTCATTATGCAGCAAGAGAGACAAGAGAAAAATACCTCTCCCGAGGTCAAGATTCTGGCAAGCACCACTGATAAGAACAGCCAGTGGAAGGGCCAAGGAAGAGGTTTTGGATTTCGTGGTCAAGGTAGAGGAAGGGGTAGGAATCCTAATCATGGGAAACAATGCTCCTTTTGCAACAAGATGAATCACACCATAGATGAGTGCTATTCTAAACATGGATACCCTCCTTGGTACAAGAAAGGGGACAACAACCAAAGCAACCAAAACAAGACAGCTGACTGGGGTTCTGCAAATGCCTGCCAGACCAGCACTTCCACTGAACCTGGAGATGCTCAGAGCACAAATCAAGCAAGTAGTAAGGACATTTTCCAGTCCTTCACGGCTGAGCAAATGCATAAACTTCTCAGAATGATGGACAAAATCGATGAGCCCCCTCACAAGGTTAATCAGGTCCAAAGAAGTGACACCCAACACAAACAAGGTACCCTTTCCTGGATTATTGACACTGGTGCCACAGATCATGTGACACATGATAAAACAAATTTTGTGACCTTCTATAAAATTAAACCTATTTCTGTGAAACTGCCAAACAATTCTATCCTAACTGCTGAACACGCTGGAACAGTGGAATTTTCAAAAGATTTTATTATTTTTAATGTTCTCTATATTCCTAAATTTTGCTTTAATTTGATCTCTGTTCAAAGTCTCATTAAGGACCTAGATTGCAGTCTAACTTTTTTCTCTAAGGTCTGCCAGATAAAGCAGAATCATACATTGAAGATAATTGGTTGTGCTAATTCCTGGAAGGGACTCTATTACCTGCAAGTTTCTCCTAAATCTGATCAAAGATGCACTGCTAAAGCTGTTTTTTCTTTTAAAAATCTTGATGTAAACCTATGGCACTGTAGATTAGGCCATCCAGGTGACAAGGTGATGAAATACATATCTGAGAACTTTCCCTATGTTAAAACTGATACCAATACTGTTTGTGACACTTGCCATTATGCTAAGCAACGAAAGTTATCTTTCCCTAAGAGTATTTCTGCCACCACTGACTGTTTTGACATTGTGCATTGTGATATTTGGGGCCCTCTTAATATTGTTTCTGTGCATGGTCATAAATATTTCCTCACTATAGTAGATGATTACAGTAGACACACATGGATTTTTCTAATGAACAATAAGGGTCAAACTAGAGAATTATTGCAAAATTTTGTTACTAAGATTAAGAATCAGTTTAACAAATCTATCAAAACCGTTAGATCTGATAATGGCCCTGAATTTAATTGTGTGGACTTCTACAACATGCATGGGATCAACCATCAAAAGAGTTGTGTTGAGACCCCAGAACAAAACTCTGTTGTTGAAAGAAAGCACCAACACATCCTAAATGTGACCCGTAGCCTACTCTTTCAATCCAATCTGCCTAACGCTTACTGGTCCTATGCAGTTGGGCATGCTGTTTATCTAATAAACAGGCTGCCCACTGTCACTCTTAATCACAGAACACCTCATGAACTTCTCTACAAGTTGCCTCCCACCTACTTAGACCTCAAAACCTTTGGCAGCTTATGTTTTGCCTCAACTCTTGAGAATAACAGGGGTAAGCTCGATCCTAGAGCCAGAAAATGTATCTTTTTAGGATACAAATATGGTGTAAAAGGGTACATCGTGCTTGACATAAATACCAAAGAACTCCTCATAAGCAGAAATGTTATTTTCCATGAGGACATTTTTCCCTACAAGGAGGTGCCAGGCAGTAGAGAAGAATGTAACACTGAAAGAGACAAGGCTGATGCTTTAAATGATCTCCTAAAGGACCAATATCACATTGGTGATGGCAGACATGACGAGTTGAATGCTGCTGATCCAACAGCAGCAGAACACTCAGGAGAACAGCTCCCTGATGATGATGAAAATGACAGTAATGATGCAGAAACCAGCCAGGAGAATCAACAGCAGAGAAGGTCTGACAGACCTAGAAGAACTCCTACATACTTGAAAGATTATATCCACCAGGTGAATCAATCCTCATCTATTCAAAACTGCTTTAAAACACCCTATCCTATCTCTGATGTATTGTGTTGTGATAATCTTTCAGAGAAACATTTGATATACACTATGGCAGTCACTGGAAACAAGGAACCACATCATACAATGATGCGAAAAGGATAAATGAATGGGTAGAGGCCATGCAAAGGGAAATTAAAGCTCTGCAAGACAATGATACATGGGTTCTAACTCAACTGCCCCCAGGGAAAAATACAATAGGCTGCAAGTGGGTGTACAAAACGAAGTACAAAGCAGATGGCAGTATTGAGAGATACAAAGCCCGTTTAGTGGCTAAAGGTTATACGCAACAAGAGGGCATAGATTATCTGGACACATTTTCCCCTGTGGCCAAACTCACCACGGTCAGATTACTTATTGCTCTAGCAGCTTCCAACAGTTGGTTTCTACATCAACTGGATGTAGACAATGCCTTTCTGCACGGAGACCTTAATGAAGAGGTCTACATGGAACCACCCCCAGGACTAAACACATACAATGAAGGACAGGTTTGTAGGTTAACCAAGTCATTATATGGCTTAAAGCAAGCCAGCAGGCAGTGGTTTGAAAAACTTTCTTCCTTCCTGATAACTGCCAAGTTTGTTCAATCTAAATCTGATCACTCTTTATTTACTAAGAAAACACCTACTAGCTTTACTGCCCTTCTTGTGTATGTAGACGATATTGTGTTAACAGGGAATTCCATGATGGAGATCAACCACATAAAGGAACTTCTCCATAACAGGTTCCGAATAAAGAACCTAGGAGAACTCAAATACTTCCTAGGATTGGAAGTAGCTAGATCTAAAAGAGGGATCCACCTATGCCAAAGGAAATACGCTCTAGATATACTGGAAGACACAGGAATGTTGGGTTGTAAGCCTTCATCTACTCCATTTCTTAGTGACACAAGTTCCTTATACAAATTGGACAACTATCTAGATGATCCGGGCCCTTACAGAAGGCTAATAGGGAAGTTATTATACCTCACAAACACTAGACCTGACTTGTGCTTTTCAGTTAATTTACTCAGTCAATTTGTTCAATCACCTACTGATTATCACTTTCGGGCCATCCAACATATTCTCAGGTACATCAAATCTAAGCCATCTGAGGGGTTGTTTTTCCCTGCTGACTCTCCTATGCAACTAAAGGCATTCAGTGATTCAGACTGGGCCACATGTCCCAACACCAGAAGATCCACAACAGGATTCTGCATCTTTCTTGGATCTTCTCTCATTTCATGGAAATCTAAGAAGCAGAGAACTGTCTCCAGATCATCTACTGAGGCTGAATATAGAGCACTTGCAGCCACTGTATGCGAGATATAGTGGCTCAGTTATCTACTACATGACCTTCAAGTAGAAGAGTCAGGAATCCCGGCCCTATATTGCGACAACAAGTCAGCCAGACACATAGCTCACAATCAGAGCTTTCATGAACGAACCAAGCATATTGAGCTTGACTGTCATGTGGTTCGTGAAAAGGTACAGGAACAACTCCTAAACCTTCTTCCCGTGCGCTCCGACGAACAGTTAGCTGATATCTTCACAAAGTTCCCTCATCGCGTCAGATTCAGATCGATTATTCCCAAGCCTGGACTGACGACCATCCATCGTCCAGCTTGAGGGGAGGCTATTAGGATTGAAACTAATTCTTTACTGTCATAAAGACAGTAACCATTTCTGTTATACTAGGTTTTACTGTTAGTAGTTTAGTTGTTAGTTTGACAGAGCTCTATAAATAGAGCTCTCCCCTTTGTTTTTGTTATGGTTTTCAATACAGAAAGAAGATCACTATCTTTTTGTAAGAACTCTCAAAGTAATCACAGAATAATAAAAGACAGTATTTTTCTTACCTCTTACGTTGTGCTCGTTCCTTTTCCCTTCTACACCGTCGTCCATAGCTGCCTCTGCGACGCTCAGCTTACGCGGACGCCATCGTTGCTTCTGCTTCTATTGGAACCTTCAAGAAGCTCTGTTCTCTCTCTTTTCGCTCTCATATCGCGCACATAAGACTGCTTGCGTGGCATCTGTGGTTTATTCTAAACCCCGTCAGTGGCAAACTAATATGGGCTGGGCCACATACCAAATGCAACAGTGCTGGGCCAGTTCTTATATCAAAAAATAATACAAGTTTAGATTATGATAGATTGATTTATGGTTGGGTAGGAACAAATTCGCTTATAAACACCACGAGGGACATAAGTTGTGTTTCAACAATTATGAAGCAATGCAAGAAAATTGTTGAAAAGAGTTTGCTTAAAGTGTGCTCTTAGCATTTTTCATAAAGAAGGTACCCTTCTATATCCATCTATGGTGGTACCCACGTTAGTTATGAAAACTTTAATTAAGGTTAATCAAAGAATAACCTTAATCTATATTAAAAAAATTCCTAAACCGTCTCAAACAAAAAATAACTTCTACCAATCTTAAATTAAAATTCCTAACTTACTTAGAGCCGAAAACTAAATTCACTGTCCATACTATTTTTTTTTCTCCTGACATTGATAATTAAAAACTAACTATAAAAGTTGATAGAAAAAGCTTTACTAATTAATATTCTTAAACATACAAATTCCATTAATATTGTATGACATTTAGTTAAAATATGTTACAAATTAGTAATATAAAAATGGCTTCACCACGCGGGTGTGTATTGTATGAGGAATCAAATAAAAAGATGAGAGCACTGCTTCAACTTCAGGCTTTGACTACTCGCCTCTCACATTCATCTTCCTCCTCCATCTTCTTTCGCGCCAAAACCTTGTGGTTGAATCCAAACAGAGTGTGCACTCAGAACTCCCAAGTGAGAAGGATATGGTTTTCCGCTCCAGTTTGTATGGGTCGCCGTTCCTGCAAAATTGCTGGGAGAAAGGTTTGCATGCCACCTGTTTGATCAAATTCTTTTCTCCTTCATTTTCTCAACTAGTATCAGTATCTTCCTTCACAGTCCATTTATTTAAGGACATTACTCCTCTAGCTGTATTGCTGTAAATCAATGAGGTTGTGCTCGTGTTTTGATTACTTCTCGCGTTATTTTTAAACAAGGCTTATTGTTACCATGTGGCTTTAAGTTGGGTCGCTGTCTTATAGATACATTTTACCAATTATTTTGAACTTTAGAAATCTTCTATTTCTCCAAGGATTGATTCTTATATAAGAAAATTACAGGAAGCCCAAGATGCGAAGAAGACAAAACTATACTCAAGGATTGGAAAGGAGGTTGTGTCTGCGTAAGTCCTTCATTAACTAACTCATTTGTTTATGTTCTCTGTTACATCACTGATTTGATTGGTACTATCAAGTTAGTTTAAGGTGGTCGGGTATTTAGCAAATTGACCTTCTGCTGCCCAGGATTTAGTGACGTGAAATAGTTAGCGTGATCATCCCTTGTATTTTTTTCCCCGATTTTTCCTTACTTTACTGTAAGTGGTGTCTATTTTTCCTGAATTTGATCAGAATCTGTTCTGTAATATGTATTCGTTCGAACTAAAGGATTTTGTTACTGTCTTGTTTTTCTTTATTGATTAAAGAACCACATTGTGGCATAACTTTCATCGTGTTGAATGACAGGGTAAAAAGAGGTGGTCCAAATGTAACATCTAATTCAGTTTTGGCTGCTGTACTTGAGAAAGCTAAGGAGCTTGATGTGCCTAAAGATATTGTTGAGCGCAATATCAAGAGAGCTTCTGAGAAAGGACAGGAGGCTTATATTGAGAAAGTCTATGAGGTTGGTAGAAAACTACTCTTGATTGATTGCCATGGGGAAGCAGATAATTCTGGGACTGGTAATTTTTTGGTCCAGCTTTTTGGGTTAGGTGGTATATCATGCACTCATTCATGAGTCGTAACCAATCTTACTTATAAGTGGTTTGTTTTTCCTCTCTTCTAAGACGACGCTATCATGTTCTTAAGGCAAATTAAAGAAACAAAATTCCATGTAGGACAGATGCATATGACGAATAACATTCAGTTTTAATTGCATCCCATATTATTAATCCTGGTGCTTAATATCAAGTATCTGTTTGTGCACAGGTAAAATTTTGTGACTTTTGTCCTAAAGGGATGTTTGGGCGAAATGAGTTTATAACCCAACTCACTTTTAATATCTAAAAAATATTATGAGATAATTTTTTTTTACAAGAGCTACGAAAAAGCACTTTTGACCTATTGCCATTTGTTCTCACAAAGTTAATTTGGCAAACATTCCCGAAAACAATAATTATATTCAAAGTTTGTTATTTCAGTTCTAATTGTTCCAAATTACATCTCCCTTATAATTGATTCATCCCAGCTGTTTAAACAAGCATTATGCTAGAGAGTTTGAGACGTTTAACATTTTTAGGGACACATTTTTGTATGCTATTACTTTTTACTCTGACGCTGTGAATTTTAAAAAAGTCCAAGTGCGAGGGAAATTGGAGTCAATCAGGTAAATGAGTCTATGGTCGGACCCTGCCCAGACGTGTGGGAAGGGGTCAGTTTTTTGTTTGGACCCATCCTTGGGCCGAATACCTTCAACTCTACAAGACTCTCGGTGGATTACATTTTTTAGAATTTTTTTCTCGGAATGCTATTTTAACTCATCCTTTTATGTTTACCCTTCAGGTTTATGGTTATGGAGGAGTTAGTATTGTAGTTGAGGTATCGACTGATAAGATACATCGTTCTGTGGCAAAGATACGGGAAGTGATAAGGGACTATGGAGGAAAGATGGCAGATTCTGGGTCTGTGACATTTAAGTTTAGACGTGTTAGGGTAGTAAATATTAAAGCTACTAATGCTGACAAAGATCAGCTGCTTTCCATTGCTTTGGATGCTGGAGCTGAGGATGTAATTGAACCTCCAACTTATGAAGATGACACTGAAGAGGATAGCTCAGAAAGGTAATTCTCAGCTATTCATTGTGTTTCTCAGTTACAATAAAATTTGTGGTTTTCATCGGAAAGATTTGTGACATTTTCTTGGTCTTGGAGAGGAAAACTTGAAACCAGTGATAATGAGATCATCCGTTTGACTCATCAAACCCTTTTTCTTCACCAATTACTGAAGAACATATTAGCTAGTTTGAGTAAAATCATTCCTTTATTATAACGTGGGTGAATTTGAAAGGCTGATGGTAAAATCATAGTTTGATATGCGTGATCAACAATTCATAATTCAGCATCCATGGATGGAACGCATTATCCACTACTGACTGCTCCAATGACAACTCAAGCTTTATAGCACCTTAATTTGAGTAATGAAATCTATGGATAACGATGGAAATTAATTATCTGCATTGAAACCCTAGTTTCTAATATTTAAAGCGAAGACTTTGCAATAGCCTGATGTCATTTTCTGAATTCCATCTGTAGCAATTCTTGTCTTGTTAGAATTGGTATGAGAGAATGGAAATGCTGGCTTCCTATTTAAATGTTTTTGAAATAAAGGAAAATTTCAAATATTTAAATAGATATTTATTGTTGTTCAAATTTTCTAAAATCCGGGAACCAAAATCAATATGAAAAATAGTTACAGTCTATCAAATATATTTATAAAAATCACATTTTTTAGGAGTTATTGGATACAAGAGTATCAAATCTTTCATTGGTCTGAAATTGATTCACTGGGCAGATTTGTTTTACATATATAGGGTAAGCATTTCTTACATCACATGATCTTGTAATCTCTCATACTTAAATTAGTCTTCTTGGTAGCTCTGATGGCTGTAATAATGGCTGAAATATGTTCGAGCCTCTGTTGTTCTGTTTGTTTACCCCTTATAACAAGGAGAGTAGAGCATAAAATTCAAGCTTGCCAACTAGAGTTCATTTTATTTCATTTTGTCAGGTATTATAAAATTGTTGGTTCTTCAGAGAACTATTCATCTATATTATCTAAGCTGCGAGAAGAGGGCATAGATTTTGAGCCTGATAATGGTTCCGAGCTTCTTCCAAATACCACGGTTGAGGTTTGTCTACTGGCTTTTGCATGTGCTATTTCATTTGTCTTTCTCCCTTCTCCTTTTGTATTCGTAGTATGACAGAGAATTCTGAAGGTGTAAGTTTAATCTTTGATTCAGTAATATGCAATATCTAAAATGGGTTTGGGAGGTGTTACTTTTTCCTGATTCATTGTTCTGTTCTTCTGTCTGTATTGCATTTTTACAATTATGCATTTTTACAATTATGCATTTGTAGGCAAACTATTCTGGAGAGTATCAATAGTGTTTCTATCAGTAATTTTCCACTTATTCATCATGTTATAAACCATTCCTATTATGTTTAGATTTGGCTTTTCTAAATTAAGCAAAGGCACAGTAAATGATTTCAGTCATTGATGAGAAAATAAACTTTCATATTTGAAACATGCATAATTTGTTGTGGATGTATGGGTACACAACGTTGATAGTTGATTTTGTCATCAATGATTGAGATTTTTCTTGCCTTACACTCTAAAATGAATTACTCACTTTGGAGGGTGCCAGATATCCATTATATTTATCTAACTCTTCATTTTAAAAGATTACACAGAAGTAAAAATCGAAGAGGATTTTTTAAATTCTTTACATTCAGCTCCCCCATCCCACTTTTGTTTTCTTCGTCCAGGTGAGGTGAGAATTTTTATTTTCATAAGGTACTTTCCCTTTAATTTAGCTTCTAATCCTGAATCTAAATGTAGGATTGCTGGGGTACATTCTTGAGTTGAAAATTATTAGCTAAAAGTTTCCAAAGTTTCATGCGGTGAGAATTTCAGAGCTTAATTGGCGTGTGTTTAGCTACTAATGAACTATGCAATTAGGGGGAGTACGTGATTCTATTCTATCATATTCTTTAATTGCACACGTAAATATATGATGCTAATTACTAGCATGACTTGACTCCATGAATTCCAAAGTAATTTTTATGTTGCAGCTTTCTTTGTTCACGTTTATTACTTTTCTACAATTGAATTCCATCCTTTAAGTCTGTAGAAATCTCCATTCTCATTCTTTTCTGCGTAAGTTATATGATTCAATGCTTGTAGCCTTGAACTCTTGTTGCAAATAGACAAATCTATAGGGGATTAACTGCAGCTCAAACCCTCTATACACTTTATAAGGATGAGACTGAGCAGGTCTTTGTTGTATATTGATGACGATTATAATGGTATTTTAACGTCTGCATTGAACTTTGAAAAGTAATTCTATTATTTTTCTAAATAAAAAGAGGGATTGTCCTTAACTTCTTTTCAATTAGGAAACATTGGAGTAAAACCTGAGTCAGTTACACTTGATTTTTTCAGGTAGACGATGAGGCTATGGACTTGAACAAGCAACTTATGAGCAAATTACTTGAGCTTGATGATGTTGATGCTGTTTATACCGATCAAAAATAATTATTTTTATGCTTAAAAGCTGTTCATCAGACAACTCAAGGTTCTCTTGGACACTGGAAGCTCCCATCACAAAATGTACCTCTGGTTTATTTACAAAATGAAAATAGGTTCCAAAAGTTATTGGGGATTCCTCAGGTGAATAATTTGTTGATCTGACTGTTTAATCCGATTCCTTTTTTTTTTGAGAGGACGGCCAGATGCTTGCTTTCTGGAGGGGATTTCATTTTGAAATTATTTGATTCAAACGCGAGGATGTTTAAATCATGTACTGTCTTATATTATAAACTGACAAAGTTTAATAATAATAAAACAAGGTAAATCTAGATTCCTTCTGGTTGGGTACGTTGGTCCCGGAGAAATTTCTTTGCACCCATCTACAATTTATATCTGTTCGTATATAGTTGGTCTTATTACGTAGGATGAAGATAGTCGAGTGAACCAGTTTTTCACTCCTTTTTCTAATATTCATTTTTGCATGTAAACCGAGAACCTGAGATATGCTGCTTAGACAGTTTCAAGATGCATTTTTGTACTAGAACAACCAATATAGGCACTGACGTGAGATAAGTTAGACCATACAGAAGAGTTGTTTGTAGTTGATAATTATAAATGATTCAAAGGGGCGCACTCTGGATGTTCTTTGAGATGGCTAAAACGTGCAAGAGCCAATGCCAAAGTGGTCTATCATGGTTCTGAGCTTCATGTTTGAGGCATGTCTTATCCTAGTCCAAAAAACTATTTTATAACATCTGAACACTGGTTAATGCTCTGATCAACAGAACGTGGCCACATGATGGTGCAACGGAATATTCTGACTTTAATAATACACTGTTGCATTGGGTAAGGATTTTTTTTGTGAAAATGTATTAGTAGTTGGAGAACTGAGAAAAAAATGAGATTACTCATTGATATAATACATGCAGTACAATGTACAAAATGCTGAGGGGAAGAGGACGAATCCATAATTGCGACCTTATCATACACATACAATAATATTACACGCTTAAGGATCAGTATCCCTTGTACCCAGTATGGTTGCATAATATATTGTATAGGTGTACTGCTTTCAGTTGCGTCATTTTCTCTGAGCAGATTTTATATTACTAAATAATATTCTGTGATGCTGTTACTCCTTTGGAACCCAGCATCCATGCAACCCATAGGGAAGTCCATAAGGGAACTTGGCCCTAGCAATCTCTTCAAAAGTGGAACCATCCAACAGCAACGCATACCCTTCTCCATTTTTCTCGCTGACAATGGAGATTACCACGCCTACCATTTGACAGAAAGAAAGGTTAGAATGAAGCTGCTGGAGAATTGTAATAAAGAACAAACAGCAGGATGAAAAAGAACGCATGCATGCTTGAATTAAAGAACTTCTAACCATCATCTTCCTCTGTTGCTCCTGGTCGTGCAACAAAGAATGGTTCTGAGGGTACGGCACCTTCTTCATGCCAGTTCGTAGCCTTTTTCAATTCTAAATCAAGCTGCATAATATTTTATATCATCAAAGCACATTCTACTAAATATATATGTCCGGAACCGTAGATAAGTTTGAAAGACTCAAATATTAAGTCAAACCTTGGTGAGTGTGTTGGGAAAGTTACAAGGTCGCTGTGCTCCACAAGCATACGCATATCTGTATTTCTTTCCTAGATTATTAGGGTTTATGCTGCACATGTCCATGCCTTTCCCATGTTCATTTGGGTCCAATGCTGCATC
Source organism: Vigna umbellata (assembly GCF_029865625.1). Classification (NCBI taxonomy): domain Eukaryota; kingdom Viridiplantae; phylum Streptophyta; class Magnoliopsida; order Fabales; family Fabaceae; genus Vigna; species Vigna umbellata. The sequence goes on from NC_142166.1 coordinate 44,738,696, forward strand.
TAGTTCTCCATATGGACTTCCATCCAGTGGTATTCTGAACCGTCCAACCCTGTTAATTAATCAATGTTAAGTAAACCGTAAGTCACTCGTATGCATTACGATCTTTCCGTAATCTAAAGCTAAGATATCCAAATATCAATCACCTAGCATCGGGTAGAACATCTTCACCATTAAAAGAACGAAGGTTCTGTAACCTAAGTCTATCAAGAATGGTAGGATCCGAATTATGCTCACAACAGTCGGCAATAATGGCCGTCACCCTCCCATCTTCGTCTTCCTCCTCATAAGCATTAATGAAATGGAAAGTAACAAACAGAGGTACTTCCACACTTGCCACCTTCAAAATCAAACACAGAGAATCAATCATTAATAAAGTCCATAACATGGAAGATTAAAACAAATCCACAGAGACGTAATAATTAACTATATAACTTACAATATTTCCACTGGTCTTGCACATGACATGCATAAAAGCTTTAGACTGAGGGTGCCACTCAAACTTGTACAAAGGAGTAGGCTCAGCCTTGAGCAGATTCTGAGCACAGTACCTCAACGGCATTTCGGGCACAACAACATAGTGTTCGGTGACAGGAAAAGAGTGAACCCAACCGGGTGAAGACCCGCCCCGGCAATTGACCCGCCCAATTACCCTCCTCTCATTGGTACCGGGCTCCATCCTCACCACAAGGTACCCTGCTCTCACCAAATCCGGCAACAACGTCACAAACTCCTTATCCGTCACAACGGGGTGCGCAGAGTGAATCAGACCCCCCAACGAGTCACTGTACTCGAACTTCCCCACCGTTTCCAGCGTCTCAGGGTCAATCACAATCGACCCCTTCTGCGTCTCCGTCAGACACACCACCCTCCCGTCGCCAAGCTTCACCACCCCGGTGTTCGCGTTGTCCGTCAGCGACGCGCCGGAGAACAGGCTCGCCAGCTCCCCCACATACGCCAGGAAATTCGCCGCCTTTGGCACTTCCGAAAACTCCCGGTAGCATATCTTCTGATTCTTCTTCGCCGCTCGGTACGCCTCCGATTCAAGTTGACGGTGGCCGGCGAATAACCGGCCTTCCTGGAGTCGTAGCTTCACCACCGTGGCGTAACCGTCGAAGAGGTGTCGGAAGTCATAGTCTCCTATGTGCCACATCCCAGGCCCATTCCTCAGGTACGTTCCATTCTGCATGTAACCATTCACATTTATTTATCATCATAAGGTCAAGAACCGTTGTCCAAGTAATACAAACAAACGAAAAAACCACTGTTTTTCTTACTATGTACTCAATATTCCTATATATATACAGCGTTATTTTAATCATATGTAGTCAACAAAATGACGTTTGCGTATACATGAGCTTGTGGGTATCATGGAATACACCAACCACTAATGATGAGGACACATATTCAAAGATCCTTTGATGTTGTATTAATTATTTGTTTATGAGTTTTCAGGTTATTAAAAAAAATCCAAAACCTATTTATTGACACAGACTTTTTATTATTTTAATGTGTTTTCTTATAATTAACTATAATATATTCTTTTATTGGTTTTCATTTCTCTGACGTTATACTGCTGTAAATGACCAACAAACCTAGACTAAGCCTGTGATCAAATCGATACTATTGCTTAATTAATTATTATTATTTTTGTAGCTTACAATGGACAGTGTCTATGTGTAGATCCCTGCCGGAGGGAAAAATAAGATTTTTCATTTGGCTTTTGTACTTTAATGGTAACTCGTGTGATATCAATAAAGGTTCATACAAAGATTTAAGTAAAGGTTATATCTCAGTACCATTTAAAACTATGCAGAAAGATATGATATTGGGTGATTTTATTGGAGGTGAAGAGCATGAAGTATATATGAAGTCTTACAAGCCATGGTGGTATATGCCCTTCAACTTGTAACTCTCCTTCCCAGTTCTCCTGCAAGATACTAGTCCATGCAACATGGTGGTGGTGGTGGCGGCCGGCGGTGGTTCCGGAGCGTTGTTCCTCCGGTGTTGGTGGGGTAATCATGGGTAATGAAGGACTTGCAACATTTGCAACGGTTAAGTGTAGGAGTTTGCGTTTGGGTTTATTGACGATGAGTTTATTTGGAGGTAAAATATGATTGGTATGATGAGAGATGGGAGGAAGAAGCATAGTTGGGGAAGAAGTGGAGTTTGTGAGTGAAGAAGGCATGGTTGTGAAAGCCATGGAAATGGAAAAAAGAAGAAAATTGAAGGGTTTGGGTTTTGTGAGTGAGAATAATGATGCATATTTATAGGAGGTAAATGATTTTGTGAAGATGAAAATTGGTGTATGGGAATCTTGATTGGTGGAATTCCTTCTCACTACGGGACATACTTTGGTTTTTCTTCAGTCCTTACTTTCACACATTAAATTATACGTATTTTCATGGATTCGACAACTATATCAAGACACAAAGCTTAATATATTATAAACTGCTTTACGATTTTTGACTATATATATATATATATGCTGGAAAGTTAACAACAGGTTTATTTATTTTTAATTAATCTTACTTACAGAACTAGTTGCGTGTCATTTTGGTCCTCCGAGTTTAATAATTAAAAATTTCAGCATTTTTTAAATAAGAAATTCCACTAAAAGAAAGCAATTTTACCTTTTTTTTTTAAATTCTCACTTTCAAAATCTTTACAAAATGAGTTAAGTAAGCTCTGGTTTATTTTATGTCTCACATTTATCATAAAATATCAAGAATATATTCGACAGTATAATTAATGAGAATTTTAAGAATTAAGGTAGAAAAAAAGTGATAAAAGGGTCGAATTTGTTAATCTTTTTAAAAAAATAATAGCTAACGTATTTTTAGAATTCTAAAAAGATGCAAAAGTACTCGTTGAAGCTTCGACCACACGTGATCAATCAATCTTTCCTAGACGCAGATTCAAGGATGTCAATTAATTGGCTTCAAAAATCGAAGAACTAAAATCACACATGTTATAGGAATAAACAAATAGTAAGAATTGTGTAATTAAACTTTTAATTTAAATATTATAAATAAAAAAATATTTTTATTTTTACCTAGTTATATTTAAAATAACTTGAATTAGTCAAGATTTACCGTGAAGCTTAAATATCAAAGATAAAAAATATAAGGTATTCTTTAAATACGAAATCTTCTAAATAATATAAATCTTTTTGGGGAGATTGAACTAATTCACCGACACATGAGTTGCGTCACATAAATAGTTAAGAAATTAATTTCTTAAACTTCAATTACAATGATAGTTTTTCATAATAAAAATAAGTTATAGTTGATGGACCTTTTCCTCCAATTAGTTTCTTCCTCATACAAAAGTAAGTTGGAGTAGTTCATGTAGTTGAATCGATCAAACACTGTATTTCTGAAAAAAAAAAGTAGCCATTAAGCTACTTCATAGCCGAATAATTATTCTCTAAGCTTTTAAAATAAATGTCTTTGTTAAAAATATTAACTTCACCAGTTTATATTATATTAGAAGACTACTTTCTAAAATTTAAAACTTACATAGAATCTTTTATTATCCATAATATTTTAATAAATTTTCGATTTCCATATTACACAATTATATATCTACTATTTTTAATTATTAAGAAAATATTTTACTTTTATATGAAAATTGTAAGAGTTTAAAATTAACTAAAATGGTAAAATAACAATTTCTTATCAACATATATTCGTTTGTGCATGATAAAAAAACAAAGAAGCATATATTTTATATTATTTTTGTATTTATTACTTAAATTTCAGAACTAATTTATATATATATAAAGTTAGATTAGGAACTTTCAATTCATAAATTTTACGATAAAACAATTTAATATCAGCCCTAGCTAACAGGTATTTTTTTCTTTCAAGATAGTCTAAGCCTAAGACATCATTTGAAGCCGAGAAAAAGGATATAATCTAGTTGTAAAATCCATTGAGGTAAAATTTGGATTTGAGTATAGTAGGACATTTCTATAATAAAAATTATCCTTAGTGCAATTGTAAACTGATCATTTTTAGGTATGAATAGTTTATATAAGATATAACCACTTTCAACATAAAATTTTAAAATTTAATATTTATGTATTTTAATTTTTTTTATATGTGACTTCACTTTCTATTTTTATTTATGTAAAACTTTCAATTCATACTTAAAGTTTATTATCTTAATGTTGTATTCAAGTATACATATTTAACAATAAAGTTAAGATCTTAAGTCATAAAAAAATATCTCTTTAGTTTAAATGATTTTTGTTTTTAAAAGAAAAATAAATATAAGATCTTAAAAGTGATGTAACATAATAAAAATTATTAGAATAACTCGTATTATAACTATGCAATAGAGATGTTTTTAAGTTATATTATTAATGTATTATACTTTCTAAATTTATTAAACCCTAGTGAGACTTGTATTCCTTTTTTTTTTATATATATATGTAGCACTTTATATATGTACTATGTGCAAATAATAGAAGATGGGGTATAGTTGTAATGTGAGTTAATTCATTTCTACAAACCAACTTTTAAGATAAAGGAGGTACTTTTATTTATAATTTGTATTTTCAAATTTGATCTACAGCTATGTGACATGTAAATTTTCCTTAACATCCTCATGCATCTCCAACATTAAGTTTGATGAGTAAATAATATAGCGAATGACATTTCTATTGTAGAAAAAATACTTTAATATTATCTTATAAATTTTTGTTTTGAATTAAATATTGTAAAAATCAGTTATAAAGTACAATACTCTTATAGAGTTTTAGGTGAGATTTGTATATTTTTTTTCTCAATATACTCTTATGCATTTTCAGTATTTAAAAAAAAAAAGTCTTGTATTAATTTTTTGACTTCCAAAATATTTAACATTAAGATAGTATTTTTAAGATGGATAATAAAGGTAATGAGTCTCAAACACATGAAGTTGTGGATCTCATAATGGTGTTATCAGCCAACAGATATACTACATCTTTATTTTATCAATACGCTAGCGATATCTTTACTAGAACGTATCACATTTTCTTGTTATTATGCTATCACATTTTAATCTTATATAGGTAATTAAAGTAAATGTTATTCTATCAAGTAATTGTATGACTATGTATGTTAAGGTGTACAATGGATTATGTTTTAAACTTTCAACATTTTTAGTAGTGTAGCAAAATCTGTAGCTATTTCAATTTTATATTTCATTCAGACTAAGCTATACACAGTAGAGTGTTATCATAGAGGTCCAAATCAATATGACAACTTTGATAAGAATATGTTTGCCAAGTCCTGCACACATTATATAAACATACTCACTCTTTATTAAACGCCAACAGGATTTTTTTTTTATACTAATAATTCCTATTTCATAATTCATTATATGAATAATATCATCCTAATAAAAGTGAACTTAAAAAAAATAGAGTAATGTTAAAGGTAAAAAGAATTTGAAGTGTTAAAATATCAATATTGTCCAAATCTTATCTTCAAGTCCGATGTTCCTATGTTCTAAACTTACTATCTCCCATTTTGTCTTATCTGTTGTGTCAAACCAGTTAGCCAAAGATTTTATGGAGACTATACAAAGCACAAACACCAATCACAGTATGAAAAACTGATTTTAGGAATTTAGTTTTTAACCAGACCGAAACTTTTACCTAAGTCATACAAAATATCTCATTCTTAGAAATCACTTTGTTTATGTGATTCCATGTTATATGCACTTCCAATTCGTGTTTCTTCATACCAGTTAACTTTTACTATACCTAATGGATTAAAATTTTTGAAATCTTATTAATTCATCTTCCTTACTAATGATTCATCCTATGATAAAATCTATACTTTGTGATCGTAGGATGACATGTCGCCTCCATAGGTGCATGTATTGCATACTACATCATTTCCTTCTTTGACCTTCAAATTTGATAGTACCAAAACCCACCACGTCTATTTTGATGCATAATTAATATACAATCCAATCATCTCAAAATCAAACATGTAATTATGTTGGGTATTGTCGGCAATTAATTAATCTGTACATCTTTACAGATTTATACACAGCCGGTCACTGCATATTTAGAGAAGTTTTAAGTCTAGAAAATATTTTACCGCCTTGTTAATTATTCAATGCTTAGAAATGGATAATAGATCTTAATCTTATTAGACATTGATACGATGAATGAAAACTTGTTATATATTGAAAAAAAAAATGTTATGGTGATTCACTTATATGGATAATGAACGGATAATCCGAAGCAAGGAGATGTGATGAGTGAGGAAAAGATCCCTTTGATGAGTAGGTAATGCAGTTTGAATTAGGGTTAGAAAAAAGTGAAATAGAATGAGAAAGATGAAGAAGGTGTGGGAACACGATGATGATGGATTGGGAAACGGAATATAGAAATATGTGTATGTATTGCCGTCGAAAGTGGAGGTGAAAAAACTTAAGAGGTGCAGAGGTGGTTGGGGCATTCGAATAATGATGTTTTCCATGAAGGAATTGGTTCAATAATTTAGTGACAGGAGCAATGTTAATTTGCTTACATAGTTCATACCCCTTTTGGAAAGTGGGAATGCTCATTGTGCCACTTGCGACTTAGCACACAAATATATTTAGTTTATAGGTTGACCTGCATGGTTGTGCAATCTGGGTCCGCATGTTCGCCACTCAACCAAATCTTCTTTCATGTCAACAATCCTTAACTCCATTTCACTTTGCATCGCACAAAACCACCCTTATAATAATTCTTCTTCTACTATATTCTCCATTCTCCTTTTCAAGTTTAAGTCTGTTCAGAGTTTAATTATCGTAATTTCGACCTAAAACGAAGCAGCCTCAGTACATTCAATGTTTTATGAGAATGAAGTAGACCTTTGTAATTGGTATTGCTTGTGTCTCTTCATGTCCTGTATGATTCCCACAACAGTGAATCCATAATGCAGAATTTCTGCTGCCTGCAGTTGTATGTGGCAGACAAAATTAGGGTTTTCCCACAACGGAGAACAGTTAAGTTGTGTTAAGAATTTGGACCACGATTATTATAAAAACTAAGAGTCAGTATTCGCTGTGGGTCCAAAACTATCAAATATTGTGGGCGATGATGATGCGCACTCATGCACCCACCACCTTCACCTTCTTTAATTATTATATGCTGTTATGTAATTTAGCTCTGATCAAATTTTATATCTCGTCATCATCTTCCACTTAATTACCATTTCCAAAGAAAACAAAGTTTTTTCAAAGACGTTTAATTTCAGAGTGATCGAGAAAATCATCATGTGTGGTTCGTCCGATTCTTCCAAAACGAATTATTATGAAGATGGCAGAGATGAAAATTAATTCTTAAACAAAACAAAAGCGGTCCTATGCGTATCTCGTATTGTTGCAGTTCGAATCCGGATATTCGTTTCTTCTGTTTCAATTATTATTAATATTATAAAAAGCAGCCACCTAATCGAGGAGATGCCACTCTTCTACAGTGTATTGTACTCTTGGATACTTTTCGGCAATTTTCTGCTTGACATTTTCTGGATTCGATAATGACCCCTTCAACTTCATCAATGATTTCAAACGCTAACAACACTTTCACAAAATCACGTTTTCGTTATCGCCATAATCTGGTTTCTATGAAGCAAAACCTCAAAAACGAATTATTTCCCCGTTGCTTCAAAGAGCAATCATTAATATTCATTTTTAAGTCAATTCCATTAACTGGTATTCGAATATGAAACTCATATTGCCACGAGTAGTACGTACTACGTACTCCCCATATTCAATTCGATTCGTTTTAAAGACAACTTAACGTGTCCTGTTTTGTTCTTGTGTTATTTCTTAGTTCGTCTTATGTTATTTTCAATTTTGTTTTAAGAATGCATTGACTTTTCGTAACTCAATAAAAAGAAAAAACTCCTTTAAAAAATGTCCAAAAATAAAAACAATAAAGTTGCATCTATTTTTATTTTCATAATAAGTGTCTAAATCTAACATCCATGATAAGAGAATGTAAATATTACTATAAATTTGGTTGTAACTTGATATAAATCTAGTTAGAAATTTCTTGAAAACAAAAACATCGTATTTAAGTTGTAAGAGCTTTTGGGTTAAACTAAGTATGTTAGGATTTATAAGTATATTAATGATTTAAGTTTCAATATTATTATATATTTGAATCCTTAAATAATATAAATACAAATAGAAAAGTTAATCATTTAAATTGATTTTTATTTTAATATTTAATTTAAAAAGAACAAGAAGCCTGCTTGCTTTGCTTGTCTTTGGCTAGTTAGGTGACTGAGTCAAAGTAAACTGATGGATTGAAAATTTCAGTCTATTTTTTTTATTTTAATTTTTTTATCTCTAGAAGATAGTTATATATAGTTTTGTCAAACATAATGGATGGAGAACCTAGGGATGAAAAGCTTAGAAAAATAATTGAACAACATAAGAAATGAAATGAAAAAATATGGAAGATATTGTGGTGTGATTTCATCTTAAGTATCATCACCACACACTCGTAAAGGGTAACAAATCCTTGATGAATAACACACCTAAAAAGAATCACATCCTTGTAGGACAAAATTCACGCATTAATGATTCATCTCATATGATCTTCACTGTAAAATAAAATCAAAGATACCAAAGTCCTATAAATTTTGCAATAGAGAACACAACATAACTCAATTATCATATTACACATGTTGAATTATACTCAATATTTAGTATTGTTCATGTATAACTTAATTTGGGAATTTAAGGATTGAAAACATAAAACAAAAATTTGTAAAATGAACTTAGACATTGAAAGTGAAATCAAGAAGAGGAAAACAAATCAAATCACTCCAAAAAAACCAAACGGTCTAAAAATCACTTTTCTCTAAATATTCACATCAAAATTTAAATAATTAACCGATTCAATTAATTAATCAACTAAACTGATTTATACAAATTAAATCTCAACATCATTCAATCCAATATACATTCAACTATAAAATCAAGATTCAACAATTCCTAATTTAAATTTTATTTTCAAAAACGCAAATTAATATCATAAAGAACAAAAATGAAATTAGAAAAAGAATAACCAACTTAGTGTAAAGAACAATCGGTACAAAACTCAATTTCTTGACAATCAGGGGTTTTTTCCGTTAAAACGATGACAATACTTGATGGGTTTTTGTCAAATTTCATTTAGTTTAATGTAAATCACAGCTAACCACCCTCTTTCAAGTCATGACTCAAGATTAATAATTAATTTTCTTAAAAGAGCCTTTAAAACCAAATTATTCTTTTCTTAAACGTGTATATGTTACTAAACAATGGTTTGGAAATTTTTAAATTAAAATTTCTGTACAAAAAATTATGGTAAAGGAACGTCATACCTTGTTTATAAGGTTTAACCAAACAGCAATTTAGTTTCATAAATTTGAAAATTGATTGAGTATGCAACAACCTTGTATGTTTGTTGAGGTGATGTTGAAAAGTCCCATATCATTTAAGATAAACAACAAACTAAATGGTAATAATTATATGATATATTCTAAGTTCTTGAATTTAAACATTCTAGTAAAAAACAATTTAAATTTATATTTAGTCTTTAAAAGTTAATTATTTTTTTCTTAATTGTTACTAAACAAGGATTTGAAAGAGAAACATTTTTAAATTAAAAACTTTCTATAAAAAAAATATGGTGCTGGAACAACCTCATTGGTATTTATAAGGTTTAACCAAACAACAAATTAGTTTTATAAATTTGAAAGTATTGATTGAGTATGCAGTTTACCTTTGTCTCTATCTTTTAGACATTATGCTCTCTCGTTCTGTTTGTTCCTTTGGACAAAAATAAACTTTTGGACGACCAAACGTAATGTGAACTATGATGGTATATATGAAAAATGGGTCTGAATTAAGCTTTTCTTCTTCTTCTGCACCTCAATAACTTCCATTTACACTTTCCTTTATTGCAAAAGTTAATCCAAAACGTAACATCTTTAATCCCAATTACATAATTCAAAATTTAGAAGAGAGTAGTATCTTAGCTCTTAAATATTCAATTTTTCTTTCCTCAATCCAAAATATAAAATTACCTTTTTGGGATTAGGCATTGTCAATGATGAGGATTGGGTTATTTCTTCTCACCTCCATACATTTCATTCTACACCCTGTACACTTATAAAATTACCTATTTATTTTTATTTTCTTTTCACTTTTTCCTTCTTCCGCATCCAGCTGAAACCCCTCTCTTTTATGTCCTCTTTCCCAAGTGTGTCTCCATGTCATCTTTTTACTGCTTTTCATCTTTTTTTTTTATTGAAAAATATTATGGACGTGCATTCTAAAATCTATTTTTATTTTGCAGTTTGGAATGTATTCATTTTGAAATATTTTCAAATTTGCATTCCAAATCACAAAATTACAGAATTAAATTAAAATTTTCTTGTATATATGAGTATATATGCAGGACAAACTCACAGAGATGCAGGAAAAAATGATATTTTTTTTATCTGGCAGGAAGAAATGACCTGATTATTGTTTACATTAAAAGAAAGTTGAGCCTTTTCCGCTGGGCTTCATATTTCTTGCCGAAGTAATTCCTTCACTGTTTCCATAAAATAAAAAGATAATAAGAGGGGTTTGGCAGCTCATTCCTTTAAGTTAATAAGTGCATGAGATAAAAAAAACAACAACAAAAAAACATTCAAATGTAATCTCACCCACACATAACCTAGACTAGGGCTAGGGTTAATCCTTAGCCCCACCTAGAATTGTAGGATTTTTGAGTTGCAAACAATATCGTCCAAAACTGGAGCCCTTTGCCTTAAATTCATCTACTGACACATTGGCCTCCGTGGATAAATTCTTGGTGACTGTGATGCACTAGTTCTACAATAAGTCATTTTCATTTCATTCAAGATTTTCTCTAATTTCTTTTTCATTCATCTGTAGTCACTAACTGCAGTAGGTGTACAAAGCAATAACTACGGGATTTGCAAATTTATGGAAGACCCATGAAACTCTTCATCATTCAGGTTTGGATGTAAGTCAATTTCAGAATTAGTGCAACTATGAAATCAAACTCTTCTTTCTCTTTCATATATATATATATATATATATATATATATATATATATATATATATATATATATATATATATATATATATATATATAACCAAGGAGTAATTCTTATTTTATATTTGAATTTTTACTTTTTAGTTTTTCAAATATTTATTTTCAAAAGCATTGCATTATGCATGTCATAAAAGCTTCATAATTTAGTTTGGACCTGTTACATATTTTTTCTCAGAACCTCAATTATTATGAAAATAATCGATATGATGAAGATCAGAATCCTTAACTATACCATTATGGTACAGCAAAATGGACATGATGAACAACAGTAAGATTCTCTGGTTCATTCCATCACCATTCACAGACAACACTCAAAGCTTTGCCGTTTCCTCTGCCACTGGTTTCCCTCCATTTGTATACAAAATATACAGCCACGTTATGTATCTACATGCATGGAATATTGTATCTTTTTTTCACTTCCAATCTACAATCAGCATGCCAAAACCTTTATTGAGTTTTTCATTTTCTTATCTCGTTACCAAGAGAGACCTAATGAGAAAATTTTAGTTGTTTAAAATTTTTATGGGATGATTTTGAAAAATAAAAGGATTATTCAATTTATATTTCAATAGTTACTATACTAATCCATTCAAAGAAGAGTACCACTTCATGTTATGGAAACTTAAAACACTTTCTTATTACTATTTCTAAACTTAATTATAAGAAATTAAGTGAACACGGATTAATGATAGTAGTAAGTTCATCTAATATTTTTGTTTTAATATAATAACAATTTCTTTTTTATAAATGATCATTGTCTATCAATGTCGTCTATCGTTGCACTAATAGAGTTTCAATTTCGATCGACAATCATACGGTTTTGATCGTCTCGACCAGGCGATCACTGTACTGTTAACGACGCCTTCATCGAAGTTTCTACGCACTCTCGGCACCTTTTGAAGTTGTGGATAGACTTTAATTTCGTTATGCGTAGTGACATGTCTCGTCTCTTCTCAGGCAACGATTCAATGCGTCTCTCTTCTTCCTCTTTCAGGTTCATCGGGTGTGGTCGCACATCGCGTCTCCTATCAAGCAGTTATTCAGAGCATGAAGGTTGCTCATTTTCCTTTCTTAGGTGCCTTGATTGAAGAATTTTGGATTTTTAAGGTTTCTTTTTACTGTTCATCATCAATGGTTTTTTTCCTCTGTTGTCTCTTCTGACCTCCCTTCTGTCACCATTACGTTTGACCTATCTATATATGATTTTTCTTCCATGGTAAAAATGATTTTTGTTAGTTTATTTATAGTTGTGGTGGCTTTTCAACAATGATTTCTTTATCTACTATATGTCAATCATGCATTTTTCAATGACGATTTGGGTTGTTATTTCGTCTTCTATGTCGTCTTTGCAAATCATTAACAATTTGATTTCCTTCAGAAACAAATATTTTCACTATATCTTTAGGAATTATATCAATAACAAACTTATATATTTTCACTAAGTCTTTATGAATTATATTATTAACAAGCTTGGTACATACTATTTGTAGACACTAGTCTAAGAGAATATATTGTCTTTATCTTATCTTTATCTTTTATTCTTAATTAGTTTGTTATTATTATTTATTTGTATTTTTAGTTTAGTCCATAAGTTTTCTATTATATATTCAACACAAAAAGGATTAATTTCATATATAATTTTTGACTATATTTAATAAATTTATTGAATAATTATCGGTCGTGTAAATACTTTTGTATAACTTGTTTTAATCATTGTAGAAAAAAAACATATATTTTGATATATGCTGTAAACTATTTTCACAATAGGTTAGTCTATTGAAATAAATTAAAAAGAACATAATGTTAGTTTTATAAGTTTGGTCCATATTTAAACATATTTAAAAGTTTAAACATTAGGCCATGGAAGAATTAGATACGATTATTCTATAACCGAGTTTAATTTTATATATAACTTTAGAATTTAGGTGTGTTCATTTTTTAAGAAAATTTGAGGGAGGATGGGTAGATGAATTTAAGTGGATTTGAGAATAAAATGTGTGTGTTTTTTTTAAAGAGATTTAGAGATTATAAAGTGTGCATTTGAAAGTAAAGTTTGCGAAAGTTTGTAAACAATTAGAAAAATATTTTAATAGATAGAAAATAAAAATTACCAAATTGTCCTTAATTTTTTATAAGAATTATAGCGATAGTCAAAGAACTAAGAAAGTGCAAATGCATATAATATTACTCAAAAGTGTTTACATCAATACCTCTATATATAACACATAAATTTAGGAAAACCTAAAAACCCTAAAATAAAGCCCAAAACCCAAAATACATAAAAATAACAAAAAATTAAAATTATAGACACAAACTTTCACCTCGCCAGGCTCACTCGCCCAACGAACACAAATTGGCTTGCCTAGCGAATTTAACATTCTGTAAAAAAAAAATTACAATTTATTTAATTTCCTAAATTATTCTTCAGTTATGCTCATGATCTTCATGTTCTTTAAGTTTTCTCTTTCATGAAACATTATAAGATTCAAAAGATACATGTTTTGATCTTTAACCTTGTCATAGATTCTTTGAATTGCAAATGTTCTTCCTTAAGTTCTTTTTATACATGTTCAATAGATAGTCTTCTATCATACCCTCCTTATTGAAGAAAATTTGTCCTTAAATTCGTACCACTTAAAGATTCCTTATCACTATTATTCAAGTTATGGAAGACACTAAATGATTAAATGTTGGTTCGTTTATAATAAATATTCATCATTGAACAATTAATAAAGTCAACTTAATTATAAGTTACAATATGATTTGTGATTCCATTTTTTGTCTTACTGCATGGTGGAATCAATTCTACTTGAAAGGGAATCAATTCCCACTCTTCATCATTAACTACGAGCTTCGGTTCATCTCCATCTTAACCACCATGGAAGTTGTGAAGGATATAATATTAATAGCTTAATAAACACACCTCATAGCTCGGTAACACTTCCTACTAATGAACATGAAACTGTGAACCTATAAACCACACACACAAATAACTCACCTAAAACAACTCAAAACATCGTTATCTCAACCATAGCAAAAGAAAATAAATTTAACTCCTCGAAATCTCAAAATTTATATACTCAATCACCTATGTCAACCAACTTCACCATTGAATGCATATCTAATGTCTTGTTGGACATGCTATAATCAAAATAATTCAAAAACAAAATTTTGGGTAATCATTTATGTCATGCTGAAAATCTCACTATCTAATTCGTGACTATATAATAATTTATGTCTGGTTAAAAAATAAACAATCATGTCTATGAACAAACAACTGAAGATAAAAATATATTTTTAATAATAATACTCTTAAAAATCAGCATAACTAAAAAGAAATTAAAATATCACTCTCGCAAAACTTTGTCTTCTCTCATTTTAAAATTCTTAAATACTGTACCAGTAGGGACCGGACGCCGTACGGGGGGAAATCCACGTCATTGGACCGGCCGCCCACATCACCGCATGAAACCATTCAAGGACCGGCCGCCGTACGGAAGGACACCCACGTCATTGAAGGGCGGACGCCCATATGCCCGTGATCACTAACTGGTAAAAGGTTATGTATGGCAGGGCGGACACCCATGTACCCCTACCTAAGACTCACCCGAAGTCGACCGCCCAGGCCGCGGACCCGTCAAGACCGGCCGGCCTTGACGATAAGAACCGCGAGGGCGGCCGGCCGTGTTGACTAATCATCGTAGTGTAAGGTAAGTAGGGTTTAAAAGCTATTTGGGCTGAATTGGGCCGTGATTAACTTTTCACTAATCCCAAGCCCATAGCGAAAACTATAAATACAGATTCAGGGTGAGTGGTAGAGAGGTTGCATTTACTGCACATTCATTACTACCTGAGAAAAACGTCTTAGCTCTCAACTGACTTTGGCATCGGAGAATCTTTTGCAGGTCTTCCACCAACAAACTGAAGAGCGAATACGGAGAATGCAACGTATGGAATACGAGAAGATAGTTACTTGGAAACGTGGGACCAGCACTGCCCCTCACATCCGAAACAAATACAAATATAATTTCACTTGAAATCCTTTTCACCAATATTTTAGAAATAGTATTTTACTGTTGTAGAAGAAGATTGGAGTCAAATCAAGTAATTATCCAAATAATGAATATAGGACATATTTTAATAAGTAGATATCGCATTCTGACACTTTTCCTTGAAAACACAAGGCCATAATGTTCGTTTTGGGTTGGAAATTTGCATAGACAACTATAAGAACAGTTGATATAAACTATATGAAATTTTTACAATTATATACAATTATATATTTTCATAGCTCAAATACGAATTGCTGTTTGTGTTGATTTCAGTTGGATTTTACAATAAACGTGAGTTTTTAACTAATTACCAAGTGTGTCGTTTGAGAAATAAAGAAAAACTTCCTTTTGCTCATCAAACTAGGGTTTAGCCTTCATCAGATTCAAACGTTGTATTCCGTAGCAAATCACATTGAGTGTTTATTTTGTTTTTGTTGGAATTCTCGTGAATTTTTCTATCTCGTCGTAAAAAACAACTTTCAATCACATCAAAACCGACCATCAACTTGACTCAATGCCTCCTCTTACTATTTTCATGATCCGACGGATGAGAACTGTTGGATTATTCAAGATGCAGCATCTGGTTATCGACATGCACCATCACAATCATGATGCATGACCCACCATGCATTCTCATCATATATAAGAACCCAGATGGTGTCTTGCCTACCCTATCTCCATCACAAAAAAGTTTTAAATTATTAAATATACTCACCTGTCATAAATTTTATAAAAATAATCTATTATATATATTACGTAATTAAAAACCCATTATTCTTTTAGAAAAATAATTAGTAGTAGAATAAATTTAGATTGCAGTGATTATCGGTTTTCTGTCAATACCAGTAGTGTTTTATTTTTTAAGGTTTATATAAGTTCTCTATGTTTCAAAGTTTTGGAAAAGAAATAATATTTGTTCCTTAATAAGATTCATAAATGAATTTGTCTTTTGGCTCCAGAGGTTTGTCTAAGCGAGTAATCCAACGAGCCAGGCTGGCATGTGCATTTACTCCTGGAGCAAGATTCCTTACCCCAGTCTGAAACTGGGGCCCATTGGGCTTCAAAGCCCATAATTTTAGACACGGTCAATTTATGAAGTCAACACATTTGGACCCAAGAAAAACCGTAATGGATAAGCTGTCACTTTCATATAGCTTAAAAATGGGTTGATAAGTACTTGTGTGGTTCAACCATTACCTCTAATCGGCACGTCTTATCTAACTTTCAGATTACAACCACCATTATTGTTCTTACCCCCAATTAGAGAATTCAATTATTTTCTCTCTTCTCATATCTCAATAACTTTCTTCTTCCTTTAATTTCCAAGTGCAGTTATTATTCCAGGCACAAATTTTCTATTTCATTATCTTAATGCTGGAAACTAATCATGTTCAGTGAGAATCTCCAGAAAACGAAAAGCAACAAATTCATCATAGGTTTTGTTTATTGTAGACTTAAACTATTATTTTGCAAAAGCCTTGAAAATAAACATGTTTAAAAAATCAATGAATAAATTCCTTTGTGAAAATTATTATAAGATTACTCTAAAATTTACTAAAATAATAATCCTAATGTGTTTGTAATCATATCCCCTTGGTTGGGTATCAAGCACTAAATATTTTCAAGAACCTTTGTATTTCATTAAATACTTTGTTTTTGGGTAAAGAGTCGAGATCCTTACTCAAAGCATTTTAAATTGTCTAAAGATTGGATGGGTTTCCTAATGGTCTTTTATTATTTGAGTTACGTTTGTTCGTTCTTTCCTTTTTTTTCCAAGCCATGTAGGTGGATATCTATCAAAAACACTCTAACACTTAAGTGAGTAATATAACTGATCTGTTAGCACAACAAATAATGCATATAATGTGCATGATGCCCCTCAAGTCATGCTTGGGACCTTTATTTATAATAGTTGTGATGAGTCTTTATCTTTCACTGGTTTAATGACGATCCAATCACACCTTAATATATACTAGAAGCTTAAGAGTCATTACAACTAATAATTTGACCATATTGTTAAGTCATACTAGACACAACCTAGAAAAACTCGATATAAAGTAGCTCATTCTTTAAAGAGGACGACCTAGGAAAATGGCCTAGGAGAATGGTACGAGTGGACAGTCCCAAGGAAAACCATACCATACACAGATAGAGACTGTATAATACACACTTAAAGATAGAAGGTTGTATATCTTCCTTGTTACTGCTCATCAAATAGTTTTTAAAGATCCGTTGATTATTAATCCTTAGGAATCGGAATCCATGTTTCACTTAAGTAAAAATGATAAAATTGAATACTGCATATTATTAAAGATCCATAAATTTGTTATTTAAAATGTTTTGGGCTAAAAATAGTGTTAATTCTTTATATAAATTAGATTCATATTTTATTGTTATTGGATCTTTGAAATGAATTTTCTCTTCTATGAATCATACCATTAGTTATTCTCAGAAAAAAAAAAAAAAGAGATTTGTAAGACAATAATGCATTCTAACAGTGATGAAAAGTCAGGAGGATAATGTTGAAAGAATGGCAAGAGTGTTGAAAAGAAACAGTGATGTTTGACTATAGGAAGATTTACACAGTTAGTAAGTTAAGACAGAGATGGTGTGTAGTGGTAGAGTGAAGAAATTTGCACATGGAATGAGAGAAAGGATAAGCAATAATTGTTGGGGAAGGAGTAGTTTTACGGAGCATTGATTGCGCAAAATGTCACGTAGTGGCGTTCATTAATTGTGTTCGGAAGAAGCGAGCGAGTTTTGGCTACGCAAATTGACACAGGAAGGAGAAAATACAAGAAATCTAGGTTTTCCTCACACACCTACTCTATATTCTCCCTTCCATCTACCACATATGTCCTTTCCCTCTCATTATGGTACAAATGCAGGTGCCTGCTTTTGATCGTGATTTTTTGATAAAACCCAGACAACATGACCATCCATTATAAATTTCATCACTGATAACGTTTCATGTTTCAGCTTTAATTAAGCATTTATCTCAGGGTAAGTTTTTCTACCATATATAATATATATGCAAGTCCTCACACAACACGTTTTGATTCATCTTCAGCATTGCATAACTTATATTACGAGAAAAATTAATTGTCGCAACTGCAATTCATCAATACGTGAATGCATACAAAACTCTGATAGATTTTCCTTCACAGTTAAGTGTAAAGTCTACCTCCTTCAATTTTCCTTCGTGTCTTACACTCAAAGTAATGCTACCATGGATTTTCATTTTTCTTCCATTTCTAACTATTCACCAAAGATGGAGTCAGTGAATACCTGTGATTTTAATTTAAACACTAATTATATAATAATTATCATTAATGTTACACGGTAAAATTAAGAATCTAATCAACAAACTGATTATAATTCTTTATTCATAACAAAAACTACTTAAGATATAACAAATTTGTAATTTATAATACAATGACTAGTTATTTTTTATCTTTAAAATTAATTATTATTTAATAATTTTTAACTATATTAATGATAAGTTATTACATTTGACAACTCTACGTAGTAATCATGAGAAAATTAATATAAAAAATTATAAGAATGGAATAGGGTTTGAACGCAGAGATTGTGAGTGCACAAAAGAAACTCTTCCTTCCTCCATAACAGTGTAATGACGTAAGAAAACATGTTATAAAAGAAGTTAAAAGGAATCGACTTCTCTTTTATTTATTTTAATGTTTAAAAATTTACACAAGAGTTATTTTATAAAGCTAAATATATGTGTTGATTTTTATATTCAGTAGCCTTATTAGTTTTTACTTTTTCTAGCAAATCATACTCTACGACGAGAGAAAACAAAGAAAAGGTAACCCAGTGAACAAGCAACAACATTTTAAATTGCAATTCATGGATCTGCTATTTATACAAGTTTCTTGTTTAAAGCAACTTCATTAAAGTGTGATTTTTTCACTTGTTTTCTTGTACAACGTTAGGGAACAATAAATCTATGTCAATTTGACAATAGGGAAATTACAATTAAATTACTTTAGTGGTATTAAATCACATTGACATTTTTTTCTAATTTTAAAATATACACACTTTTTTATAGGCTTTAATAAAATAATACTCGTATTTCATTTTTAAATAAATATTCATATTTTTATGTTACTTGCTTTATTTGATCCTACACATTCTTCAGTATTTCCAACATTAAATGTGTCGGTTAAATAAAAATATTAAAATGTAACATTTTAATTATTAATGTTCTGCAAAAGATGTGTCCAATTCTCCTTCTTCATATTCTCCTAGTCATACGAGTAGGAATTAAAGATCAAGAAAGAAATACCTTAGAAATAGAAAGATATAGCATATATATCACTGTCGTATGTCATCACATAGTTCAAAATTTCTCTCTGAAGAAAATGATAGCCTTTTCAATATTTTTCAGATAAAAAATAAAGTCAACATTCGAGGTAAGAGATAATTGTGCATATAAATAAATAATATCCTTATAATATCTAACATCCAAAAAATAGTATGTTATTGAAATTTATTATACAAACTTAAGAAAACAATTCCAAATAATGAAAATAATACATTTATTTAAAATTTTAAAACTGAGGATATTACTACTTCTTATTAAAATAAAGATCCACGCAAATTAAAACCAACAAAATATATAGATTACTAATTGAAATACCATTTAGTAAATTAGATGCAATGTAACATCTCTAAACTACTTTTATATATATACTAAGGAGGATTGTAGGAGGTTGGGATGTCTTGACTCCCAAACTTTTAAAATTATATATACAGGTTTGTTTTTTCAGAAGTATTATAAGAAATAAGAAATGATATCATTTTTATTAAAAAAACTTAATTTAATAAATTTATTAGTCTTATTTTTTATTTTTGGGTACAAACAGAGTTTTACATCGAATAAAATAAAAAATAAACATAAATTTATATACATAAGATACTTTTATTAGTAAAAGATTTTTTGGATTGATACTAAAATTAAATCCCTGAAAACTTTTTAAAAAACGGATAGTATCTTACTATGTTTTAACTCATGAGACTAATCATTTTGAAAAA
Organism: Vigna umbellata; assembly: GCF_029865625.1. NCBI lineage: Eukaryota > Viridiplantae > Streptophyta > Magnoliopsida > Fabales > Fabaceae > Vigna > Vigna umbellata. The sequence continues at coordinate 44,758,919 of NC_142166.1, forward strand.
AATTAACAGATTTGTAAGTTTTCATATATTCAATTTTTTTAACTTTTAACTTTTTGAAAATAATATAATTATTTATATTCGTTTTTATAATTCTAAAATTTATGAAATAGTGATATGTCTACCAATGAAATTTGAACGGTGCTAAAATAAATCATATCTCGTCTGCAAAGAAGGTAATTTGAACTACTTATGCCCATAAATATCTACTTTTAGCCCTTATTATATATAATATAATAACAATTAACAAGTAGTAGTTTTTTATCACTGCAAATATTAGACCATGCTTACGTAATTGTGTTTAGAAGTAATGTTATTTTAATTGCATGCAAACTCCTAATTAATTAGCTCAATAATAAGAGCACTGAAGTGAAGAAACGCAAAATAGTATATATTCCCATCCACTAGTCTTTCTGCACCAACATAAGCATCTAGAAAAAAATTCAACTTTTCAGACACTTTTTCATTATAGTATCCTAAGCAAATCCTTGGCTCTCATCTACACACCAAAACATCAAATATAAAAATAGACCATTTAACCATTTTTCTGTTTCCGTACACTTTTATAACTTAAACACTAAAATTATTTAAAATATATTATGTAATAAACTGATTACAAAATTGTAAATATATATATACACACACATATATTATAAATTTGTTTAAAGTATATTCTTCAATAAACTTATTTATTAATGAAAATGAAAAAAGTGGAGAGAATTTTAATATAGAAAAAGGTGGTTTATTGTTGATAATAAGAAAATGGGAGAAATCCGTTGAACTTTAGAAGAAAAAAACAGAATTTACCATTTACATTTTTGTTCTATATGGGAAACAACATTATTTTATATAATATATTGATAAATTTTTGTATCATGTATTTACTCCTATGTGTAGGCATGTTATGCAACCCAAACAAGCCTAGAAACATACATTTCCGCACGTGTACGGTGTTCTATGTAAACTAAAATAAAGGAATTGTTAATGTAATTAACTTTAGGGAGGCAAATCGAATGAAAACAATTGCATATAAAATGATTAAATTGTCTTAATTATATTCAAATTACGAATCCCAAGGGTGATGTTTCAATTAATTATTTTATGGAGACAAGTCTGCTTCTTAATTTTTTTTTCTAAGGTTTACACACATCAAAATATTCAACCAAATTTACCAGTTTTACTTGCATATCTTGAGTGATGATTGGACAACTTATTGATTAAGCCTTTCTAGAAATAATATAATAATTAGAAAGAAAGGGGAAAATGACCTCCATTAATTGATTTCTAAATTTGTGTCTAAAATTAATCGATCTCTAATAAGCTCAATTATGATTAATCTTTTTTCATATTGTCTTACGTTAGGTGTCGTTTGTCACGTAACATTGTAAGGGAACCGACTTAGCGGGTGGACACATGACACGTGTCAGTGTAGGAGAATGCCGACAGTCGCTATCAGAGTGAAATGGTGGCACAGAGAGAAGGACTGTGACCGATGCGAAGTTTATGGCCGGTGGCAGTGGTATTAATGTATTAATAGTTAATATTTATAATAATTTAAAGGGATATTTTATTGTTGCAGCACTATTCCTTACTTGGTTTTCTTTCACCCAAGGAAATGGATAGGGTGGGCATGTCTTGATGCTTCTTATAGGCTTTTAGGTTCCATCATGCAGACAAGACTACCTGTTCTATTCTATTTTTTTTTTTCTTTCAATCTTTTTTATAATCTTAAATGTTTATTTCGTCTTCAGAATCAGAGGTGTATTTTTTAATACCTGATTTTAAAAATAAAAGGTTTTGTGCGTTAAATTGATAACAACGACATTAAGTTTATGGTGATAAGACTATACTTTTTCTCTTCTCTCTTTTACTGTTCAGTTCTTTATCTTTTTTGTTCAATTTTTTTGATGATTTGTTAAACTTGTTCATTATCTGTAAATTATATTTTTCAATGTCTTAATTTTTAAAATTGAATACTAAACAAAAATTCAACGTAATCATTTAAATTCTTTTATATATTATCACACTTAGTTCCTTCCTTATACCAGTTGTATTAAAATAGTTAATGCAACAAAACAAGTCATAGGGAAAAAAAATTAATCTAAGCTATCATATAGCACAACATTGTCAAAAGCAACCCACTAGCTAAACTTTTCAACTCAAAATTTTACAATTTTTATACATTTCAATACGTTAAATTCAAATTATTTTATCTTTTTAAATATTTTATATCATAAAATAATTTAAATTTATTACATATGAATATACTTTTTGTTTAAATAAAATATTTTAATTATCATCAAATATGAAAAAATATTTAAACATTAAATCGTTGTTAATAATTAAAAAAAATACTAATATTTATAATTTTTTAGTCAACTTGATGCTATTATTTCTCTTAGTCAATTTTTTCTATTATGTCAATAATAATTATGTATGCTAACATCAATTGAAATTATTTTTACGAAATTGTTGGTCGATTTTTTTTTTCTGCATTTTAACAGAAGAAGGTATATTACCTATGTTCACCAAAAATTTTCATAATTTGCATTACAAAATGATTCTAATACACTACTAATAAAAAAATAACATTAATGACAATAATACAAAATAACATTACAAACATCAATAAAAAATTTAATTCATATCTATCAAAAGTAAACATTGGTCGAGAAAATTCTAGCTGATATCAAATATTAAATAACATTTCTACAATGAAATAGTTCAAAAGATTTAAAAAGTATATTGTTAAAATTAATTTGAAAATAGTCATTCAAACAATGTCTCATTATTAATCAAACAACAACACTTTAATAAAAATCTTAATATATATATATATATATATATATATATATATATATATAAGAAATAATAACACATAAATTTATAATATAAATAATTTTCAATTACCATTTTCCGTTTTCTTCAATGTTCTAATTTTCGTTTTTGTGTATAGAAGAATTGTACGTAAAGCATTATATACTACGTAGATTTTTTGATAAATACGAGAGTGTGAAAATGGAATATCCACCGGTAAAAAAAACTATTTAAACTCGTACAATAGGCTTTGATTTAGGCAAAATCGAAACCTATCAAAACGTAAAGACATTTTTGTAGTTTAGTCGAACTTATACGTCTCGATTCAAAGGGAACCGAATCATATAAGCTTTATTACCTCGGTTAAAGCATACAACCGATGCCTAACAACCTGCAATTCTACCTACCCCTTTGCACAACAGACTTTTCAGCTTTTCGAACCTGAGCTACTGCTTCGGTTCACCCAGAATCGGTGTGAAAACGTGTTTAGGCCTCTGTTTAACTGCTAACCGAGGTAGTATCGTTACAGGGGGTTAACAAATTTAACCTTTAGTTTTCTTCTTCCTCGCCCATTTCACGCAGAACCTTTCCTCTCTCTGATTCTACCCCTCAATCGCATTCTTTCTGGTGTTTTTCTGACCAACTCAAGCAGGATCAAGCGGGATCTTCTTTCTGGTGCCAGTCAAGCAGGATCAAGCGGGGGTTCATTTCGAAGAGGAAGAAATGTAAGTACCTATTTTTCTGGCCAACTTTGCGTCTCTCACCTCGCCTTCCTCGGCCTCCGACCACAAGCTGCAACTCCTTGCTCCCACGCCCTTCATCCTCGACAAGCGCATACGCACCGACGATGACACTTCCAAGGACGACATTGTTTCCGTGGGCCCCTCTGCCTCGTCCGGACTGTGGGCCCTCCCTGCTCGCCCCGATTTCGGACAAATTTGGAGCTTCGCCACCGCTCCAGATTTGGTCGTGCAGCCTGCCGCCATGTCGGTGTCGCAATAGTAGGCGTCGCTCTTTGCTCATCACCAACGTCAGCAGCAGTAGGCCATTGGAGAAGCGTCGGCGGCTAGGGTGGGGAATCACCTTCCGGGACATCTGAATATGCTGCTTCATTGTCCGGCGGACCTAGGAATTCTTAGGGTTAGGATTTTGGGGTTTGGAAAATTTAGGCTTCGTTGTCCTGCTTTTGGTTTGTAAATTTTAGGCTTGGTGCTAAGAAAGTTGGATAATAATTTTAGATTTTGGGGCTTTTGTTGGAGAAGAATGTGATGAAGTGATAACATACTGTGTGGAATTGTGATGCCGAAATATTGAAGCTTGTTGGTGTGGATCACAAAATCAAAATCTACTGGAACTTCTACCACTACGCTATCGGAATACGCCACCATAATCGGTATTGCAGTGCTTTTGGAAAACACTCTACTGTCTCGATTGAAGTCCTAACTGAGTCAGTAGAGTCTGAGATACTGCCTCGGGTCACAATCGAGGCAAAAAGAGGTAGACTTTTTATCTCGCTTGTATATGCTTCGGTTTAAGAATCGCTATCTATGAACGAAAATAACCTCTGTTATTTTTCTTGACTGCACTAGTGATTAATGTCGTTCCAATTATGAAAAAGAACTACAAATCAAAAGATACATTAGTATAATAGGATAAATTCACGGTGAGGAGAGTAACTCAGAAATTTCTCTTAAGTTCCTGTAAAACACACACAGTGACAAATATATAGGGTAATTATACAGTAACAATGACTTAAGAGTGGTGAGTGCAAAAATGCTTATCAAATAAAAGGGTAAAAGTGATGTCGAATCAAGGTGAGAATGATGACAAGTATTTATTTCTATATCACAAGTTAAATCTTAAATAAATTATTATTTTTTTCAAACTTAGGACTAAACAAGTTTATGTTTCACGAAAACCTAAATTATGATTTTTTAAGAAATTATTGCCTAAATTTTGATTTGTTCTCTTTTCATTTTCTTTATTCCGTATATGAGCCATTTTTCAGCTCCAATGATTAGCCGACAATTTCGACTATTCCTCTGGCGTCTGTCCTATGGATGATTGAAAGAAAAATATGGTTTTCTAATAACAAGTTGAATCTGAAATTGAAAAGTGTCCTTTTATTTAAATAAAAATTAAATGAATAATATATTAGAAAGATAATAAATATTACGTTTGAAAATAAGACTAAATAAGCTTAGTTTTGATTAGGATATTTTGAGCATAGGTAGTGCAATTTAGAGGTGCAGTGATGTATATATAGGTTGGAATAATGTAGTTAAAATAATAAGAAATGGGTCCATGGGTGATGAGTGTATGGACTATAATGAAAGAAGGATGTGTGTTAAGGGAAAGAAAGTGAGAATTGAAATATAACATCGATTGATGTATACATGATCAAAACTTGATGAAAAGAGATTTAAGAAATGCAAAGCATCATGATGATGAACCATTTTCTTTGATAATGACTCTGTAACTAATTTCCCCTTAATCTTCCTTTGCAATTTGCTTCACCTTCAACAATAGTGCCTTATTCTTATCCAAAATATTCTCTTTTGTTTCTTTCACCCTTTTGTTTTGACTTTTCAAGATTTGCTTCGATATATTGCGCTACCAAAGTAATATTTTTTTATTGCACTCATACACATTAAGCATCTTCATATTAACCAAAATAAAATATACTTATCATTACCCTAGGATTAATTACCATAACAATATGCCTTTTATATTATTCTAAAATTAGACATAGGTTATATAGACTGATGCTTAAAGAAACGTTCAATCTTTGAGCTTGTTGTTAGTATCGTATAATTATGAGCTTTTTTTATGAGCCTGAAAGTTACGTTTAAAATTTCATACTGAGAATAATATTTAAATATTACTTTTAATTTATGGAGACTTTGTTTTTTATACATTTCATTTGTAATCAGTCCTCTATAAACTTAATTGATTTTTTTAAAAATAAATTAGATTCTTCCTACATTTTTACAATCTTATAATAGATTGATTTTATTATAAATCAATTATGTGCTATAGAGATTAATTTAAGAAAATGTAATTTTATTGAATAGCAAAACAAGGTTTATATAAAAGGGTAATCAAACATAATTCACAGTTACTAGACTAATGAGTAAATTTTACAACAAACTAATGAGCAATTCTTCCTAATAAACATAAGATCTATTTAAAACATTATAAGCTTTAAAAATTAATTAACATTTCTTCTCTTATGTTATATGCAGTGGTTGTATTTAGCTTACTTCACTTATGTCTACACTTCAAATATACACTAGTAAAAAATAAGCTTTTTAACGCGTTCTATATGCCTCAGTTTTACTGAAACCGAAGCGTATAAAAGCGCGGTGGCATTTTTGTAGTTTTAGACAACTTATATGCATCGGGTATCAGTAGAACCGAAGCCAAAAAGATTTTCAACATCTGTTACGCGCCAACCGAGGCATATAACCCGTATATGTTTTTAAATTTTAATTATTTTTCGAAACTTTAGGCACCGGGTATCTTGAAACCGAGTCAGTATGCCTCTCTTACCTCAGGTAAATATTAACCGAGGCAGTATACTTATACATATTACCCTTCTCACTCTTCCTCTTCTTCTCTCTCGCTCACGCTCAGATCTCCTTCACTCTTCCTCTTCTCTCTCGCTCATGCGATCTCCTTCACTCTTCTTCTTCTTCTCTCTTGCTCACGCTCAAATCTCAAAGCCACCACTCTGCCGCTCCGCCGCTCAGATCTCCTTTCGCGGTACCCTTCTCACTCTTCCTTTTCTTCTCTCTCGCTCAAATCTCCTTCTCACAGTTCCTCTTCTTCTTCTCTCCGTTGCTTTGCCACCACTTCGCCTCTCCGTCGCCACCACTCCGTTGCTCCGCCGTCGCCACATCTCCTTCAACGCCTCCGAAAGCCATGGCTGCATCCCACCCCGCAACCCCAACCCGTCACGCCTCCCACCCTGCAACCCCAACCCCACCACCAATCGCCACCCAACCGGACGTGATCTCACTCCACCAGCGGACGCGATCTCAGATCTAGTGTTGTTCGTGGATCGCCTGGTGCGGCCCGTGCCAGTGGTGGAGCCGCTGGCCTAGCACCCGGTCCAGCCCCCTTCCGAGCCCTCAACCACCGTGGATGAAGTTGTTGCGGGACCGTCCGGCTCCTTCGAAGGCCGAGGATGGCAGCGTCAATGAGGATGAAGGCTGGGTTCTACCAATTGAAAATGTGACTTCTTTGTACTGGGAAATGGGGGAGAAGGAAGGAGCTATCTTGAACTATTATGCTGGGAAATGGGGGCCGAGGATGGCAGCGTCAATGAGGATTTTCTTTCATTTTTTTCCATTTGTTATGCTGGTTTTATCTGTTCTTTGATGTATCCTTACTCTGATTTTTGGTTTTATCTGCTCTGTGATGTATCTTATTCTGATTTTTGGAGTTGGATTGTGTTTTGGAATTATAACTGAAAATGCTTGAGTTCGAATTCTACATTAAGACATGGCTGCTGTGTTAAAGGATTGAGGAAAAGACCCAGAAAATGGTTCGGCAGTTTTCTAAAATTTTTTTTATTTAATTTTCTAAGATACTGACTCGATTCAAAAGATAACCGATGCGAAAATCGATCCCTTTTTGACCCGGTTTAGAACTGAGGCATTAAACGTATCATTTTTACCTCGTCTCTATATGCACCGGTTGTAAAACCGGTGCGTATAAACGAAACTAACCGATGCCATTTCCGTTCATTGCACTAGTGATACTATAGATTCTCAAATTGCTCAAGTTTCAATGTTTCTGGTCATTATATCATCAAATTGTTTTTCACTAACATAGCAATAATAACTAAGACAAAAACAACTTAGCCTTTAACCAAATCTCTAAGAAAATAAAATAGTACTGCAATGCGTTTACTCTTTCCATGAAACACAATATTCTTGAACAATTAAATAGTATAGTTGTTATCACATAAGAATCTTGTCGCACTTTCTTCTTTTGATCCGAGATGTTCTAAAATTTTGCCCAAGAAAAATACATTGACATGCAAAAAATGCTGCTTTAATGTTCTCAGCTTCAGTTATAGATAAGCTCACAACAAATTGTTTCTTTGAGGCCTAAAAGACATTTTCAATACCCATTAAAAAAACTAAACCAAAAGTACTCCTTCTATCATCTAAGTCACATGCATAATTACTCTCAATATAAATAAGACAAATTCTTCCACCCCGTTGATAAAAGATTTCATACTCAATTGTTCCTATAAGATCTCTTAAGATCCTTTTGATTGTAACCTAATGTGATTCCTTTGGATTTTCCATGTACCTGTTGATTATACTTAACTTATAAATCAAATCAGGTCGAGTGATTATGAGATGCATAACATTACCAATTGTTGGCTTAAGCTTTGTAACATCTACTAAGGCCCCTTCCTTAACTTTATATAGCATTGTTCCTGGTACAATTTGATTTCTTACTAAGTTGGTTTCTATCATGTTGAACCGAACCAATATCTCTCGTGCATATTTTCTTTTACAAATAAAAATTTCTACCTTGCTTTGTATGACTATTGTTCCAAGGAAATATTTCATTTTGCTAAGATCAATAATATCAAATTCTAGCTTCATTGAACTTTTAAACTCTTCGCACATATGTTTACTGTTTCTAGTAAAGTGTATATCATCAACATAAAGATAGAGTATTAAAATAATACCTTAAATATTTTTGGTGAACAAGGTGTGTTCGCTAGAACATCGACTAAACTTTTCTTTGGTAAAGTAGGTTTAATTTTTGTTATACCAAGCTTGTGGGGCCTGTTTAAGTCCATATAAAGCTTTATGGAATCAGTAAACTTGAGTTTCTCGGTCTTTTTGGATGAAGCCTAATGGTTGTTGAACATATACACCTTTTCTTGAAGATTACCATGCAAGAAGGCCCTCTTTACATCAGGTTGAAATACATCTGAGGTATGCTCTCAGATGAGGTTTGATTGACCCAAGTTCGTTGAGTGACATCGTTAAAGTCATTCACCCTCATCTGAAGTATTGTTTGTTTTAGAACTTGAAAATTCGTCACGGTTTTGTGTTTAAAAGGCATCTTAGAGGGTGAAAGGAGGAAGAAATATCTAAACTACCTTAGGTCTCAACTCCTAAGTGATATAAGACTATTGGACGTGGTAAGAACATAAGTCCCTAGTCAAGATCCAAGAGGAATGACTGGTCATCTTCAATGGAGGGTTTGGGGTTCAATGGTTCTATTATCAATCTCATTGTTATCGAAATTTGGAACATGGCTTTCAGATAGGAGGAAGAAATGTGATTGGATTGAAGAATCTTAATATATACTGCTAAAGGTTGAAAAGTGAGAAATATCTACCAGAAAAATACTTTTTAATGCTCAAGTAAGTATAATAAGTAAGAGAACATGTAAAAGAACAAGTATGATTTTTTATATGTCTTTCCTAATTTTAAGTCATTTTTAAATAGAAAATATAATTATTAAAGACATATCATTAAAAAAAATTTAATGGTTATTTAAATAATACAATAAAATTGGTAAATTTTAGTAATAAATTCTTATTGGACGTATTGCGTGATATATTAGACCGGATATATATATATATATATATATATATATATATATATATATATATATATAGGTCTATCAAAATAATTAATTTAAAAAATATAAATTTTGGAAAGAAAATTTCATTTTGTAAAAATCATGTTGCAGACAACTATTTTTAGAATTAACTAAATTTGCATCAATAAACATAACATTAGTTTGATTAGAATTTTACTTATGGGTATGATTTTATTTTTGATATATTAATTAATTAATAAGTTTTTATTATTATCAGAAATATTATTATAATTAAGTTTACTATCATAAACAAATGAAATAGATTAAAAAACATTTATGAAGTTTTAATATTTCAATTTGTATAAAGAGTACAATAAAACAAAAAACTAAGAAGAAAATAAAATTGAAGAAATATCTTCACCAATGACTTAATGTCACAGATAAAATAAGGATGACCCTACAAGATTATCTCTGATTAATTAAAGGGTTAAAGTCGTGGTTATAAAAATTACGCAGGTATAATGCAGTGAATACGTCATCGTGTTCACAGTAATTGATATTTATAATAAGGACAAAGATCCACCAGTTCTTAAACAATAGGATCCCTCATCCTGTCGCAATCTAAAAGCTTGATCATTGTAATGATTTCTTTCAATATTTTTTTCAAAACCACTACCAAGTGCTCTTAGCATGATCATCATGAAGTTTATTTTTTTTGTTTGTCATTTCAAATTAATTGAGATTCTGCAGATTTAAATCCATCTCGATATCTCCTTTTTCTGCTGCATTGCTGAAAGGGGGGGATTGTTGTGCTGAATATTCAGGATCTGTATTAATGGAAAATAGTTATTCAGACCGTACAAGTTTAAATTGGGAATTGACGTGAACCTGGTTATCCAAGTTATGAAGTGGGGGACAGAAAAGAAGACAAGGAAGGAGAACAGGAAAATGAAATAATCAAATGCTTTATGCATCTTCTAAAAGCAAACTTTCTTAATCACTGGGACAACCAGGTTTAGTTTGTTAATTATAATAACATTCAAAAACTGAATTTTGTAATTTTGCGTATGTGATGGGGGGAATGGGTGTCTATTTGAGGATATTGGTAGACAGCGTGCAATTAGATGGAAGGCAGAAGAAGAAGAACACAAGTGTTGCACTCTGGAACATACGTTCAATGATCATAGACTACGTTACGTATAACATCATTATTCATGTTTTGTTTGTCGTTGGTCGGTCATGCATGTAGCAGATATGTCAACGTGAATAGGAGGAACAACCATTCCTGTTGAAGGAACAGTGATGTCCACAAAGCAAACAAAAATGGAATGGCTCATCTCACAAAGCGATTTCGCTTTCAATTATTGAGCTTCTGCCTCTTCTTTCTTAAGCCCTTATATAATATATAGTATTGTTTCTGACATGGTTTAGTGTGTGCTTGTGCAAGTTTGTCGAGACAACAAGTGAAAAATGTTGACCGGTGAACGTAAACGAAGAACAACATGCATAAGGAAAATCAAGATATATGTTTAAATAATAGTATATATGAAAGGGGGTAGGGTACCCCTTCAATAAATTTATTAATGTTGGGGGACCGTATACAAGACCTTTATATATTCAATGATAAAATTGAATGACTAATATGTGGCAGACACTGATTGTGATATATTTTGACCTCTCTGCACCGCGGTTGGAAGCTCAGCGAACCAATTCTGAAAGACTGATACTACTTGTCACAGGTACAACTTTGCCAGAAAAATTTTCTGCCACGGGATGGGTAAAATGTAAAAATTTCTCACAGAAGAAATTGTCAATGATATTTTCTCTCTGTTAAATCTATTGACAAACAAATTAATTCTTCATGGCAAAGCTTAAAATATGGTGTTTTGAAGAAGAAAAAGAAGAGAGGAAAAGGGTTTTATGCATGTGTTAACATGTTACAAGAAAAGAAAAATCTAAGAGAGTAACCAAAACTTGAAACCAATCATCAAAGATGAAGTATGTATCCACTAGGGTTAGCCACTCCTTCGAGTCTCAAGTTTCAATTAAGTTTCAATATAAGATCATCTCCGTTAATGTGTTTATAGTATAAGTTCTTGGTTTACTTTTTGTTAATTCTTTTATGTTATCTCATATTTAAGATCTTTGTGCCTAATTTTTCTTTAAGGATTATACAAAAAAAAGTTTAATAACATGTTATTTATACTTTAACTAAAACCTTTTTTTAATTTTGTTTTTATTATTGATTATTGTGAATAATTCATTCTTATTTATTGGTCTGAAATACTTCTTTTACACAAGAATTGTTTTTAACGAATACTTTTAATTTATGCAAGATTCTATTTAAATAAATTTATAGGAACGTGAAATATATTTGAATTACGGAAATTGTTAAAATCAATTTGCCAAGCTGATTCTCACTTTTATGTATTGTATATAGTAGACTGAGAAACTAAAGAAAAGAAATACGCAATTCTATTTTAAAAACTTATTTGTGTGTTGGTGGGTTTTAACTAAAGTTGACATCACCTATCTATCACAATTTAAAAGTCTCCTAGTTAAAGCATGTGATTTATAATACATCTTACCTGTATACTTTTCAAATATGATAATAATGATTTGTTAAAGAAATTTAGGAATATTAATGTCCCAATTCAAATGTTGCAAATTAAAAATTAGGTCTCACGTCATAATTAATCCGGTATGTTTTAAAATATATCGATAATAGTATTTTTTAGAGAAAAGGTTCAGGATTACCAAGATGTAATAACATATATATATATATATATATATATATATATATATATATATATATATATATATATATATATATATATATATATATATATATATATATATATATGGGGTTTGCTAACGAATGTACGCCTGTTTTTCAGTTGGTATATTTTAGCAATGTGTACCGGATTTTAGTAGACAAAAATACCCTTATATATCATGGATTCTAAGTTTTAAGGTTAAGGGTATTTTAATAATTTTCATTCTCAAAACTTAAAAAAAAAAAGAAACCCCCAACCCAACCCCTTACCCACTTCTCTCATTCCTCTCAATCCTTTCTCTTTCATCACTCTCACTCTAACCTTTTCTCTGTCATCCCTACTGTAACTCCAATTGAAAAAATCAGAAACACTTGCCTTTAAACAATTTGCCTTTGTAAAGAATTGAGTCATTGACATATTCACCTTCAGGCAAAGGTTCATTCAAGATCTCTTCAATTTCATCATCTTCACTAACCTCTCTAATTTCATCATCTGCATATGTTGAATCATCATCTCTAAAAAAACCCTCCAAACCAATTACCAATTCTTTTGGATGTCATTATGCTTGTGAAAATTAGATAAAATTATATACGACAAAAATTATAAAATGGAAACTCATTATAAAGTCATTTTTTGTAAGAAATTGTTTAACAACGAGTGTTTCTGATTTTTTCCAAGCCAATTACCAATTCCTTTGATGTCATTATGTTTCTGAAAAATTAGATAAGACAAAAATTATAAAATAAAAACTTATTATAAAATCATTTTTTGTAAGAAATTGGTTAACAGCGAGTATTTCTGATTTTTTCCAAGTCAATTATCAATTCCTTTATGCTTGTTAAAATTGGATAAAATTAGATAAGACAAAAATTGTAAGATGAAAACTCATTATAAAATCATTTTTTTGTAAGATTGTTTAACGACAACTGTTTTTGATTTTTTCAATTGGGCTACAGTAGGCATGACAGAGAAAAGATTGGAGTGAGAAAGATGAAAGAGAAAGGGTTGGGAGGAATGAGAGAGGTGAGTAAGGGTTTGGGGTTTTTTTTTTTTTTAGTTTTGAGAATGAAAATTATTAAAATACCCTTAACCTTAAAACTTAAAATCTATGATATATAAGGATATTTTTGTCTATTAAAACCCGGTACACATTGCTAAAAAATATACCAACTGAAAAACAGGCATACACGCGTTAGCAATATATATATATATATATATATATATATATATATATATATATGTGTGTGTGTGTGTTTTCCAAATTAAACTGCAAGATTTATTGGCCAAAAAAGAAAAAAAACCTTCTATTTTCCAAATTAAAATACAAGATTCACAAAGTGTCATGCTTAAATTATGTCATAATAAAATTTAGACATAACTTCCACCCTTTATATAATTACAATAATTAATTTTAATTTCAAGGTCATAAATATAAGTTGTGATTTTAATTATGTTAATAGTAAGTTAAAATTCATCTATACCCTTTGAGACTCTCTTTTTTTTAATTATACACTATTTGTTCTACTTTTATTTTTATTTTTGTTGCAATTTCTAATAATTGTGATTCCACCCTATTAATAAAACAATTAAAAAAAACAAATGTATAAAGAAGGTATATTATTTTGAAATAATTTAAATTGAACAATTAAAAACTTATAGAATTGTGGCTTCTTTTTTCTGAAACCTTATCCCGTACAAAGTTGAATAATATTTTTAACCAGACAAAGTACAAAACATTAAAATCTTATAATATATAAACATCTGTTAACGGGCAGACAGATAAAACAAAGCCAGCTACACAAATAAGTATTTATGTGTGTAATCTTTTATGATTATTGTAAAAGGTTGCACTATAAATAGATTAACAAAAAAACATGTTAAATTTTTATCAATAAAAATATTAGTATTTAACGTTATAAAACTATTTACACTTTGAGTCACATGGTTTGTATTTTATTTAATTTCTTTTTTTTAAATCTCATAGTTTTGAGAAAGAAATAAAATAATCTAAAGGATGTTTTCTTTCCTTAACTATAATTTAAAAGCTGTGATGTGAACAACTAAACCGTAAAAATCCTTTAAATGGCCGATGAAAGACACAGAAACAAACAGAACCCAGTGTGTATATGGGGTATGATTACGAAGGACAGTGTACGTTACGTATAACGTACGTAAAGCGTATATACGGAAGAGTGTAAAGGGGTGGTGGATGAAAAGACAATAATGGTGTAGCAATTGATCGATTCATTGATTATGGATGATAGTGTTATGATTCCTTATTAATTTCTCTGGGCAATGAAGACAATAAAAGAAATGTACATGATTTGTTCATAATGTTTATTATTATTGGTACGTATAGCTGAGAATTAATTTAAATAGGCAGTTAAAGAAAGAAGGGAAAGCACATGATAGCATAGGTAGGGCGACTGAAATTATTGCCCTTTATAGTATAAACATATATTATTATTGATTCATTGATAGCAATTTGGTCAATAAATTTTTTAGGCTTTTGATTAAAGAAAGAAAAGAAATAAGTATGGTGTTGTTCATAATGTTTAATATAATAAAGGTGGAAAACAATGATGGTTGGCATACCTGACAATTAATATTAATAACTAACCACCTGGATTAAATAAACAAACACCAAACTGCATAAAATGTAACATATGCACCACACCCAACTTCTTACACTCATCTCACTGCATTCTTCATATCATATTCTTTTTTTCATTAAATACTTTTTTATATAACTGTTTATCATTAATTTCTCCTACCAGATTTATAATTATATTATCTATATTTATATTAAATTTGTCAATGAGTAAAGTTTTTTTTGTTTGTATTCCAATTCATTCGGTATGTTTTATATTCTATTTGATAAAATGTGATGCTGATCGATAAAAGAATACTAGTAAACAATAGATCAAACTAGAGATAGTCATGCTTGTTACTATAAGGACAAAAAATTAGTTAGGATATTTTGATATTAATAGTACTTTTATTTGATAAGTATATTAAGATTTTGTTGTAGTTTTCAAACAGAGAGTAAATAAAACTATATCATATTCAAAATAGAACTATTGACGAATTTTTTCGAATTCAATATTTCTAGTTAAGGTTTGATATATTTTTTTTATTGTAAAAAAATATATGAAGCAATGATGTAATAACTTAAATAAATTAAACAATATAAATAAATGAAATTATAAATATTTTAATCTTAATTATTCATGATTTTATTTAAAACACATATTAAACATTTTTGCAAGTTAATTTTAATATTACTTTATAATTTGTCAATGAATATTACTAAATACTACTTTATATATTAATTAGCAAAAATTTCCATATTAATAATTGTATTTTAAGAAATTAGTATATCAAGATTTATATAATGAACTAAAAAAATATTTTTCCTATATAATTAACATATTAAGTAATTTTAACAACTTTTCACAAATTTTCTTAAGATTCTAAAAAAATATTCTATAGACTATTTCACAATTCAAGCTTTAAGAACTTAACAATGAATATGATGAGATTTATTTTTAAGAACTTAAAATATTGAAATTATTATATACAAAACAAATTATAGATCACCTCCCAAATTTCTCTTTATAGTATATCAACAATTAATTATACATTCATCAAGAATATATTAAATCACCAATATCAAACAAAAGATAAGAACATCTTATACTCATTTATAACCGAGAAAAGTAAAACCATTCAATTCCAAAACTCTAACACGTGGTAACATATACACAGATAAAATTATTATTGTATAATAACAAAGTTACTTCTCAAGTTGTCTGTTGATTGCTCTGATTTCCTTGGTAGTCACGAACAATCCTAAATACTACTTTTACAAATGGAAGGAGATAAAAGATAATATATATATATATATATATATATATATATATATATATATATATATATATATTATTAAGCCTCCTATTTATAGCCTTGCATACCATGCTTGAGCATCCATTAGTCGATCAAGGGATTTTGTTATTTTTATTGCAAAGTATGATGATGTTAGTGTTTAATAGACAAGCAAAAAGTGTCTTCCTAATTTAGAATTTACATTTTAAAAGTTTAGAATTTACACTTTTTTTTTTTACAATATCAACTATCTTTAATATAAAGATTCTCTTTGGGTTAACATTAATGCATAGGAGAATAGAAAATTAATCTTAATACAAAAATAATTAGAGAAAAATATATTTTTCAATGAACCAAGCATGAGAATGACAAAAAACATTATTTTTTTATCATCAATGTAAGCCTTAATAAAGTAACATTATCGGTACTGATAGAAAGGAAAAGTGAAAGTGTTTTTTAAACAAATTATGCTAGACTGTAAAGGACAGACATAAATAAGGGTTTTACGTATAACTCTTATAATTCAAAATGTAAATTTACGTTTGACGTTTACTCAACGTATACATAAATTTATATCTTACCTATAAGATATAAAGATGAATTGAAAGACGATGAATAGATGGATTTAAAGGATGAAAAGGTGAAAATAAAGAGTTTTTGAAAAGAAAACTTATGAAAGTTTGTGAATAATTTTATATATGTGATAAATAAAAAGAATGTAGTTGAGAAAACAAGAAAAAAACTAGTCAAATAGATAGATGGTAAATAATTTTTCCTAAAAATGACCGATCTTTATCACAATGAGCTGTGATTTTTGTTTCCATTTGTAGAGATGATGGTTCCCACCATATTCATTGTCACTCAAAAACTAAAGCACTGCCTTGGCTTGTTATCTTTTAACCACAAATATTAAGTAATAGTGTCCGATAACGACGATGCCTATATGAAGTCCACATATTGCATGCATCTACCACTCTTACCCTACTCCTCATATTAACACAAATATTTATAATATTATTTTTATCTTTTTCTCCTAATTATTATGCACTTAAACTCTATTTTTTATTTCTCCTTTCATAAGAATCACAGACAAAATTAATATGAAATGCATTTTCTTATTAAGAGGCAATTAAATTTGCATTTACTCAATTTATCATTTTAAAATATTTTAGCTATACTATTTAAGTTTACCCGTAAGATTAGTTTAATTCTGATTTCCCCCATATTCAAATGTTTCATTTGTAATTCTTACAGTTTTAGGTTTTAGTCTTATATATAATTTTATTATAATCAGTATGGCTAATAAAGTTATTCTTTCTTACGTTTAAGACTCAACTTTTGACAATAGACTGCTTATAGTGTGTTTAGTTTTCGAAGAAAAAATCAACGATGAGAGAAAATGAAATTAACGTAGTTATTTAATGAAAAAGGATTAGAGATGTTTTGTTTTAAAGTTGTGCCATCTACTTTCTTACTTTCAGTTATTATGTTCATATATCTTTATCTAATTATTCTTTAAGTTTTATTGTATTTTTTTACTTATTTTTATTCTTTAATTGTATTTCCATTCAATTTATTTATTTTTTATTTACTAAACAAAATGATAATAATGTTGGATTTATTTTTAAAGTGTTTCCTTTAACACTTATAAGAAGATTAGAAGGAAATAAATATCACAATTTTTTATGTAAATTTCAACTAATTTATATAAATTAAAAGCATATCATTTTAAGATTTGATACAAGAGAACTTTTATAAATTAATGTATATATATAAACTAATTTTACGTTACAGAATTTTTTTTCCTCTTTAAAAAACCTATAAACTAGTTAATAAAAAGATACATATTTTCTGTTTGAACTTGCCATGTTTATTATTGTACCATCTGAATTAGCACAATTAGTAAGTAATGAACTTCAACATTTGCAACGGCTTAGAATTTTCTATTATTTGTAAGTGCAGTTTTATTTTATGAGTGGTAAAAATGGGTTTTGAGTTGTTGAAATTAAAAACTCAAAAATAGTAAAACTACAGGAAAAAAGAGAGAGTAGAAATGAGATTAAAAAAGAGTGGATGTGTGCTCTCTTTTTTTTCCCTTCTTAAGAAATTCACGCACGCAAGTTCGTTTTTAAGTTTTGTGAAATTTGAGAGAATGATCCTGTTGTGTCAACGTTTGATCCATAGAACCCCGAATTTTATTATAACTTAACAAGATATATATATATATATATATATATAAAAGGTTGGGTATATAATTTTAAAATATTTTAATATTTTATTTTTTGTTTAATACCTCTTTTGGTCCCTCGAAAGGGGGCAAATGTTCAATTGGGTCTTACCTTTTTTTAGAAGTTCAACGTGGTCCCAAATTTTGTAAAAAGTGTGCAATCAAGTCCTTTTTGGAAATGGCGTTTATTTTTTAACGGAGCAGTTGACAGGGTGGACTGAAGTTAGCTACGTGGCTGGGTGAGGGTGATACGTGGCTATGTGAGGGTGATACGTGGTTGTGTGAGGGTGATACGTGGCATTCATCTTGTTCTTGTCACCCAAAATGATCACGACATTCAGGAATCATGTTATTTAGAAGGAATAGAATCTGCTAGCCGAATTCCATATGCAAACATACAGAGATGAATCTATTGTTAGCAAACATAGTATACTTGAATTTTTTTTTGCTTGAGTTCCCCTCATTCCAAGACCAAAGACCGCCGCTGAAGGAATAAACCAGAAGCTCCGTCCTTCGCCGCCGACGAACCAGGTCGAAGAAGTCGAACCATACCGCGAGGCCAGCCCTCCACCTGCAGAAAACCAGAACCAAAAACAAAAACCAAAACCCAGAGATCCAGCAGCCAACCTCGGCGAAGTTTCGTTGATCTCCGCAAACCTGTCGCTCGAGACCCACCGCGCGAACCACCATCGAAACCCCAAGGGTCCCGCCTCTGCCGCTGTGTCGCTCACAAGCTCCGCCGCCGCGGACCACCCCAAAGCTGTCGCGAGTTGTCCCAACGTGAGAGAAAGGAAGCTGCCATATGGTTGCAGAGCAGCGCCGAAGGAGAAGAAGAGAAGGGAAAACTATATCTTTCCCTCACATGAGCGTGACGAATTAGACATAAGAAGAAGAGGGTAGAAAGAAATTAGGATTTCCAATTTAGGTTTCATAATCCTTTCAGATTGGGAGTTTTCCCTCTTAATTCTAATTTTAATTAGGTTCCTAATTTTCAAATTTAGGATTTTTCGAATTAGGAAAACCACGTATTACCCTCTCACAGCCACATAGCTAACTTCAGTCCACCCTGTCAGTTGCTCGTTAAAAAATCAACGCCGTTTTCAAAAAGGACTTGATTGCACACTTTTTACAAAATTTGGGACCACATTGAACTTCTAAAAAAAGGTAGGACTCAATTGAACATTTGTCCCCTCTCGAGGACCAAAAGAGATATTAAACCTTTATTTTTTTCTATCCGATAGGAACCATCCACCTTATCTGTTTGTTCTTCAAGTATATTGTTTTAGTAATAAATCATGTTTTTATTAAATTATATTTAAAAAAATTACTTGTTTACTAAATTAATTGATTTAGTCATGCTCAATCACTCAATTAATTTTACCAATTCTCAAATTTTATATTTAATTATACTTTTTGTGCTAACAAAAAATATAATAGTATTTCACTTAAAAAACTATAAAATTAAACTCTTTAAGTAATCAACAATACTTTATTATTATTAAGATATTATCAAGTATATCAAATGGTGCAAATAATAAGTATATTTTTTTAGTAGACTCACGTTTTTTTTTAGATTAAACACTTTGAAATAATAAATTTTAATAAAATAATTATATATTCTAAAAAACTAAAATTTATGAAATTAACGGTGGGGTAAATATTTCACTGTGGTTGAATTTCATGTCTCCAATGTGAAAATAAAATTTCATGTTTCATTCAACCTCAAAATACTAAACAAATATCCTTCCAATTCTTATTTTAACATTTATACTGCATGCTAACAAACACGATTTCCTAAAAATCAAGTCTAAACATTAGTAATAAAAACTCTAATTCCTTAAATGTTTTCATTAAAAGTTTGCAATGAATTAAATGAATTAAGATGTTTAAACTAATTAATTGATACAACACTATATGTCTATAGGCAAAATTTATTAATTGTTCTATCATAATTAAGGTTCTAAATTATTTTCCAATAATTAGATACCATCAAATAAGTCATCAATAATCATACAATTAAGAACGAAAACATAACACAAGAGTATTGGAAAAAAAATATATGACAAACATAATCCACAAAGAATGATG
Source organism: Vigna umbellata (assembly GCF_029865625.1). Lineage (NCBI taxonomy): Eukaryota > Viridiplantae > Streptophyta > Magnoliopsida > Fabales > Fabaceae > Vigna > Vigna umbellata. Next base: position 44,779,292 of record NC_142166.1, read on the forward strand.
ACATATTATATCAAATTTGAATAAATAAGAGATTTAGTTAATCCTAGCTACTCTGAGCACTATAAATGGAAAAGATGATGAATGTAATGAAGATGACGAGTGTATGTAGTCTTCATAATGTGTCTTTGGTGTCTCTCCTTTAGGGTTAGTTTCTTATCCCCAAAAAGATACATTTTTAGTTCTTGATATTGAGAATTCAAGTGCGAGTCTAAGTCCTAAATTGGATAAAAATGAGAAAGTGAAGCACCATATACATTAATCTATTGCCTTAAAATTTTGGGTTGAGAGTGATTTCAATCCTTTATGTGGTTGGATTGAGAGTGATGTCAATCCATTATTTGGTTGATTTCAAGTTTTATTGATGTTATCAGCAATATAGAAAATATACTTTAACGAATTGCAATTAAATTATATAATCTTGAAAATCTTCTTTGATCTTTTGAGATTTTCACTTATCTACAAATAAAAACAAAATACTTTATTTCAAAATTATTTAATAAAATTTTAATTATTTGCAAAGCACATAATGAATATTATTAGTAATATATATATGGTGCTAATTATATGTACTTGCTCAATTAATTAGATGAATATGTTATATATGGTGCTAATTGATTTTAGTAATGTAATGAATATGTTTTAAATATTATGTAGTTACTTTTATTATATGATTTGATTCATAGTATCATAGGGATTGAAGTATATGATTATAATATTTTTATAAAACTCGGCCACCATTGTGATAATTATGTCGTGAAAACTTGAATTTAAGTGAGTTTGATAGATATGAGTGATAACCATTTAATTGATAATCAAGATTTATGGTTTATAATTTATGTATACCAAAAGTATGTTTAAGAAGATTTCTTTCAATGAGTTACAAGTTGTCTGCATTCTAAGGCGATATGTCATAACTATAACAGGTTCCATGAAAATTAGAAAAATTAAATAACATACAATAAATATAACTCACAAACTCATTGTATTAAGATTTTGAATTTAAAATTATAAATTTAATTATTATCTCATTTATTGTGTTTCTTAAATTAATCTCCCATTTAAAAAAACCATCAAAATCGAATCACATATCCTTGCATACAAAACTTTAAAACACAATTGTTTTTTTTTTTCTTTTTCTCATATTTGAATTCTAAAAAGTTGCAATCCTCGAACATGCAAACGAACTTTAATTTAATGTGCATAATTATGAGTACATATTTAGAGGGACGGACTGAAGAATGTAGCAGTTCTAGTTATGATGGTGAAAGAAAAGTCATGCATAATTTATTTAAAAAATAAAAAACCATATGTATAAAGATTTTTCTGAAAGCAGCGAACTATATATAATTTGGTGGTGAAAAAAGAAGTGACGTTGGTGTTCTGACTTTCTATTTGGTTAAGAGAAATGGTTAATCATTACAGTCGTCGAAACCTTTTAACAGCAAAATCTTTCCTTTCAAACCATAGACATTTTGGACGTGCTGTCTGTGGTCTCAAAGGCATGTTAAGTCTAAACATAATAGATTTCTGAATCTTCTTGATACTCACTACACATTGCATTCGACAACACCCTTTCAACAAAACTATCTTATTTTTGTACCATTTTCTGTTTCAGTTACGCAATTCCCGGGGAATCTTCTCTTAACCTATTTCATTTGATTTTGTTACTATCTTCTATCCCATTGAATGCTCAAAAATTATATAAATGAGTTAGCAAAAAACCCCTTCTAGTTCAGAAGGAAATAGTTAGTGTGTAGATTACAAAGAGTGGGTGTCCTTTTTAATGAACACGAAAATGAATTTGTCACTGTCACATCCATCTCTTGCGCCAATCACACTCTTCCATCTACCCAAGGGTAATCACAAATCTTTATGGGTCACACCCACCACCCTCTCTAATTTGGCATAGCAAAACCAAACCAAGCTGCACACTCACATCCTTTAGTATTAAAGGCAAAAATCTCTGCCAACCACCACCCAAACCAAGATCATCGAAACAAGCAAAGAAAGATACACAAAGTAAAACGTGTGGCCAAATAACATAATCATCGTCGTCGTCTTCGTGGTCAATATTCCCATTTCCCCTTTCTATCTATTTCCGTACGCCTCATTCCACCGAAACACTCGCATCGCGTATCGTATATCACTAACAATTCAATGGATTGCGCAATCTTAACAAGAGTAAACCAAACCAGACGCCGGATAGAAACACAAATTAATGTTGTCCTCTTACTTTATTTGTTCTAGCCATTTACAATTAAAATGAGAGGAGTTAAGGAAAGACACACAGACGATGAAGAATAACAGCCCCTGAAAGAAAAACCACAAGTGCTGCTCTCACCGCTAAGACAACACACACCAACCAACCAAAACATAGAAAGGAGATGATTTTGAATATTTTTACAACACCAGGAGACAGAGAAGAAGAACCTAGTAATTCCACACCAGACCCTCCAAGGCAATGTCTCGTTCCGCGTCAAAATCAAAGGGTGGTGGCTGATACATCCACGTGTCCACCGAGTCCACGAAAACGAACTCCTTTTCCAACTCCACGCACCCATCATCGGTGCTTTCCAGGGACGGGAGTTCAACTATCTGAGTCAACTCGTCTGAGGCAGAGGATAGGTCCATTGCCGACACCAAGGACGAGAGGGAGGATGGCTCCATGTGGGCCGCCTTCGCCGCCGCTGCCTGGACGTCGCGCGCAGCCAGGGAGGCCGGGCGTGGGAGGGAGTTCGCCAGGTGGGGGAAGTTCAGAATGGCGGCGGAGCCCTTGATGCTGAGGGCGGCCACGTCGTGCGCTCTCGCCGCCATCTCCGGCGTCGGGAATGTGCCTAGCCATATCCGCGACTTCTTCCGCGGCTCGCGGATTTCCGACACCCACTTCCCCCAGTTCCGCATCCGCACGCCACGGTACACTGGGTGCTTGCTCGAGTCGCGAATGCGCTTTATCTTCTTGCTCTCTCGCCCCGCCTCGGTCTCCAACGACATCGTCTTCTCGGCTGAAACTCTCATTCTTTATTGTTAAAGAGAACTAAATTATCACTATGTGGATGTGGTTCTTTCTACGGCGATGATGGAGTTCAGTTGCTTATTTTTGGAGGAGAAGGAGGTGGAAGAGGAGACTATTCTCATTTGGCATGCAAGTGAAATTCATTAGCTACGACTTTTTCCTCTTTTGTTTTCTTTGTCACTTCTTCTCAGTGACTCATATAACACTTATAAAGGTTCATAGAGGAGAAAAGAATGGACCCACATGAGAGAAAAACGCGACACTCACCCTGCAATCGCATAGTTAATGCTAATACCTTCTTCACTCGCCATTGCCACGCAACCTCCTGTTAACTTTGCTCCTTCCTTTTATATATCTATTGTCTTTGTATTTACTCATGCTTACCTTTTTTAACCACCTTCTGTTTTTTCTTTTTTTTTTCACTCTCGCTGTTCATCTACCCTTATCTTTTTCTTAGAAAGTTTCATCAATGCAATGCATATCAAGGCTCTTCTGTTGTTCTTTATCATCTTTTCCCTAAACTCGCTATCGCCAATAATTTGCTATTTTGTATTTTCCACTGTAAAAAGCACTGCTGGGTGCAACAGGTTTGGTTAGTCAAATTTAATAAGGTTGACACGAGAGCTGCCAGGCTCCACCACCACTTGTGTACTTTTTATTTTCTCAATCTAGTTGGGGTATTTCTATGATGAGTATCCCTGCTGATTTTCACTCTTCTTTTGGGATGGGTTAAATTTTGTTGCTTTGTCTTTGCATGTAGACGTAGGTATCCGATACGACCAGTTTTTTTTATTATTTGAACAACTTGTTCAATGTCAGTTCATACCGTATTTTTATATTTTGTCAAGCATTCAATATTTATATTTCTCTCTCCATATCATTTCTAAAGCCAAAAACAGTGCAGAAAGCATATGGTGTCCCGGCCAAGGGAGATGTCAAAACAACAATTTTCATTGTACGGACAACTTTCTCCATTCTTGATGTACCTCCAACTCTCAACTTGAAGCCGATGAATCAGTTGTTCCGTTTACGATTCATTAATTCAAGTTTGGTTGACGATTAACAGTTTAATCATTAGCTGATTAGAGGGATTGGTGTATTTGTAGATGTAATTGGGTATCTGTATAACTCCCATGAATATCACCACAGATATGGGGTTCCAACCATTGCATGTGAGTGCTTTTAAAACTATATAGTCAGGGCCGGCAATGATTTAGGTTTTTGGACCCTTCTTTCAATATTTCTTCCCCTTCATTTACAATATATTTATTTGCCTCTCCTCGTAGAAGAAGATGCAATTATTTCTTCCCCTTATTATTCCTACTTCTTTTCGGTTTATTATTACTCTGCGATTAGTCCCTCTTAAATTGATGGGCCCTGCCAGTATTCCTTGGGTGACGTTGTCCAATTCATGGTCTGTAATTGTCTCCATCTCATCATCACTCACATTTCAGACACCAGAGACGGTAATCTTGTGGTACTTTTTTTTCTCATAAGTAGTGAAAATACTAAGCAGTGATACCTAGGCTATGGTTTGAAAAGATAATAAGAAAGAAAACTAAATTTCATTGTACTGATATTGTCCTATGGACTGTTTTGTTCCGTGTGCGTCCCTGTGCACTGGTGGTGCGTTATAGGTGTTTCCATCTTGCCACGTGCAGTTCGTCAACAGTGATTTAACTCTAATAAATGGACCAACCCCACACTTCAAAGTGACATCGCTTTGTCAAACATGTTAAAGGCCCATTTTCCTATCACTCGGATTAGACACGTAACAAATCCTTGCAATTTACAGCACCACAATTGTATTATTGGTAAAGTGAAATAACCCTCAAAGTCACTCTATCTATCTATCTACGCCCAAGCTGATAAATAACTTACCTTTATAGCTTCTGCCACTGCTAGGGCCTCTCTACATTTTATGCTTTGCTAACCACGAAGATAATCCGTCCATGGTGTTATTGTTTTATACGTGGGTTTCCATATTTTTCCAATTATCCAGTACCAGACGATGATATTGTACCTCCAAAATGAGCTGTTACCTTTTGTGGTGTACCTGTTAACTTGTTTGGACTTGGACCCATGACATGATTATTTATTTATTTATTTATTTATTACATAGTTCTTTTGGTGGTAACGCATAAAACTTTTTCCTCTGGACAGTGCACAAGTACAAACAAGAGCTCTCGGAACCGAACCGCTGCCACACATGACTTTTTTTTTTCTTTCTCATCAAATAAGAAAAACTATCACAGAACCTTAAATCAGACATCTGGGCCACGTTAAGGCATGGCCTAAGGTCGACAAAGGTCACCCCAGATAAGATCTTTGAGTTGGTGAATGCATTTGGCTTCTGTTCCAGGATTCCTGTGGTTGTGTTGAGAGGTGAACAGCAACAGTGAACTCATAATTTTTATGTTTTTGAAACGAATAGTATACACATTATTGTTTTGACTTTTGAGTTCACTATACTAATGTGGTTGATTAACAGAGGACACATTTTATTCAAAACCTAGGTATTCAATCTGTGATCTGACTTAAGAGTGATAATTTGCAAAGTTTTTGAGAAGATTCAGGATTCTGATTAGTCTATAATTTCTTACTCAATCTCCATCACTCAAGCCACGACCACCACGTGGCCAAGATGGAGAGTTTCTGAGAGTGAGTCTTAGGGTGCTGCTTAACACCAGGAACTTGATCATGACTTGCCTTTACTGTGAACATGGTCGAACCAAGGTTAATTAACAGATTAGTATGTATAAAGACTGCTGACCAAAATCGGAATCCTATCTAAACTGCAGGAATTATAAATTTAACTGAAACTATATGTAAAACAAGGTAACAGAACCAAAACAAGTGCAAACAAAATATACTGTTCGAGACATGGAAAGATGTCTACTCAATGATACATGGCTTGTCGTTTTGGGTTTAAACTTAACGTATTTATCATTCTATAATCTTAATTTGTATATCATAATTGATAATTAATAACAACTAAAATAACAATTATCTACGTGATTGTTATATGAAGTAAGAAGTGACTACAGTGTAGAAGGTTTAGACATGCTGAGCTAACTTAAATTATATAGGTGTTTTTTATTTTCTGAATGTAGTAATACATACACATTGTTTTTCTCCCTCAACTTCCAGTTTAACTTATAGTGAGTCCATCACTGTTTGAAAGAATCCAAATTATGAGATCTGTTCCATAAATTCAATTAAAAAATTTCGAGTTAAATATGAGTACAGAGAATGAAGTCACTAAACGCCAAAATGTTCTTTATTGATGTTTATTCAAATCTCTGACCAAGTGAACTCAAACAGTAAGGTTTCAGGCTAAGGTATAAATCCATGAGGTTAAGGATGGATTGAAGACCTAACCTAACAACTTTTAGGGATTAGATGTCATCTTAACTAAGTACAATGATTTAACTTTTGCTTAACCATATGACATGAGACCTCCATCTTTATGGTGAGACAAGGTTAGGGGGGAAATGCCTAATTTTTGTCTGTGATTTTTAAGCATTATGTAAAGTACAATAAAATAATTGAGGATATATTTGTAAAGTACGAGAAAAAAATTTAAGACTAATTTATCAATAAGTTAAAATTAATTTATATATGAATTAATATGTAAAAGTTTGTTTTTATATATAATTTCTCTAAATTTTTATTATTAACTTATATAGAAGTTTATTTTAGCAAGTGAAAGAGTCAACTTTAATTTTTCTCTCTTTAAAAGAATATATATAGAGAAATTCCTTTAAAATTCTTTAAATTTTTGAAAATATTATAAATTAATTATCAAACACATACTAACTAGTAATTATATATATATATATATATATATATATATATATATATATATATATATATATATATTTTTTTTTTTTTCACTATAGTATTTTATTTTCTTTCAATCGACGATTTCAAAGGTAATTCATGTATCAGTATTGCATTAAAAGAGAAAAAATTGTTAAGATAAGAAAAACTCTCCAAATTATTCTCATTACAAATTTGATTCCTTCTCAAATTGTATATTAGGTAATATTGAAAAAATAATTCAGATTTACTTCTTTTATAAATTTGAATCCTCGTCTGTGGAATGAAATTATTTTTAAACACTATCACGATTTAATCTAAAATTTCACTTTAAATCATATCCATTGTCTGCATTCTATATATTTTGTTTAGTTATTGTTTAAAATTTTGTATTCATTTTAAATTTGATTTTGAAGTTATATTGACGGCAAACTTAAGCTAATGGGAAAGGATCTGTGAAGGGTAAATGAAGAAAAATAAGAAGAGTGTGTCTTAAACCTGTGGATATTCACTTGCATATGTAAAACTGTGAGTATGATAATGGGGTTTATCAAATGATAATTATTTTACTGAAATATTGTGGACGAAGGGTAGCTTAGGTATGGAAAAGAAATTGTTTGTAAATACTTCATATGTATTCAAGAAGAGTTATATTAACTAAATTTGATGTGTTTTATGGAAAGTTAAAACATTGCACTTGTTTCCTCACACGAAAAGATAATTCATTAATTCTAATTCTGCTTTTTTAGGAATAGATAGTTAGTTTCAATTGATGTCTATGTTTATGTATAAAGGATGTTTATTTATGTAAACGCATGTTCTCTGGTTAACATGTTGTAACTAATTCGTGTGAAGAATTATAATATCGATTGGATGAAACCAAAACAAGAAGAAAGAAGAGAAAGTAGTCAAAACGGGAAGTAGATGTTGGTGAAATCTCAAGGCACAGAGGTAACATAGAGAAGCAATTTCCATTGTCATAACGCAGATTCTGAGAGACATGTAAATTGCATGTACATTATTGTATGAGTATGTTAAAAACATGAAGAATGTTTTTATCTGAGAATTTTTAGGTTGTCTTACAAGGTACAAAAGTTCTTCCTTTATTTTTATTTTTTTGAATAAACATTATGAGTCTTCCCTTCCTCTTACCATTTTCTTCTTTTATGACTTAAAATGAAATCGTCGTCGTCGTCATCACTCTCATTCACAATTCTTTTCTTGGCTTTTATGTCTCCGTTCTTTGATATCTGTTGTTGTTGTTTTTGTGACGTTGCAGTCTTGGTTGGTGGCTTCGATATCTTCACAGGAGTTCCTGTTCGGAGCTCCTTTTGCTTCCTCTGTTTTCTCTCAAATGCTTTCTTGGCTTTTTCAGGAGACAGCAACCCGTGTTCCATTAACCTGCAAATTGAGGGATATATACCTTAATATTTGTCATTCTTGAGCAAGATTTAATCCACCAGAATTCAAAAAATCAAGCTATAAGATTCCTTATACAACACAAAACACCATCGTTCAAGATTTGTATAATGATTCTACTGCTTAAAAATTCTCTGTAATGCTGAAGTATTCATACTGATTGAACCATTACTATACACAATAATATGATAATATAATGAAAGAAACATTGAATTTATGAGGTCATTATTTCAATCCAAATTTGGCTCTCAGAAGAATGAATATAGTAACAAATTATACATTTGATTTTTGTTCATATATTCTTAAGGATATTATTTGCTAAAACAATGCTTCTCCAAGTAAGGATAGCTTCCTAACAAAGGTTGCTGATCTTTCAAGCTCCTAGTAATTTTTTATTTGTCAATTATTCTGTATGCTGACTACCTTTCTAGTCACCACATATCCATCTGAGAATCAAGTTGCTAGTTCATTTAAAATTAACATATAAAAATTTGCTTCAGGAAAGCATAGGGAGGTGCCATAATGAAAGTGTGCTAGCAGTGTTTTTCTTGGACACAAACTGTTCTGTAGTATAACAAAGAGGTTTTCTACCTTAGAGAATGTATTATGACAGAAACAGAATGATGATGAACCAGTCTGCAGACTTTACAGACATGACAAGAGAATGCCAGTTACAGAAATAAGCAAAAACTCATAAGACTAGGTCAAACAAACAAAATAAAGTATTTTTTCCTAAAAAAGAATAAACAGAATATATAATAACGGACAAGTCACAGGAAGAAGAAAAATGTAACTTTTTTACAATATCTGACGAGTTCAATCATATAAGTAAGTAACACTCCTAATTCTTAGGGGTATTTCATTGTCAATATGGCAAATTGGAATCGGCCAACAAAGAGTTTTACTGCTGTCATGAACCATCAATCCTAAAAGCTTAAGTTATGAGGTAAAGATTTATGAATAATTCTATAATGCATCTCAAACAAATTCCATTATGCAAGAGTCCTATATGCTTGAAGGGTGGTCCAGGACACTGGATAATGTAGAAGTTACGTGTGCCAAAATTTTACATTTTATTAGAAGAATGAACTGAAAAGCCCAGAAGCTTAAGCTATAATTAAGAATTTGGAAGATCGTACTCGAACTTAAAGAAGGGAGTTTATTTCAGCATTTAAACTTATGAATAAGCTATCTTCTCTGAAAGAAAGCTCGTCGAATAAGTATCTAATGAAGTTGTATACCAATCAAGATACACGTTTGAGGAAACGAGTTTGTCAGATGAACTGATACTTCTGGTTGTTTTTCTACAACAAATGCCACTCTTTATGAAATGAAGAGAAACAAAGTAGAGGAAAATGGGCTAGCATACTTCATCATGGTGTTGTTGGGAAAACAATTAAAATGTTCAGTTCCAAATCTTTAGAATGTTGTTTAGATAAAGATAATGTTAGTGATACAAATGGAGAATGTAGCATGTTCTTAACCAAAGTCACTTATCAGTAGACAGTACAGGATTTTTGCAAACAATTAAGGAAATTTGATGCAATGGATGAAACATTAATTTGATTTACTAAAACAGAACATTTGCAATGGTTATCCTGGGTATAAGTTGGCCTAGGCACATATCTTGACAAAAAAAAGCTCACATCTAATAACACGAGTGAAAATGGGTGGCTAATAATTCTATGTTTGAAAGAAAACTCACCAAAATTCCGCCATTTCACTTGTTGGTATCTGTTTTGACAATGATTCATAAAAGATTCTCAGGGGTTCTTTCTGTCAACATAAATCATGAAAAAAAAAAACACAAGAATGAGTGTGAGCCGATTTCATATGTAGACTTTGGTTTGTGAATTCTACGAACCAAAAAAAGGTAGATTCAATACCTGTTCTGGAGGATCATGTTTCTGGCCAGGCAGACTGTAGACTTTCTTTTCTCTTACTTTGGAAGTACTTGTCTTTGTTATTTTTTTCGATGATGCTGATGATGTTGTTACTGTTTTCGATGATGTTGTTATTGTTTTCGATGATGGTGTTATCGGTTTTGATTTAACCTTCAAGTTTATGCAGGACAAAAAATACTTGTTAGAATACAACTCTTCTTAATTGAAATTAACTATGAGAACAATAAATGCTTTATGGTACCACGTTTTTAAGGAAAAAAATAAGTAAATTCATATGCAACACAGATCAAATCCAAGTTCTCCTAGATCATGTTGTGTATTTATTGGAACATCCATGAATTCTAAACCCTAAGCAATAAGCAGAGCAACATCTAAAATTAACAGTCAATGCAATTTCAAACAGTCAACGAAGATCAGCCGCCGAATTCAGAACCCATAAATTCAAAGTCCTAACTTCAAACCAAGCAAATTCAATTCAACAATTGAAAATTTTGGGGGTGTTTATAGTTTTTAATTTTTGTTGAGAATGATGATACCTCAGATTTTGTGACAGTGGTGACAGATTTCGTCTTAGAAACAGGAGGGTGTTTGATTGAGCTGATGACCTTCTTCTTGAGAGCTAAAGAATCAATCTTTGGCTTGGAAGAAACATCTGGGGTAGTTGATTTGACCCTCATCATAGTGCTTTTGATCTCTGTAGCCATAACACACCTTTGCCAATTACCTACAATAGTCCATAGATTAGATCCAATTCACAAAATTCATTGCCTGTTCATCTCAGATTTGTTCTTATTCATTCCATCATTACCTTTGCCTTTGGCTTTCTCGGTGATATATTAGCTCTGCTTTGTGAAGATTCACAACACAAAGAGAAAAAAGAGGGTTACCTTCAAAAGTAAAAACAGATCATAAGAGTGCGAATGAGATTTGATAAGAAGTAGAAACAGAGTAAACAGAGGTGGATTCAGAACAGCGTTGGATCTTGAAAGACCGTGAAGATTTTCAGCGAACAGAGAGAACTTCAAGGTGGGGACCACTCTTTATTAACTTTTTCAAACATTGTTTTTTTCACTCATTTTAACGTATGGATGTCAGAACACGTGTAACAGCTTAAATACACATACGCCTCCATCCATGTCCCTTTCTTTCATAAACAGATAATAATATTTTTAATTCTTCAAATTTAAGGTAACTTTGATTTTAATCTTGACAATTTAAGGTGTTTTGGTCTTCTAAAATTGAAAAAAACATATATATATATATAAATGTTAAATTTGAGAGACTGGTATAATTTTCCTAAGATTTTGAGTTTCCCTAAAATTTTAGAAACTAAAAATGTAATTTATTGGAAGAATTATTGAGATAATCATGTAAATTTTAAATTGTTAAACAAAAATATTTGTTTACGTTGGGTTGGTATACGTCAATAAATAAACTTTAAGCATAAACTAATCTAAACATTAAAACTTTAAACTGATACTAAACATTAAAACTTTAAACTGATACTAAACATTAATAGACACTGTATAGATGAAATAATATGTTTAATATATAATAAATATTTTTATAAAGGATTACGAAGTAACTAAACAAGAAATTTTTTAAAATAATTCATAATGTATGATTATGTATTATATTAAAAGGCTTAGTAATATTTTTTGTCCTCAAATTTGTTTATTTTTCTCAAAAAGATTTCTGGTTTGAAAAATGTGTCAACTTGATTTTGAATTGGTAAATATTGTATCAATGTCCTCTTCTATCATTATGTCAACTTCGTTTGATTCTATTTAACAGTTGGTAAATATTGTGTCAATGTCCTCTTCTATCATTATGTTAACTTCGTTTGATTCTATTTAAAAGAATAAACGACGTTAACATAATATTTATTAATTAAAGATTAAGTTGATATTTTTTTCAAACTAAAAATCTTTTTGAAAAAATAAGCATATCTAAAATAGAAAAAAAGAAGCTATTAAGCCTATTAAAAAATAAACTTTAAAAATAATTCAATTTCACAGAATTTGCTCGTAAACATTTACATATTTAAAAAGTTCATTCCTTATTTAGTTATCAATAAAATTTTACTTACCAGAAAATAAATGTAAGTAACTAGTTTCTGTGTTGTTGGTGGAAAAGTTGCAGTGAGAACTTTAACCGGAAGTTATGAAGATGTGTAGGTAAAGAGTGTGAATGTGAATGTAAAGTATCCCTTTAAATAGTTGAGAAAATCTATCTTTTAAAAGGCCAAGATATTGATAGAATATTTTTTTGAAAATCTGATAATGAATAAATGCTAAAAGAGATAACAAATATTAGATATTATTTCAATCGAGAATCTTGCATAAGATTATCCATTACCCTCTCTCTCTCTCTCTCTCTATATATATATATATATTCAGTTGTGTTGGTAGATACTTGATAATTGTACTTTTAACAATGATTATTGAATGGTTGATTTATTACAATCATTTAAGCATGGAGAAAATAAAAAGAAAATCAGAGTTTTCATTTATGAAAAATTACTTTATGTTAAACAATATAGTGAGTACATGATTTTCATCTATATTACAGTTCAATATAACTAAATCCTTAAATACTTTCTTTTTATTCGTCTAATTTTTGTAATATATCAATTTGATCACATTTTGTTTAATCAATTGATATTTGATTCATATTAAAAAATATTTTAAACCTATGATATTAAAAAGAACAATTAACTAATTAACCGTATAAATAAGATAGTTATAATTAGATTTATTTAAAATCTTGATTTATAATGTTGGCTGATTTATTATGATAATCTAATTTATGATATAATTAAATTTTACTAAGATAAACAACCATAATTTATTATATATCACTATCTATCAGAATCTTTGTTGTATACTTACTCTTCAAAGTTTTTCTTTATCTCCTTATCTTTTCTTTTCCCTATTTATCTCTTGTATCTATATTTTTTCTCTTTATTTTATTTCTTTTCATATCTTTTATCTCTCATCTTTAATAATTTATTGTATTTTATTTTATCTAAATAAAATAAAAATAAAAGTTTGAAAATAAGGTTGTTTGGTAGATTGAAAATAAAAGTTATTTAACCGAAAAACTATTAAAAAATAAAGTGAAAATAAGGATATTTAATTGAAATTAATCAAAAGAATAAATAATACAAAGGTTAGTTCATTAAAATTATTTAATTTAAAAACGTATATTATTATTTGTTAATATTAAATTCCGTTATTTTATTGTGTTATTTCAACTATTTATATTATTATATGAAAAGGAAAACAATGTCCAAGAAAACTAAAGGAAAGAAATTTATAATCAGCATTTTGATCAAGAGAGCTAATCTGTTACATTAAATATAAATGAGATTTTTTTTCTATAAGTAAAAATGAAGATCTGATATATTTTTATTTTAATATTTTCACCAAGTTTTTCAATCAAGATGAAGGTCATGCCAGTCAAAGCTTTAATAAATTTAGCAAACTTTCATTCTGAAAATTTATCAACATATGATGAATTTTAGTGCTAAATTATTGAAAATAGAGTTTTTTTTTCCTGTATTTACTCTTTCTAATATATTAATTCTTTTAACGCCTTTTCCTAATTTTTGTGTCAAACCAAATAAGTGTTTTTCTTTAATTAATTTTTTATCTAATAGATTTTTACATTGTTTAATATCTAGTCAATGATTCAGCATTTCTTTAATCAATTCTAAAAATTACAGGATGATTACCAAATCATTTTATTTAGTTACACATATATATATATATATATATATATATATATATATATAATCAATAAACATATTAATTGATATATTATGATGCAGAAAGTACTTTCTAATAAGTGAAAAAATTGCATTCATTAAATTAAAACTCATGACACTACTTTTGTATACAACATATTTTGGTAAAAATTTGCTTAACAATGACATCAAATTCAAAGTAACGAGGGACCATTTACAAGCAGTTCATCAATAGTAAGTGAGTTTTCTCTTCTGATGTCAATAATAAACAGTTTTATGCTTTGGCCAAGTATACAATACAAAGATCTTCATCATTTCTCTTCAAACACTAACATTGTTCTGGACAAACTCTATCATGTGTTGTTCTGTATATGACCCTCTAGAAAAAAAATGGACTTTTTCTCAAATCATTTTCTTCTTGCTTCATTTGTATAACTCATGCCTTTTACCAAACATAAGTTATCAATCCTACAATAAATTGATGCATGATCATCATGTCTGGTTTATTTGAAAGAGTCTATTGTACCAAATTGAATGAAGAAGCATATGAAATAAATCATACTTTACAGGTTCAGCATGCCAGATAAAATGCTCTTGCACCCTTTTCACCCTCTTATGCATCTCTAAGTATCTCTCTTCAGAAATCGATAGCAGAATGTTCCTCAAATTCGGGATGTCTTCCTCGGTGACAAACACAGCAAAAGATTCCCAGTCCAAAATCTCAAAGAAAGGAGGAATAAAATTGTCAGATATGATAACTGGAATGCACTCGTGGAATATAGCCTCTACCACACGCGGGCTATTAACCTCGTGACCTCTTGCACAAATGCAGAATTTGCTACTCTTCATGAACTCTATGTAGTTTTTGTTGCCCCTCACATGTGGCAAGGTTCGAGATATAATCATGTCTGGTTCTTTGTTCTCCCAGTGCTCCAACAGTATAGGCCGAACATAACCGTGCAAACCTCCTGCAAAAAAAGCCAATATAGGCTTTTGAGAAGGAGGGTTGCCCCCAATGTTTTTTGCAGGATTCTCACTTGACCTTATGTATGTTTCTGGAAGAGAAACATCCTTGCCTATCTTGAATCCTACTTCAATGTCAGCATTGCAGAGGGCTCTGATGCAACTAAGCATGCGCCCTCTTGTTTCTGCAGGAGCCTGACAAATGGTGCTTGTTAAATACTCTTCCACTCAATTACTCCTCATACTGCTTCAACACAAGTTAAATCATTTAATCATAATGGTGTAGGCATGCCAATGTGGGAAATACTAGTTCACAACTAATAATATGAACTGTAACATATGCTATTTGTCACAACCTTATAGTTGGGGGAGAATTTTCCTCAACATGAGTGAGACTATGTTACAGATTGCAATTTAAGAGGGAGAAGGGAACACAGGCACACAACAAATTCATTACTGTAAATTGTATGAAGAAAATTGTTGTTCAGATGAGAGGGGAAGCAAAAAGCAGAAAATGCATTGATCATAATTTGCATAAACACAGAATCGTACCCAATCGTGGCAAGCAACGACAAAGTGATCTGCTCCAGAAGTTCTATTCCAGAAAGGATATTTTCCAGCAATCATGTTCACAAAATTTTTCATGTACTCAATTAAGTTGGAACGTCTGTGTGAGTTACGTACATACAGAGTTTGCTGCAACAATCTAGAACTGAAAGGAATGTAAAACAAGTGAGCTTTCTCAGGGTCCCCGGTGACAAACTGTTTGTTTGCTTCCATTAATTTCATGAACCAGCCTTCGGATGCGTATATTCCATCTAGTAAGGGCTCGTGAAAGATTGGTCTGTCTCCATCCGGGTAGATGAAAACTTTGAGCTTCTTTTCCATTAGTTCATAACTCCTGCAGAATGCAGATATTGTTGGTTGAAGTTCTTGTATGAAGACATGCACAGCGTGGTACTCAACTTACACGAGGCAGAGGAACGCATAGAAATTAATAAAACAATATGTAAACCGAATCTTTCTCTCTTAAGTTTTGATCTTCATGCTCTTTCCACATTATAACTTGATGTAGCCTAGTTACATTTCTCTGTGTATGTCATATATTCTGCTAATTTAATTTTGTTGTATATGACACGGAAAAAGCTAGCTTTGGTAACGAATGACTCGTTTCATTGAAACCAAATTAGCAAGTGAAATCTTTAAATGTTCAATTATCAAACTCAGGTATATGCAGGTGAAAAATCTACAGGAGAAGGTGCGCTTAAACCAGATTCAACTATGAAGCACGGACACAAACACTGTGTCTACCCTCATTAACAATAGTTTGGAGGAGATTCATAGCAAAAAAGATTTTTTTTTTTAAATTCAACACTTCATTGGAGTGTTTAAAAAGTGTTGTAGGACACGAAGATACGCCATTGGAGAGCCCTGTATGCGCTTCATAGATTTTAAATGGCAGTCTTTCACTAAGATATACTAAGCTGCTTATTTTTATCGCTGATTAGATTCAGTACATTCTTCAGAAATAATTATTTGATAAGTCAGATCAGGACAATAACATAATTCAACTAGAATTTGGGCCATTCAATCACATTGCAGTGGTTTGGCTCAATAGTAGAATCCGTGCACTGAAAATGATATTTATTTATCATACCTTCTGAACATGGAGACATCCCTGTACAATGGTGGGTAAAGTCTTGAATCATTCACATCGATGGGTGCATTTAAAATCTCTGATTTTGCACGGAATATTTCTAGATCAACCCCTGAATTCCTTTCTGGTTTCTACAAACAACAACTGAATAAATTAGAAAAACTCATCTAACTATATAATTCAATCTACACTTGCATACACGGCCAACCATCCTAAACATACCTTTTGCTGGGAATAAGCATGATTAATCTGCAATAACAAGTTCATCTCAGATATTGAAACAACTTTAGATGGTCTCCTTTTGGAATTCTTTGCACTCACAGGCTTACCATTATTGACTGTCATGTTACTACTACCTTGCAAAGAACCTGACTTTCCATCCTTGGAAACCGAACCAGTTGCATTCGATTTCACCGAAGTTGCAGTTGAAGTGACAGATACCACAGGACTTCTTGAATCCGTTTCCGAGTCTAAGGATGTTCTGTTGGGCAATGGCACCATAGGTTGTGGTGATGCAGCCCCTTGTGATGTCAAACTAAGTTGCTTTTCCGGAGCACTACCAATTGGAGAAACATCATTTCTGGTTGAGAAATTAACAACACTATCCGTAAGTCCTTTAGCTTTCTCTGGTGCAGGGGCAGTAATTGAATCTCTGCCATTGTGAAAGAGGGAGTCCGCACGACTAACTGCATTCTCTTCCACTGCATCTTTAGAGTTTGAATTTGAACCATTTAGGTGCATGTTGTTACCCTCCACTTTAGAATCAACCAAAGATGTATCCATTCTAAAACTAGCAATCTTGGTAGTAACAGAAGATAAGAATTTACCACTTGGAAGTTCAGAATACTGAAACATTAAAACTATAGCCACTGCCATTCCTACAAATGAAACTAATCTCGTAGTTTCAGCCTTACACAGAAATCTAAACCCCCGATCCATGAAAAGAAAACTCAGAAAAGGAAGCAAGACTGGCTAATTCATCATTGTAGAGAGATCAGAAGAAGAAATGAAGCAGACTCATAGAGATTGACCGAGGAAAGTCAATAACTTTTGCGAGGGTTTTCAATGGGAAGGTGAAAGAGAAAGTCTTTTTCTGAGAAGAGACTGGGTGATTCATTAGGTTAGAGAAAGAGAGGAGAAAGGTGTAACAGGATGATTGGACTACGGAGTAACAAAGGTCATAGGTTGGTGATGGGATCTGTGTCTGTTACTATCTCTGTAGTAAGTTAAAAAAACAGGGAAAAAGATCTATAAGGAAGGAGGGAACAGAGAAATGGAAGATCGGAGTAAATTAAGGTACCAAGATGCGAATAAGTCCGACACTTACGTACAAATTTTAACTCTGGTATAACAGGTAACTTTCATTTTCCAAACTTTTAATACAGATTATATATTTTTCCTTTACCTTCTTTTTATGATAGTTTTACCTTGTTTATTATTATTATATGCTTCTCCTCATAAGGATGTTTTTTACATTATAATTATTATAATTATTTTGGTTAAATAAAATTTAAGGGGATACATTTTGATAGTTTGTAATACATATTTTTTATTTATAAAAAAAACATTTTAATTAATTTAATTTCACTCCACCATCTCCTCACACTATAATAATAATTAGAATAAATGAGAAGTATAACAATCATAAGAAATAAAGGATAAGCCAATGATAATTATAAATATTCTTAAATCAAAATCATACCATACAATTATATAATGGTTTAATGTCTTAATAGGTCCCTATTTTTGTTCAGAATTTGAAATAGGTCCCTTTATTTTTTGGCGTCTCAATTGGGTCCTTATTTTTGTTAATTTGATGGAAATAAATCTTTTCCGTCAATTTCATCAAACAGCGTTAATGAATACGTCACACATTCATTAACGCCGTTTGATGAAATTGACGGAAAGGATTTATTTCCATCAAATTAACAAAAATAAGGACCCAATTGAGACGCCAAAAAATAAAGGGACCTATTTCAAATTCTGAACAAAAATAGGGACCTATTAAGACATTAAACCATTATATAATTTATAAACATTCAAAATATATATAAATTCATCTCATACAAACTATATGTATTAAAATAGTTTTAACTACGCACATTATAGACTCAATTTCAGATCTCTACATTAATTCGGATACTAAAACTTGTGTATCTTCTATCTGATCATAAAAGATAAACCAATTCACAAGTCTTGATCCATCATGATAAGGTAAGCTCACTTATGAACTTACTAAAAACACTGATTTTTTCATAAAAAATTTCTTCAATTTTCACCACTTAAACTTCGATGTAATTTGTGAGTTTAGTAGAATTTATGATGACTTCACAAAAATTTATATCCCTAATCAAAACATAACATTAAATTAACAAGTATTACACCTCTCTTCAGAAGTACTACTACTTATATAAAACATACAATTCATTATGTCAATATTTTCGACAGGTTTTTCATAATTCATTCCACAATTTAAAAATTTAAAACTCAAAGTCTCATTTAGCAAATTGTTTTTCATCTCTTTTAATTGTTTGGTTTGGTTTATATTCAAATAATTCACTCATATATTCAAGATAGTTTTTCTTTTATCACAATCTTGATTACACATTTTTTGTGTGGTTATATTTAAGTAATCGATCAATTTTCGTAAATCAAATAGTTTTTAAGATTATTTATACTCTTTCTTAATATTTTTATTTTTTGTTTTTGTTTTTCACATAAAAATGTTTTATTCTTAATTTCAAATGTTCAATCAAATAAGTCATTCATTTATTAGATAATATAAAAACAAAAAGAAAACTTACCTACTTTATTATTATCTTTATCCTTAATTTTTGTTTTATTCAAAAAATCTTGTTTCATTAAAACAATTTTTATCATTAACTAGTTCAATATTTAGATTTTTTTTCTTTTATATATATATCCTTTGAAATGACATGACAATTCAAGAAAGTTTTTAGAACATCTAGCTCAACCTTTACGCTTGAATCTATTCAAGGTTAGAGGATTGTCTATCATCATCATAATTAAGGAAGACACTTGGTTACGAATTTTAAAGAAGACACAAAAACTATTCAAGACTTGAAGATTGAATACTGACAGAAAAATGAAAAAAAAAAAAAACACTTAATTTTCGAACTAAGAGAAACACAACCTTTATGCATAAATAACATTGAAAAATTGTATATCGTAATAATCCTGTAAAATATTTTATTTATTGATAACGATGATTTAAAACTATATAGTATATTATCATATCACAACCAAACACTAAAGATAAAACTCTTTTATCGAGATTTGGGTGAAGTAGAATATAGAGTATTAGGCTTCTCAAAATCGATCTAAAACATATTTATGATAACAGATAAAATAAACATATTCCATATAAACTCAAAAAAATAATTTTATTGTTAAAAACTAATATTTACTAACAAATAAAATATAAAATCAGTTTTTTAATACTTAGTATAACATAGTCAAACAGACATAAGTGTTGTTTATACAACAACCATATGACTAATATATATTAAAACAAATCTGACTCGAACTTTCTGAGGTGAAATTATCTTAACTTTGAACTAAAATAATAAAATATTAAAACAATCATTTTTAAATAAAACAAAATATGTAACTAGTGTTTTAAAAATGTTATTCCACTCGATTGAGTTTAGTGGGTTTGTGCCTTAATATTTAAATTAATTGATATTATTATAATATTTTTATAAATATTAAAAAAATATATATTTATCTTATAATGCTCATCAAATATAATATATTTATTTCTTTTAACAAATGAAATGCTAATATATGAATTAAACATATAACCTTTTTAATGAAATTATATATAATAAAAATATTATTAACTATAATAATACAATTATCAAGAAATGGAACTGTAATTTATTTTAGAGGTGTTAAGTTTATTTATCACTCTTTTAAAAGTCTAATATTAAATTAACGAAATAAATGATACATTTTAACAAATATAGTAGAGAAGGACTATATGATTCCTGCATATCTTAGAGAAGGAAACAAAATTCACTTTATAATATAACATAAAAATTATATATATATATATATATATATATATATATATATATATATATATATATATATATATATATATATATAATTAATTAATTACGAGGACAATTATAAAAATGTATGAAAAGCATTCACTAAGCCTTTTTTACAATGTAAATAGGTATTGTTGAACAAAAAGGGTGTTTTGTGATAGTATATTTGGCCTTATTATTTTGAGCACACGTGCTTGCATACTTACATTATCAAACAGGACACAAAACAGCATAACTAACAGAAGATAAATACAACAAAAACCAGTACTTGTTTGTCCCACCATGTGAATCAAACACAGTATATGAAAGATCACAGTATATGCATTCGATTTCACCGAAGTTGCAGTTGAAGTGACAGATACCACAGGACTTCTTGAATCCGTTTCCGAGTCTAAGGATGTTCTGTTGGGCAATGGCACCATAGGTTGTGGTGATGCAGCCCCTTGTGATGTCAAACTAAGTTGCTTTTCCGGAGCACTACCAATTGGAGAAACATCATTTCTGGTTGAGAAATTAACAACACTATCCGTAAGTCCTTTAGCTTTCTCTGGTGCAGGGGCAGTAATTGAATCTCTGCCATTGTGAAAGAGGGAGTCCGCACGACTAACTGCATTCTCTTCCACTGCATCTTTAGAGTTTGAATTTGAACCATTTAGGTGCATGTTGTCACCCTCCACTTTAGAATCAACCAAAGATGTATCCATTCTAAAACTAGCAATCTTGGTAGTAACAGAAGATAAGAATTTACCACTTGGAAGTTCAGAATACTGAAACATTAAAACTATAGCCACTGCCATTCCTACAAATGAAACTAATCTCGTAGTTTCAGCCTTACACAGAAATCTAAACCCCCGATCCATGAAAAGAAAACTCAGAAAAGGAAGCAAGACTGGCTAATTCATCATTGTAGAGAGATCAGAAGAAGAAATGAAGCAGACCCATAGAGATTGACCGAGGAAAGTCAATAACTTTTGCGAGGGTTTTCAATGGGAAGGTGAAAGAGAAAGTCTTTTTCTTAGAAGAGACTGGGTGATTCATTAGGTTAGAGAAAGAGAGGAGAAAGGTGTAACAGGATGATTGGACTACGGAGTAACAAAGGTCATAGGTTGGTGATGGGATCTGTGTCTGTTACTATCTCTGTAGTAAGTTAAAAAAACAGGAAAAAGATCTATAAGGAAGGAGGGAACAGAGAAATGGAAGATCGGAGTAAATTAAGGTACCAAGATGCGAATAAGTCCGACACTTACGTCCAAATTTTAACTCTGGTATAACAGGTAACTTTCATTTTCCAAACTTTTAATACAGATTATATATTTTTCCTTTACCTTCTCTTTATGTTTATTATTATTATATGCTTCTCCTCATAAGGATGTTTTTTACATTATAATTATTATAATTATTTTGGTTAAATAAAATTTAAGGGGGATACATTTTGATAGTTTGTAATACATATTTTTATTTATAAAAAAACATTTTAATTAATTTAATCTCACTCCATCATCTCCTCACACTATAATAATAACTAGAATAAAAGAGAAGTATAACAATCATAAGAGATAATGGATAAACCAATGATAATTATAAATATTCTTAAATCAAAATCATACCATACAATTATATAATTTATAAACATTCAAAATATATATAAATTCATCTCATACAAACTATATGTATTAAAATAGTTTTAACTACACACATAAACTCAATTTCAGATCTCTACATTAATTCGGATACTAAAACTCGTGTATCTTCTATCTGATCATAAAAGATAAATCAATTCACAGGTCTTGATCCATCATGATAAGGTAAGCTCACTTATGGACTTACTAAAAAATGGTTTTTTCATAAAAATTTTCTTCAATTTTCACCACTTAAATTTCGAAGTAATTTGTGTTTAGTAGAATTTATAATGAGTTCACAAAAATTTATATCTCTAATCAAAACATAACATTAAATTAACAAGTATTACACCTCTATTTAGAAGTACTAATACTTATACAAAACATGCAATTCATTATGTCAATATTTTCGGCAGGTTTTTCATAATTAATTCCACAATTTAAAATTTTAAAACTCAAATTCTCATTTAACAAATTGTTTTTCATCTCTTTTAATTGTTTGGTTTGGTTTATATTCAAATAATTCACTCATATATTCAAGATAGTTTTTCTTTTATCACTTGATTACATATTTTTTTATCTTGATTACACATTTTTTGTGTGTGGTGATGTTTAAGTAATCTGTAAATTTTCGTAAATCAAATAGTTTTTAAAATTATTTATACTCTTTCTTAATATTTTTACTTTTTGTTTTTGTTTTTCACATAAAAATGTTTTATTCTTAATTTCAAATGTTCAATCAAATAACTCATTCATTTATTAGATAATATAAAAATAAAAAGAAAACTTACCTACTTTATTATTATCTTTATCCTTAATTTTTGTTTTATTCAAAAAATCTTGTTTCATTAAAACAATTTTTATCATTAAGTAGTTCAATATTTAGATTTTTTTCTTTTATATATATATAAATATATATATCCTTTGAAATGACATGACAATTCAAGAAAGTTTTTAGAACATCTAGCTCAACCTTTACGCTTGAATCTATTCAAGGTTAGAGGATTGTCTATCATCATCATAATTAAGGAAGACACTTGGTTACGAATTTTAAAGAAGACACAAACTATTCAAGACTTGAAGATTGAATACTGACAGAAAAATGAGAAAAAAAAAAACACTTAATTTTCGAACTAAGAGAAACACAACCTTTATGCATAAATAACATTGAAAAATTGTATATCGTAATAATCCTGTAAAATATTTTATTTATTGATAACGATGATTTAAAACTATATAGTATATTATCATATCACAACCAAACACTAAAGATAAAACTCTTTTATCGAGATTTGGGTAAAGTAGAATATAGAGTATTAGGCTTCTCAAAATCAATCTAAAACATATTTATGATAACAGATAAAATAAACATATTCCATATAAACTCAAAAAAATAATTTTATTGTTAAAAACTAATATTTACTAACAAATAAAATATAAAATCAGTTTTTTAATACTTAGTATAACATAGTCAAACAGACATAAGTGTTGTTTATACAACAACCATATGACTAATATATATTAAAACAAATCTGACTCGAACTTTCTGACGTGAAATTATCTTAACTTTGAACTAAAATAATAAAATATTAAAACAATCATTTTTAAATAAAACAAAATATGTAACTAGTATTTTAAAAATGTTATTCCACTCGACTGAGTTTAGTGGGTTTGTGCCTTAATATTTAAATTAATTGATATTATTATAATATTTTTATAAATATTAAAAAATATATATTTATCTTATAATGCTCATCAAATATAATATATTTATTTCTTTTAACAAATGAAATGCTAATATATGAATTAAACATATAACCTTTTTAATGAAATTATATATAATAAAAATATTATTAACTATAATAATACAATTATCAAGAAATGGAACTGTAATTTATTTTAGAGGTGTTAAGTTTATTTATCACTCTTTTAAAAGTCTAATATTAAATTAACGAAATAAATGATACATTTTAACAAATATAGTAGAGAAGGACTATAAGGTTCCTGCATATCTCAGAGAAGGAAACATAAATCACTTTATAATATAGCATAAAAATTATATATATATATATATATATATATATATATATATATATATATATATATATATAATATAATTAATTAATTAATTACGAGGACAATTATAAAAATGTATGAAAAGCATTCACTAAGCCTTTTTTACAATGTAAATAGGTATTATTGAACAAAAAGGGTGTTTTGTGATAGTATATTTGGCCTTATTATTATGAGCACACGTGCTTGCATACTTACATTATCAAACTGGACACAAAACAGCATAACTAACAGAAGATAAATACAACAAAAACCAGTACTTGTTTGTCCCACCATGTGAATCAAACACAGTATATGAAAGATCACATTGATTTATTTTTATAAAAAGGAGGAACTTAATTGAGAGTTAAAACACCCTTACATTCTTAAAATTTAAAAACTTGATTGGATATTTTATTAATAGATTAAATGAGTTGGACAAAATAAATAAATAATAACACTAAGAAGATAATTAAGCTAAAAATAAAATCTGAATTTAAGCTATCATAGACTACCAAACATACGTATGAATAATTCAAGAAAACGTGGTACAAATATATACAAGTTTAATTACATAAAAAAAATTAAAAACATGATTAATTGCCAACGTAGATCTTATTCTGTATGTGTCCTCCAAAGAATGTTCTGCTGCCTAAAGAAAAACTAGTTTCAATCTACCTTGACCAAGTGTTCAAGATGATCTATCTAGCTTTTGCTGTGAAGACTCTGTTGTACCAAATGGAATGGAGAATCATGTGGAATATATCATACTTGACAGGGCTTCTGTGCCATAGGAAATGCTGCTGCACCTTTTTCACCATCATCTGCATTTGAAGATACCTCTTTTGTGGGATGGAAAGGAGTATACTCTTCAGATTTGGAATATCCTTCTCCAACACAAAAACAGCAAAGGATTCCCAATTCAACATCTCAAAAAATGGAGGCACAAAGTTATCTGATATAATTACTGGCACACATTCAAAGAAAATGGCCTCCACAACTCTTGGACTATTGACTTCATAGCCCTTTGCACAAATGCAGTACTTGCTGTTCTTCATGTACTGGATGTAGTTCCTGTTGCCCTTAGACTTTGGCAGTATCCCAAAGATTTTCATGTCAGGGTCCTTATTTTCCCAGTGCTGAAGCAATATTGGTCTAAGATAACCATGCATCCCCCCTGCAAAAAACGCCAGAGTTTTCCTCTTTGAAACACGGTTTCCACCAAGGTTTCTAGTGGGCCTCTGAGCACTTCGGACATAAGTTTCAGGAAGAGACACGTCCTTCCCCAAGACAAAACCTCCTTTCACATCGGCATTGCATAGAGCCCTCAAGCACCTAGCCATGTTTCTCTTTGTTTCTGTAGGGGCCTGCAATGCATGGTGATACAATATTTAACAATGAATGCCATGAAAGTGGTAGTAGTATCAATGATTGTCAAATAAGAAACCGATAAAGAAGAAAAGACACATTCATTGAAGTTGGAAAAGCACATATACCCAGTCATGGCAAGCAACTAGGAAATGATCAGCACCTCCTGTTCTGTTCCAGAAATTATGTTTCCCCGCAATCATGTCTACATAATTTTTCAGATATTGAACCAGGTTCCTAGAACTATGTGAATTCTGTACGTATAATGTTTCTTCTAGCATCCGAGAACTGAATGGTAAGTAAAATAAGTGGGCCTTCTTTGGGTCTGTAGTCACAAATTGTTTACTAGCTTCCATCTGCTTCATGAACCATCCCTCGGAAGCATAAATTCCCAGAAGATACGGTGAATGCATTATGGGCTTAGCTCCTTCTCTATACACATATACTTTGAGTGTTCTCTCCATTAATTCATAGCTCCTGGCAATTATACAATGAAGATATAATTAATACCAGTGTTAAGCAAAACTAAGTGTATCTCTATAAGAATCTTGCTTCATATATCATTGTTTCTTTCTGCACAAACATACAATTGCACATATCTGACATGTTTTTGGAACAGTTACGTTTCTCAGAATACCCAGCAGAAGTTTCAACATCTAGAAATCGAGCAATTTCAACGAATTATTCTAAATCTTGTATGATGAATTTATCTTTTATGACTTCACAGAATGATAAATAACAACTCTCCCTCACCGTCCATCATACTATCATCACAAAGTTATCCATAAGAAATTTTCTTCCCGGAGATGCTTCTGAAACATGTTCCGAAACAAAATATAGAACCACAATGATCAAATGATACCTCTTGAACCTGGAAACATTTCGAAAAAGGGGAGCATAAAGATTTATGTCGTCGTTTACAATTGGTGCATTTTCAATCTCTGATCTGGTCTGCAGTAGCTCTTGATCAACAGCCGCAGACCACCTTGGCCTCTAGAAACCAGTCGGCAATGTTAGAACAGAACTCAAGAATATGATTAATAACTGAATAAGTCATAAAATGAGAAAAACAAGGCATTAAATCATTTACCATAGAACGATACGAGGCACGGTTCTGAAGCAATAACTCATTCATTTTAGAGATTGTTGTTGCTTCTACAGGTATTTGAGAACGTTTAGTCTCCTTGGGCATAGTGCTGACAGAAGAATTATTTTCTACTATTTTAACATCATCTTGTGGTGGCTTGAACCTCTCATCCTCCGTGAATTCAGCTTCATCATAATCATTTGACAACATTGGAGGCGTAATATTTTGGCTCACTTTTGTTGGACTTGGAGGAGCCAAATGAGAAGGGGAATGAGAAACAGTATTGTTGTGAATACTCAGTCCTAGATTCCCTGTCTGACCTGTTGCATAACCATTATTTGATATCTCAATACTTTCTTCAGTGGAACTTTCATCAGTTACACCAAATTCTAAAGATCTGTTTGATTCACTCGCTGGTTCCGAGATTAAACCAGTGCTTGAATCAGTGTCTTTTACCTCAGAACTCTTGGTTATATCAACAATCTCAAGGGCATTTTCACCGGTAGAATTTTCTTGATTCAAATAAGTCATATTTTTAAACGTTTCAGAGTTGGATGGTAGGTCTGCAGCTTGGAATCCAGTGCTATCAGACGTTGGAATCTTGTTGCCAGAGAATACAGTGGGTTGAACAGCACCATATGGAAGTTCTAAATACTGGAATGCTAATATTATTGCAATTGTAACGCTGATAAACCCTAACAATCTCTTTCTTTCCAGCTGAAATATTGAAAATAACTCTTGACCCATTCTGCTAAAATTACTGAACAACTGTCGCTGTCCAATCGCCATAGCAACTCTGCAGAAGGAAAATGGTACAATTTTGGGTTATTCATGAGGGATTTTCAAAATTAATAAAAGGTTGCATGAAATAGTTTGTTTCTTTGGATGGTTGTATCATCTTGTGAAAAGCTAAGAGTGGGTTAATTAGAAAAGGTCTACTCTGCTTACAGATTTATACAAAAAACTAAATAGTTTCTGTACTCTAGGTCGCTTCCTTTCTCCCCTTTAAGAAAATTAAGTTATTGTAGTGTAAACCACCATTGTTGATAAACCTTCAAGTGTGTAAAACAGATACAGGGAATTCCCATCACATTTTGAAGGGTTCACTGTTACAAACTTCAAACCCAGTTTACGAAAAGATTTTTGGAGATAAAACGAACCTAAATGGTTGTTAGTGTACATGCGCAATGAAATACACTATTTAACTTCTTAAATGCACCCAATTTAAATGCAGGATGTCTCAAAAAAAATTGGCAATAGCAAAAATGGTACAAAGATTTTTGGAGATAAAATGAACCTAAATGGCAAACGTCGAGTTCCAAATCAGATGAATTGCTTCTCATTCGTTTTGCAGAAAGCATAAAATGATAAAGAAAATCAAATAACTGAGACAGAAATGAAAGAAAATGAGAACTGAGAATACAGCAAGATAACTTTAACAACAGAACAAACAGCACTCAACTCCTCCTCAGGTTGCTCTAGTACAGTCACACAGACGACGTGAGATGAAAAGATTCCTGGGAATTACTTCACGTTTGAGTTAACTTGTAGATTTGAAGAAGGCCCAGTTGTAAAATTCGATCCCAAGATTATTTTAATTCCTCTCCCCTTTTTCAGGAAATTTCAAATCAACCACACACACACAAGGTCCCTGCTTCCATATTATCAAATATTTTATTTGTAATTGGGATGTAAGAAATTAAAAGTACATGTTATAAATCTTCCATATTCCACGTTGAACCTAAAAGAACGCAAGTAAAATAATGTTAAAGACTGTACCCGGCATCTAAAGAGGACGCTGGAAGATTCTTTTCTGAACTCTGGTCATTGATGTCGGAAGTAGAAGCCACGAAGCAAAACAGGGACGGACTTGAACTTGATGGACCGTGATCCCTTTAAGATGCCTAACGCCACCAACTTCGACGTTTCGGCAGCAGCCATATTTTATAGTTCCTCTGTTTCTTCTCTATCTTTCTTCATCCGTAACTGTAAAAAGTAAAAACATTAACTTCACTTTCAAAACAAACGACAATTAGCAATTACTACTGTGTGGTACCGTTATCCGAGGTGTCGCAGTCATTCAAACTTGAACACTATCACAATTCCTTCTTTTATGACAGCCAAAATATCGTTCAAGTTCTATTTGTTTTTGTTTTTTTAAATCCCATTTTCTACCAACTTAATTGATAACATTTTATTTTGACGATTATTTATTAATATAATATTATGTTTTATTTTAAAGTGCTTCTTCCTCTGTCTCACCACTTTCTTCCTGCAACTCCAAAAAGGCTTTTATGTCTTTGGAATTAAATAAAAAAAAAAGATAGTGCTAATTAAATGTTACACAATAAAATTTCACCAATCTTCATCAACAAAATTAAATGACCTCATATCAAACATTCATTATTCTTCTTCTTCATCCTTCACTTTGCCTTCTTATTCTTCTTCTTCGCGTTTGTGATCCTTTTTTCGCATTGGTTGTTATCCCGGTTATTAATTTGGCGATAGTCTTGCTCCTCCTTCGTGATGAGATTCTCGTGGTGGTCCCTGTTGCAGTGTTGTTTGTGCGTGAGATATGACATTGTGCATGAGGTGTGAGGTTTAGGTAAAACTTTTAATAAAATTTTCCAATAATTTTCGAAAACTGTTTAAGATGTCATCAATTTTTAAAAGTTGGCGGATTTCGAAAACCGTATTGCTTAATGGATTTTAAAAGTCAACGATTCCTTGACGAAAACAAGTTAACGAACTAATGAATTTCGAAAACAAGTTCGATTAAATTTTTTTTTCTATTTTGATTTTGTTTTTTTGTTTTTATTTAATTTTTATAATATTGTAGCATTTTATTATTATTATTATTAGTATTTAGAGAGTTATGGAGTAACCAACATGTTTATCATGTAGATAATTATTATTTTTAGGTGTAATATTTTAAGATGTGAGTTGATGGACTCAAATAAAATTAAGCTTTGTGTCGGAAGTTTTTTTTTTTTTTATAAATGAAGTGATTGAGGATGATTATATAAATAATTTTGCAATTGATAAAATATTTTTCTCACGTGATGAGTTAATTAAATGGGTTTGAAAAATTGCATTTAATTTTAGATTTGTTGTGATTATTAAAGGAGTGAAAAGTACAAAAATTATAAATGATGTTGAGTCCAGTGTATCCGACACAAAAAAGTGTGAATGTCTCTTTAAATTGAGGAGCAAATCTTATTCTAATGGATGGAGAGAGTTAAATGTTAAAAGTAATATGCAGATATCACAACCACAAACTAGGAGAGAGACAAAACAACGTCACAGCAGAGGACACGAGAGGTAAAGAGAGCACACAAGGAGAGGGAAAGGAATAAAGGAATGGATTGCAGGGTTTCAAATTTAAATGCAAATTTGAATGTACGGAGAAAAGTAAAAAAAAATATATTTGGTCAAGTCTCCTTTACCTAGGGCAAATTGTGAGAGGAATATTTTAGTAAATATAAAAGAGTTGGTGCAAGAAGAAAGTGATGGGGTGTAGGAAAAGTACTCTTACATTTTACATGAAGAAAAAAAAGTATCATTGACTCACCGACCAATCCATAAATTATAAATATTAAATTATATTAAAAAAATGAAAATCCTAAATACTCTCTTCTGTTGTATTTAAATTGTATTGTATTTTTGTGATTTTATATTATATTTGGAGTTTAACAATCATTGTGAATTATATTTGGATTGAATTATTTAAAATTTAATTAGAAAAAATTATAATATTTTGGGAATTAAAAAAATTATAATTAAGTAAATAAACTCATTTAACCCATCAACGATTAGTGTTTGAATTTTTAAACTCACTTAAGTTTGATTAACTCAATAAGTAATCATCCCATAATGAATTGGACTAGATAACTCATAGCTCTATCACTAGGCTCATTGCTAATTTACATATGCTTTAGTAGTCCAACTTATTCATTTGATCACATCACTTAAAATACAACTCGTTACACACACACACACATATATATATATATAGTCATCAAATATAATAACTACCATTATTATTACTAAAATAACCCACGTTAGGTAGAGAAATATAAATTCCCACTACATTCCAATTTCAATACACCATATTTAGATGTACACGATATATATGCCGCTGATCTGAAGCCATTTTGGTTAACCCAAATTCTGAACATAGAAGCACCAAGCCACTTTAACCCACACCTACATACATGGCCACTTCTTATAAACCATTCATATCGAATTGCTTCATTCAGAGAAGACCCTCCCATGTCTCACAAAAAGCTCATCACTTCAACCTTCCACCCTTCCCTGCCTTCAAGGTAATGACAGATATATTTCTTTTAGTTTGCTTTTCCCACTTTAACAGTAGTGAATGTGTGATTTTATTGAGCAGCCACTCAAGAAAATTCTGCCTGGACTCCCTTTACCAATTGATGTTCAAAAGACTATGACAGACGCTGCAGCTAAATTGCTTGAAGCTTTTGTAGATTCATTCTTTGAATTTGTTGATCAGCCACTGCTTCCATCTCAGGTACCTATACACGATAAGGAAGTGTTTCTGCTAGAATCAGACTTGCTGCATTCATGTAATACATATATAGGTTCTTTTAAGCCTCTAATCAACGTTGTTCCATTAACTGTGCAGAGTAACTTTGCTCCGGTGGAGGAGTTGGGTGAAGCCATACTTGTTACCAGCATCCAAGGATCAATTCCTGATGATTTTCCAGAGGGTGTTTACATTAGAAATGGTGGGGATTCCTTTCAACTTTTTATTATTAACTCAACATCATTTCGAGTTTTATTAATAAGGTAAATAACTTCTATAAACTCCATTAACAAAAATGCGAATTTTACATTCCTTTCGGTCCTTAGCATTCTACTTTTAATATAATATTGCGGAGAAAACAGTGAAAACGACATAAGCTACAGTTGCAGGCTGCAGTACAACATATTCAAAATGTCAAGGCATATTATATTGCACTGTAAGGTAGGAAGTCGCTGTTTGATTAGATTAATTAATTGTTAATCTAGGATAAGTCTGCTTGCAATTTATTCATTAAACTTATAATTTACTTCTTCTGTTGCTGAATTACAGTTTAACTTTTATACGTAAAACCCCCTTAAAAGATATCTACACGTATAAATATTATCGATCTGTTCCCATTACATTCTTAACTTTATTCTATATGAGATTTGCTACAGAGGTAAAAACTAAATCATACATTCAACCTAATTATTTTAACTTATGTTAATGGGTGCATAGTGCAGGACCAAATCCAGTTTTTGGAGGATTAAAATCAACAAATTCTATCTTTGGGAGGTCGAGTCACATTTGGGTGGAAGGAGAGGGGATGCTCCACGCAATTTACTTTAAAAGGTCAAGTCAAGGGAGCTGGAAGGTTCTTTACAACAACAAGCACGTTGAAACCGATACATACAAGATAGAAAAGCAACTCAGCAAACCATCGTTTCTACCGGCCATTGAAGGCGATTCACTCGCCATTTTGTCTGCTTATCTGCTAAACTGGGTATGATGAATCAACCAATAATAGTATCTTCTAAAGATTCATGCATTTATATGGCTAATTATCAAACTCATTTGTGAAGAGTCAAGCAATAATTTGATGAAATTTTGGACCCATTTATGAATTGGCATTCCATGTATGGATTTAACAGTTGCGATTTGGCAAAGTAAACAAGTATATCAGCAACACCAATGTGTTTGAGCATTCTGGGAAGTTTTACTCGGTTGCCGAAAATCACATTCCACAAGAGATTGATATCTTCACACTAAAAACTGTAAGAAATTGGAATGTCAATGAAGCCTGGGATCGTCCTTTTACCAGTCATCCAAAGGTTTTTCTTTGTATGCATATCACCAAATCAGTATAGTTTTAGCACTTTAAATTGTATTCTCTCTCTCAAATTCTTTGATGTTCTATCACAGAAGGCTCCAGGTACGGGTGAGCTAGTAACGTTAGGGGTGTCACCAGCCAAACCTTTTGCCGTTGCTGGAATTATTTCTGGTATGCTTTGAACTGTAAAAGTAAAGAAACAAAGTGTATTAATTACTTGCTTGCAGTAGTGAGTAAGTAGTATAGTATCTGAGATTTAAGTACATGTTTCTTTTCTTCTCCTTTCTCAGCTGATGGAGAGAAATTGGTTCAAAAAGTTGACCTCCAACTAAATAGGTGCACTCTTTGTCATGAAATTGGTGTTACAAAGAGGTATTGCTAACTATTTTGCTGACTCGGACCTAATTTTTATGTAAAATCTGCATCATAAAATATGTATTTCTGTGGGTTTGTGTTTTTCATCAGGTACATTGTGATCATGGATTTTCCTCTAACTATTGATCTAAACAGACTTCTAAGAGGAGGCCAGTGAGTGCATATCCTTTGTATGAGAGATCATACCTTCAATTTATCTACGACAAAGTTATACAAAAACAAAATCCTTAACTCATATCTCTTATCTGCGTGTAGATTAATAAAGTATAATAAGGAGGAATACGCAAGGATTGGGATACTGCCACGCTATGGTGATGCCAACTCAATCAAATGGTTTGAGGTGGAACCTAATTGCACTTTCCACATTATCAACTCTTATGAGGAGGGACACGAGGCAAGTTGCGTAGTGGCAATAACGTTATAGTACTATATAAGATTTCTAATAACATAATGTGTAACAAAACATGGACTAAAACAAATGATCAAAAGGGGCATGAAAAAATTTTGAAAATATAAATGAATGGCTATGAACAGGTTGTAGTGAGGGGTTGCTCATCTCTGGATTCGCTAATTCCTGGACCTAACCTAAGTTTGAAGGAATACGAGGGGTTATCACGCTGTCACGAGTGGCGATTGAATATGCACTCGGGAGAAGTTAAGGAGAAAGATATCTGTGGAGGCAAAGTAGTTTATATGGATTTTCCTGTGATCAATGGAAACTTCATAGGAATGAGGAATAGATATGCATACACCCAAGTAGTCGATCCAATTGCTAGCTCTAATCAAGGTAACATTGCTGAAGATTTTCTTTTCTTTTTTTCCCCTCGAGAATTTTAAATACCTTCCATATTTTTTACATAAACGTTCTACAACATGACTATGTCATTGGGTTATTTAGGAGCGCCAAAATATGGAGGTTTAGCAAAGCTCTACTTTGAAGAATCATGCAAGGTAAGAGAATGCTTGCACAGTAAGTTTTACTGATAGCAATTTCATAGCTTGGACTTTGTGAATCAGGGAGACAAAGAGAAAGCAGAAGAGGCTGTAAGAGTGGAGTACCATATGTTTGAGAAGAAGACATTTTGCAGTGGGGCTGCCTTTGTCCCCATAGAAGGGGGTCTTGAAGAAGATGACGGTTGGATCATAGCTTTTGTTCACAATGAAGATACTAACATATCTGAAGTGGGTTGATATTACTCACTTGCCTATGATGGATATCTTGCTCAGTATTACACATACACTAATCTCCTGTTATCCACTTTTCTTTCAGGTTCATATAATCGACGCAAAGAAGTTTTCTGGTGAAGTGGTTACTAAAATTACAATGCCTCGCAGAGTACCATATGGGTTTCATGGAGCTTTCATGCAAATTGCTTTTCAGGCACAGGAGCACAACAGTGTTTATCACCAACAAACGCCTTAAAAAACTTGTATGGCTGGGTACATACAAGTGCTAGTAGATGTGTCTATACGTATTGTGCAGAAATGATGTGTGCATATTAATTGTTAAAATCAAATTATCGAATGATTGTTTATACTACAGAGGGTGTCAAAATATGAATTTTGCTTTTTCGAAGAAGCATTTGTAGACCGTGACAACCTTATCATGTTCTTGGTGAATGACTACCTTCTGTTGATGTTTCTTAACCTGAAAAAAAAAACGAATTTTATGAAGCTTTTAATCTTTCTTTTCCATCACAATCTTTCTAGGCTACATCCACTTTATAAGCCTTTCACCAACCGATATTTGAAAGCATTAAGTTTAGTGATATTTAAGGTTGATATGCCTTAACGACATATATTGCTACAGTATAGTTATCCTTTAAACACTGATATGCTTTTGCACAGATTCATTTGTGATATGTTTTTTTAAAGCATCAGTGATTCTTTTGGATCTGAATGACTCAGATTCTTGAACCTTCCAAATAATCACTTTGCTATACTTACAGCATCCAATTTCAAAATAACTTAAATTATCCAAAAAGTAATTAATGAGTGCCGGTTAATGTACTCTCAAAATCATAATGTCAGATTATTCGCTAAAATAAACTAAAATTTACCAAAGTTTATATATGTTACTGGGATTTTTAAAGTAGTTGTATCTTGCTGCAGTATCATGATCTTATTGATTTATATAGGCTAAATATATTCTACCTAATTTATGTAATGCCTTTTTGGAAATATGCTTTCCATCTGCAATATTATATAATACTGCCCCAACCCAAAATTAAGGACAGAATATACATCAAAAGTTTAAATACTATTAGAGAGTAATGGTTTATATGTAATTACTATTCTTCCCAAATGAATCTATATTCTTATAGCGGCTACATACTTTAAAATATATGTAATTACACATGTGAAGTCAAGTTGGTGAATTTTAAAATATATATATTAACTGTTTAATAAAACATAAAATAGAATAACTTATAAACATAAAAGAACATTATGTGTAACTTTTTTTTTCTGGAATTACAGATATCTGAATATTAAATTAACCGTTCAATTATTTTTAAATCGAGGGTAATTATTATATTTCAACCCATGCCATATAAATTTATATAAATGTTTAAACAAAATGTTTCAATAATTTTTTTATCACAGCTATTTCATTCTAGTAATCAACTACATAAAAAATCAAAAAATGAATGCATTATGCCATATTAATTATAAGAGGGACTTAGCGCATTTAATTAATTTTAAAAAATATAATATCACTTTGATAACCAAGTGTTATTAACATTTATTTATTTAATTGCTATTTTAGCATCAAGAAACAAGTGGAATATATGATTGTACGAAAGAGTAGTAAAATATAGAAGGTGACATTGTGTTGTATGTTAACTCAACTACGTTGACGTTGATGGAAAACAACTTCAGAGCCAAACAATGGCTTCTTTGTTTTTCCTCTTTATAGATGTAGCGGGCACTCCAACTTCAAGTTGTCGAAAAAGTAGGACTGAAAGAAGAAATACAAGCCAAAAGATAATATGAAAAAGACAAACATTTTTTTTTTCTTTCTGACGAAAACATATTTTCAAATAATAAAGGATAGAATAGTTTATACATAGTATCTATTTACTGCTCAACAAAAAAAAATCATCTGTTACCTATGAATAGCATTAAATATCCAATATTCGATTTAAAAAAAATTCATCTATTATTTATCAATAGTAATAAATATATGCAAATATTTTAAAAAATATATTTTATAAATTTTTAAAATTAAATTATAAAAGTATATAAAATATAATATAAATTAAAATTTAATTTTAATTAAATCTAACTTAATAAAATATAAATTAATTTTAATTTTAATTAAATTTAAATTAATTTTTATTCTAATTTGAATACTCCTAGGCTGGAACAATATGATATCCACACCTAATTCATTTATAAATAAATATTAAAATACTCATTATTCATTGTCTGCAAATACCAATTATCTGTTTTATCTACGAAAGGGTAAAGATATTTTTGTCATGATATACTTTAATAATATCATCAACTAACTAAAATCAAGAGCACCATGACAAAAAAGCAATTTTGTTTTGGAACAACCACTGCTTGTTGTAGAATAATTAGTTTACATTGTCCTATAAAGTAGTATAATAATTCTAAATTTAGATAAGTTGAATGAGTTTTAAAATTTTAGCAGTTGTCTTCTTCAACATGATGCTTGGAGAATAGCATATAATTTTAATATAACTTAATGTTATTAGGATATATCACCATTACAAGCCAAAGAAGTTTTGTTAATTACTATTATACAAGAACCAAATAAACTTTAACCTAATCTATATACAACCCAATAATTTACATTCAATAACTTGGTTTTTAACTTTGTAATTTGATTCCATATCAGAAACAATGAATTATACTTTCGAACTAATGCAATAAAAGACATGTCTTTTTGGATGTAAAATAACATAAAACAAAACACAGCTCATATCTAAAGAAGCCAACAAACTCCAAGAGTTCCCTTCCCACATGGGAAGCATCACACTATTAACTAGATAGAGAGAACAAACACATATGATAAATATATAAGCCAAAGGCACATGCATCATTGTCACATGAGAAAGAGAGAAAGAACCACATGCATTTTTCCTCATCAATGAATCATTTTACTCTGCCCAATAATAAGTTTGGATTGAGTAGAAAACAAAAAATATAAAAAAATACCCATAAACTTAATTATTTAAAAAAATTTATTAAAATTGGTATAAATTATTTTATATAGGTTATGACTTATTAGATTCAAATCTTTTCAATTAAATATGAACTCTAGTATGATCAACAGTTGACGATATCTTTAAAAATGTTGAATAGAAGAAACTTCTAAATAAAACATTTTTGAGAAGATTCTTAATCGTTACGAGAAAATCAGTTAATGACATTAATTTATATATATATATATAATCAATATTGTTTTTTTTTTCATGATTTCTGAAGATAACTAAAGCCCGAAATTAAGTATATTAGTATATAAAAAATTCATCATTTTATAACGAGACAAGTCTCTGTCCCTCGGTGACATCTTGATAAGTATTTCTTTTTGTCGTTCATTTCGAAAGGTAAAAATATATCTATCATACCCAACAAAAGTTAGTTATTAACTATGATAAGATTTTTTTTTCCTATGTTATTATCTTTACACACATTTAACTTCTGCATGTTGTAACTAAGGCCGTTAATTATATCATATGTAATGACTTGTTTGGAGAAGTTTTGAAGAAAGAGAAATTGGGTTAAATAAAGAGGAAAAGGGAATAAATTCAAAAATTAAATTTTATTATATGTGAGTTTTAAAAAATTCATACACTAAAGACTTATATATATATTAGGCTTTGTTTATCTCAATTTAGATTTAATATTTTTATTATAAATAACGTGCACTCGTGTCAACATCATGCTATTAATTTTATCTATTAATCTAAAATAAACGTAGAAGGTTAAATACTTATTTTTCAAGTAATATTAATTTAAAGTTGTATTTAAATTTTAAGCCTTCAATAAATTTAATTATTTTAAATTTTATTTTTTATTGTTTTTTTCTAGTTTATTAATTTCTTAAAATTTATATATTTTCAATTATTTTTATTACATTTTTTGTACTTTATTAATTACTTAAATTCATATATTTTTAATTGATTATGTAGTTTAACTTTTAATTAATTGATAACATAATTATTATCTTATTACTTACTTTATATGAATGTTAATAAATATGAGATTGTAATATTTTATGATTAATGTAATATAAAGGACCGCGTTGTCAAATATTCAACAAAAGTTATTTATCTCTTTACATTAATTTATATTAACTAGAAACTTAATTAAAACAACAAAAGCTATTTAATATTTTACCTTAATTATGATATATTTTATTACTTAATTAAAAAAGTAAATTTTTTTAAAATTTAACAAATTAATAAAAAATTAATTAAAAATATCAAATTTATCATTAAAATTTAATTAAACTTAATTTAAAATAAAATAAAAGATTCAAAATATTCATTAACTATATTCACTCTTGATTCAAGAGAATGGTCTAAATTTAACCATTGAGAATTCATAATTCTTTTAAGTTTTATAACAGATATGGACAGAAACGGGAAATGGAGTTTTGATAAAGTTGTAGACTCGTAGTTGACACCGGTTTGGGTGTTCACTCATCAAAATTGAAAAATGCAACTTGAACAGGAATATTCCGATCCCAGTGAAAGCTCCATATGCATTTGGAAAGGTACAAAAAATACAACATAAATGAACCTCCGTTAACACCCCGATATCCGTTCATCATATTATATTACTAGTTTTAATTGAATGGTAGAGTTTTGTATTGTACTATCCGGCAACCCACCGACGGTTAGAGAAACTAATCAGGTAAATATCATTAATGACCAATTAATATATTTAATGACCATATTAAATGTAAATATACATTATTTATGAGTGATTGACAGGTCATATTGCACAAGAATATGGTATTAATGGACAATTATATGGTATTAATGGACAATTAGTAGCAAGTATTGTTGGACTTATTGTCATATCAAATATGAATTAATGAGCTTGATTGCCATAAGCCCTATAAATATAAGGTTAAGGCTCAGGTAAAGACATTCTTTCTTATCCGAATAAAATATTGACCTCTTTATGAAACATATCTGACTTGAGTGTCGGAGTGTTTTGTGCAGGTCAACAACTCATCAAAGTGGATTGTATTCTCGAAGAGGATTGAAGATTAATAGAGAGCAGAATAAAGAAGAACGATCGACTCTCGAATCAATTCAACGGAAGTACGTATATTTATATAATACTTCGTTTACACTTCAAAATATTGCTACGCTAAAAACATTATCTTAAAAATCCTAACTTAGTTTTTCTTACTTTCGAGACCTGGGATCTTAAAATTTAAGATTCATACCACCATGATTCAATGGATTCAATGGATGGTAAGATTATATTTGTCTGTTAATGGAGAATATTGACTTAGGTTTTAGTATATTTATATATTGAGGTGGTAGAGAGGAAGTGTTGTATCCAAACACAGTTGGTAATTAATGGAAACGCATATGGCAGCTTCCTTCGCCACTCTCCCTCCTTATTGCTCCATTCAGAAGACACCCTTTACCTTCCCACACCATCTCATTACTTCAAACACTAAGGTAATTATTTCTGCCTCTTAATTCTCAAAACCTAAAGTCATTTCCATATTAAACGTTCATCTTCGATTTATGTGAAGCTCGTCTTAAGAGCCCTACCTCATATTTCGCTTCAAAATCATGCTTCCCAAGCCATCACAGACATTAAAACCAAATTTCTTAATGCTGTCGTGGATTCAGCCTTTGAGTTTGTCGACCAGCTTGTGCTTCCATCTCAGGTGATCAAACTGTTTTAATCTTCTTAATACAAATATATTTTCTAAGATGTTTGTTTTAAAAACTGTGTTCCATTAAGATTTTATTCTTAGTTTCAGAAAATTAAAAAAAATATTTAAACTGTCTTAAAATCAATTTATTAATTATTATATTTTGCAGACAAACTTTGCTCCAGTGGAAGAATTAGGGGAAGCCATGGATATCAGTGACATTGAAGGCCACATACCAGATAATTTTCCGGAAGGTGTCTACATTAGAAATGGTTCGTAACTTCGGAACTATATGAATTCTTTAACTCTATCTCTATGCACGTGCTAGGATCACGGGGAACTGAACATACAATTCTTTCACTGTTTTTATGACACTTTTTGCTTGTGAGTGTCCAATATACAGCAAATTAGAAAATCGTTTAGATCTTAAAGGTAAACAGAAATAAAATTAATTTATAATATAGTATATAAAAACAAACTTTTCTTTATTAAGCTAATCTTTTAAAGTTCAACTAAGTCTTAAATTACACTATTTTAATGTAGTATATATATAGTTATATTTTTTTCATAACCCAAATTTAAATCTACATTATCTATTATTAGAACTTCCTCGAATTTTACTATTCTCTTATAAAAAAAGTAGGTTGAAGATCTTATATAGATTATAAATAAAGAATCTTTCTGAGATCGGATTTATATTATTTAAAAACCAAATTTTTTCTTATAAATCATATGAATACATTTATATCTTTTTTTTAAAAAAATTTGAAAATAATAATACTAATAGGAAAAATTATTATTTAATATTATGTTTTCTTACATGCTTGTTCTCATAAAGTAACACATTAGTCTTTTTATTTTACTTTAAATGAGACCTATATTACGTCATATCTTTTTAATTAACTTGTATTAAATTTTTATAAATTTTTCTTTAAGAGATACTTCTATGAGTACACAAATTTTTATCATTCTTCCAGCTTTCAATAATTTAAAAATAATTTAATAGTAATTATCCTTTTTTTTTTCTTGTTAAACGCCGTTTCTTATAAAATTAACGATGTTAAAATTTTAAAA
The DNA here is from genome assembly GCF_029865625.1 of Vigna umbellata. Taxonomy (NCBI): domain Eukaryota; kingdom Viridiplantae; phylum Streptophyta; class Magnoliopsida; order Fabales; family Fabaceae; genus Vigna; species Vigna umbellata. The sequence continues at coordinate 44,820,207 of NC_142166.1, forward strand.
CATACACAGATTTCGCTATAGTTTATTATAAAGACTTTAATACTGTTACCAAATAAAGTATGATATTAGAGAAAAAAATTGAAAAAGAGGATCAATAACAATTTTGTCCTTTAAATAAAATGTATGACTTTTCTTTTTAACAAAATTGATACAACGGTAAGTAACACTTATATCAACTAATATTATGTAATATAATTAATTATGAATGATTAATGGGAAGGAAATTTTAGATTTTACAGTATTAAAATATTTTTATTGTTATAAACGGGAAAATATATATCGTCCTAGGTTTGATTGTTTCATTCAAATCACATCACATTCTTTTCAAAAATGACAAATTGGGTTAACTCGATCTGTTTAACCTTCATTTATTATTGGTTTGTCAAAAATAAGTTGAGTCGATTGATTTCTCAATTGAAAATCAGTTAAATTTTGCAACTTGTCTTGCCAGATTAAGTGCTGATTCACTTCTTTTTTTCATTGAAAATTTTGTACATGAAAATGTGCTGATGTTGAATTTTCAAACTAATTTTGGATTAAAAAGAATTATCGTTCAATTGTTTTACATAGAATTATATTGATCGAACTATGTCATACCTTACTTAAAATATATTAATAAAATCAGGTTGAGTTAATATAAAATATTACCACTCAGGTTTAATTTTTTTTAATAAAACCAGACAAACTTGACTAATTGGATTGGTTCAAGCTCTCAAATTAAATACACTTTCGATTTTCGTTTTTCTTTAGCCAACATGAGAGACTGGCCCGCGGGTTTTATGTCATCCCTACTTCTTTTCTCTCTTTTAAAAAAGAGTGGTAATAATTTGACACAAAACACATATCCCTAATTATATTTATATTTTTTTAATTTAAATTTATATTTTATATATTATTATATTATTAAAGAGAGTGTTTTTAACTTAAGTGTCAAACTAACTTTTCTCTTTCAAAGATCGGTAAAGTAATGAAATCAGAGAAAGTTTATATGTCACAATAAAGTTTCTTTGCATGTGAAGTATTTCGAGATAGATTATTATTATTATTATTATCATCAAATCATCATTTTCGATTATGAAACTGTAATCATTGTACGGTTGATTCTAGCATTGTTCCCTAAATAATATTATAATGTTTGCATGCAATTGCTCGTAAATCATGAGCACAAGTGTCTACCTATCCAATCAGAATTGCATTTACACAGGAAAAAATTAATTAATTTGAAAGCTTTTGTACTTATTTAGTGGATCCATGTCACTCGGTCCACCAAACTTTCAAATATTATATATATATATATATATATATATATATATATATATATATACATATATATATAATAGAAGAGTTCATAATAAAGTTTAATACTTTTCTTTTTGAAATCTATGTTATGGTAGTTAAATCAATCTTTCGTATTTATAATATAATGGTGCATAGTTTTTCAAAATAATAATTCAAGAAGCATTTTCTAAGAGAACACCCGCATCATTTGAATTTGCTTCAATTTGTTTAATCATTTTGTACTTCTGTATTGTATTGGACATCATGTTTTCTTCTACCCAAATGGTCTAAGTGCTTGATCCTAGTTTCTGATAATTGTTTCCTCATGTTCTGTTCATTTCCTCTTGTCCTTTCCCTTTGATCTGCTACTGCCAAATAAAAAAGAGAAAGAAGAAAAAAGAAAAAGGAAAACACAAGATATGCACTTCATTCATTTGTATTTTACCCTTAGCCTGCTAACTGGTATGCAGCTTCATATTTCAGTTCATTACCGTTATAGTGTTGCATGGTATAGTGCTACTTAATATCTTCATGTACTCATCAAGTATATAATTTCTCATCGACTTAAACATGATTCATCTATATTATACACAGTTGTTTTCCATTCCTAATTTAATTATGTACCCCATGACTATTTGAGTGTTCTTATATATTCCATTTGACATTAGAGTCTATAACAAGAATCATGTTAGTTAACACAGTGTTTTTGAAGATAATTAAAATTGTAAGTAATAATAAACTTCATTAAATAAAATATAACATTTACATTTTTTTATTTAAAAAGTACACTAAAAAAAGACTGTACTTTTAATATTATTCATTTAAAAGTTATTTTTTATTGCAATCGCACATCTGGTCATAGGGTGTGAAATGAAAAGAACGAAGAGAAATAGAAAAAAGAAAGAAAATAAAAGTCAAAAAATGTGATGAAAAGTAAATATATAAACTTGATTATTTATTTATGTTCATCTTTGTATATATCTTGGTATATATATAAGAACACATGGTTTGCAGGACCAAACCCACTGTTTGGAGGGTTGAAATCATCCAAGTCTCTGTTGGGGAGGACAAAGAGTGTTTGGGTGGAAGGAGAAGGAATGCTTCATGCTTTGTATTTCAAAAGGAAAAATGACGGCTGCTACACCATATTCTACAACAACAGATACGTTCAAACTGTAACATACAACCTTGAGAAACAAAGTACCAACCCTTTGTTTCTCCCTGCAGTAAAAGGAGATTCATTGGCCGTTATGTGTTCCATGCTTCTAAACTGGGTTAGCATTTTCTACCATATTTCAAAAATGTGACCTTTGCTTCAAAGATATCAAAAACATTTTTTTAGTAATTCATATGTACCAAAAACAGTTTAAATCTTAGATTATACTTGGTATGCATGCATGTAATATTATTTACTTTATTTTTCAAATATGTTTTTAGAAGTTTCTATAATAACATACTTGAAGTTCTGGTGTGAGAGTTCATGGTTAATTAATTAGCAGAAAGAAGGTCATTTCACAAGAGTTTTGAATTTTCTCCTTGTGGATTTCACAGCTGAGATTCGGAAAACTGAATAAAGATTACAGCAACACCAATGTGATTGAGCATTCAAACAAGTTTTACTCGGTTTCGGAGAATCACATCCCACAAGAGTTTGACATCTTCACACTAAATACTTTAAAATACTGGGATCTCAATGGCGCATGGAATCGTCCCTTTGCAAGTCACCCCAAGGTTTCTTCTATGTGTTAAGAATATATGGTCACAGCTTGTATGAGTAAACTATACATAAAGTTAGTTTACTTAATAACTGTTGAAAATTTCTATCTGCTTGATAAAAGTTAACCTGGTTCAATGCAGAAAGTTCTGGGTACTGGAGAACTAGTTATTTTTGGTGTAGATGCAACTAAACCTTATCTTGAAATTGGAATAGTATCGGGTATGTAATCTTTAAATTCTTAATAAAACCTAATAATAATATCTATAACATACAATCAGTAACCATTTTCAGCTGAAGGAAACGAGCTGGTTCACAAAGCAGATATAAAACTAGAGAGAAGCAGTTTATGCCATGACATAGGTATCACAAGCAGGTATATAACATTCATTACAAACAAATAATGAAATCATTGCAAACATTCATTACATTCATTAATGCATTGATTTATGTTTTTGGTTAGCAGGTATATAGCGATATTGGATTTTCCACTGATAGTTGATTCAAACAGACTACTTAGAAGAGGCCAGTGAGTATCCAGTGCTCATATATTGACTACGATGATAAGACAACACAGAATCTTTGTTGGTTTATTATTTCCATGTTACTGCATGTAGATTAATCAAATTCGACAAGGAGAAATATGCGAGGATTGGGATAATGCCGCTCTATGGTGATGCTAACTCAATCAAGTGGTTTGAGGTGGAACCTAATTGCACATTTCATCTCATCAATTCCTTTGAGGATGGTCATGAGGTCGTAACTTATCCACAAATTTGAATCTTATTACCAAGAACTTCTTCAGATACTCGAAGAAGTTAGCAATTGGCTGCAATGCTGAGACTTTTTCTACCTTGTATAGCAGGTTGTGTTGTGGGGTTGTAGAGCACTAGATTCAATAATTCCAGGACCTGAAGATGGTTTGAAGGAATCTAAGTTATTCTCTCGGTGTTATGAATGGAGATTAAACATGAAAACTGGAGAGGTTAAGGAAAAATATCTAACCGGACCAGAACAATATATGGATTTTCCAATGATCAATGCAAGTTTTACAGGAATTAAGAACAGATACGCATACACCCAAGTGGTTGATCCCACTGCAAGTTTTGCTGCAGGTAATAATTATTCAAAAAAGCTTCACTTTTCTTTAACTATTTAACCATTGCAACGACCCTTACCATGAACCTATTCATAACTGATAATATGTTTCATGTTTGACCGTTTAGATATTCCCAAATACGGAGCTTTAGCAAAGCTATACTTTGAAGAACCTTGTTCAGAATTCCCTGTGGTAAAAGATGGCTTCAAATGAAGTATTATTATCTTTCATTATACTGTTTGTTTTCTTAAAATTATTCAAATTCAAATGTGTGATCAGGGAGAGGCACGACAAGATGAGCTTATAAGGGTGGAATATCATAGGTTTGAAAAAGATGTATTTTGCACTGGATCTGCGTTTGTCCCTAAGGAAGGTGGCGTTGAAGAAGATGATGGTTGGATAATCACTTTTGTTTACAATGAAGATATTGGCATATCTCAAGTAGGTCAATTATATATATAGTGGCAAGATAATTAATTAATTCATCCAATGATCCTACTAAACTCAAATTAGCTGCTTAATTTTATTTATTTATTTTCTCTAGGTTCATATAGTTGACACAAAGAAGTTTTCAGGAGAGGCAGTTGCCAAAATTACAATACCTTGCAGAGTTCCATATGGATTTCACGGAGCTTTCATGCCAATCTCATTTTAGCTGTGGAGTTGTGTTTATTTTGGTATAATTAGTAACTCTAGTCACTAATTTTTTATTAATTTGTGTTATTATCTACTTGGCTACCATTATTTAAAATAAAATATTATTAGGATTATACTGTTTTCTTTTTTTCCTCTAACGTAATTAGCAGTTTTTCCTGTTTTGCCTTTTTTTTATATATACAATGAGTTTTGATTGGTTGACCAACAAGAGACTTCATATAAGTTATTCTACTCAACAAATTAGCTATGTCACTTTTCAAACCCAAGAACACTACCATTAAGAATTCTAAAATCTTTGAAAGGTGTTTTACAAATGGGACTGTTTTGTTATGTTCATAATTATAAGATTCAAGACTTCTTATATTTAAATTTTTTCCGAAAAATGTAATAGCAAAATATATATCAATTACTAAAAAAGAGATAAATAACATAATCTAAGAAAAAATATATATAAGCAACATTATATAAATTTTATTCAAACTTAAAAGAAAAAGAATTCATAATGTTTCTTACATGTCAATTCTTACCCATTTTGTATAATAATAAAATTTAGAAAGTATCCAAGGCTTATAAAATGAGTTTCCATGGGTAGTCTGAATGGTATCTGTCATGTGGTCTACCCACAGTTTTGATTATAGTGCCAACACTATATGGAGAAATTAAAAATTAGAGTTCTTTGCTCAAATGCAAACAATTTTCGTAATGGGAAACACGATCGTTGGTCTCCATCCTTATTAATTATCGCTATTATTTTTTTATTTAATTAATAAATATATTATTGTTTTTTTTATGATTGAAGGTTGATATATTTGTGTTGTTCTAGATAAAAGTTAGATTAATTATATGATTTTATTAGTTATGTTATAATTAAAAAATTCTTCTAAATTATAGATACGACAAAAGACAATTAAAAGAATTGGTCATCATTAAATTTTTTAATATAAACTCCTTAGTTACACTAATTTAGATGATTAAGATTTAAATAATTTCGTAACAGTAGAATAACATAATTTTAATTGAATAAAAATAAATAATTATTGAATGTTAGGGAGTTTAGTTAAACTCCAATGATTTAATTCGTTCAATTTTTAATTATTCATGCAATTGATACATATTTAGTTATCTTGTTGTTTTGATCTTCATAATTTAGAAATAGTATTTTATTTATATAATTATCACACAGTTATGGTAATTTATTTATATAATTATCACACAAGTTATTGTAATTAATTATTTATGTAATCATAGCACAAGTCATTATAGATACAAATATTTTGAGCCACTCATGTTTCCAACCGATGTGTCTGCATGGTCTCTTCCAATCTTCTTATCCCTAGTAATCTTTATCTCTTTTAACATGTGTAGCTAAAGTTTTAGTTAGGAGAATCATAACATCACTTGTATATAAACTCTCGTTATAATTAAAGTTTATTTCTTTTAAATTGATTACTTTTTCTCTAGCTTTAATAATTTTAAAAGCTGCCTCTAAGAATTAATATTGGATTTCTACCAATAATTGGACGATTGGAAAAAGGATTAGATTTAGAATAAATCATAATGATTGAGAATAACCCACAAAATAAAAGAATTGATAATTGGATGACAAAATGAAGAATGTCAAATAGTGTTTCTTTTTAAAGGGAATCATTAAAGAATTAAAGATTTCAATTGGGGGAAAAAGTTGTTGAATAAAAAACCTACAATTACAAGGTGCTCTAAAACTTTGTGATATTGCTCGGGTAAATGATTAAATAATTGTCATAAATTTTGTGTAAAAAAAATTGTTGTAAATTGGGGTAGTTTAAATCCCTTAATTTAACACTCTAACTAACTCTCTTTTAATATGCACTTGTGGAGTTTGCATATGGCTTATTTTCTCGGATAAACAAAGTTTCAATAATAAAAAATAAACATAGAGATTCAACAAGTATGAATTGAGGTAATGCTTAACAGAAATGAAGCATATAAGCAAATAGCATATAGCGATTGTATAATATGTCAATCATGAACACGCTTTTTCAGTCACAGAGAGGGCTCCAAGCTGATGCATGCTTTTGTCTTCATCATCCAGAAGATATTCTAATTAATTGTCCAAGACAAGCACCGCAAAAAACAACAAACAATAAAAAGCATGCAGGGTAGGGTCTGTTATAGTAAAATAAGACAAAATTGAAGCAGCCATTTCTGATTTCATCTCACAAATGTTTATTTAGGAACAAAAAAACCAAAATGGTAATATCTCCACTTCAGAAGATGTCTAACAACCTCAAGTTCAATCCCTTTAAGAAGCATTTGCTAATAATTTTCACGATGATTCTTTCTCTCCCCTTCAATGTTCAATCTCAAGACAGAGAAGAGGAAGAACAGAACCTGCCACAATCCCCTCAAACCCTTCATCCAAGCAAGGGGATCGTGATAGCAGTGCTCGCCACCATGTTTGCCATTACAACTATCTTACTTTTATATGTCAAGTTCTGTCGAGTCAACGGTCGCCAACATCTTACCCGAAACTCAAATCTCCAAAACTTTCAGGGCCGATCTCGATCAAGTTCAAGAGTTTCTGGTATTGACAAAGAAGTGGTTAAAACCCTCCCTTTCTTCACGTTTTCATCCCTGAAGGGGTTCAAAGATGGCCTAGAATGCACTGTTTGTCTCTCCAAATTCGAGGACTCGGAGACTTTAAGACTGCTTCCGAAGTGCAAGCACGCTTTCCACATGAATTGCATTGACAAGTGGTTTGAAAGCCACTCCACATGCCCTCTCTGTAGACGAAGGGTTGAAGCAGGGGACATAAAGAACCTCAACTACTCCCTAAGCTCAAGGTTCCTCCGAGTTCCTTCAAATCTCACGGACACGGAGGATCTAAACCTTGAAATCTTCCTTCAGAGAGAGCCTTCTCATAGAGGGTCATCGAGAAGAGGCTTTAATGACGCGGGGAACTGCAAGAAACAAGAACTGTTTATTGGTGATGGCAGTGGCGGTGGTGGTGGCACAAAGTGGGACACAGATGTTCGTGTGACAAACCTTAAAATAGTTATCTCTGACGTTTTCACGAGGAGCAGGTGGAGTGATCTTAACTCTTCGGACCTGTTGTCGTTGAACAGCGAGATGCTTAATGATGTCAGCAGCAGGAGATTATGTTCGAGTTCTTTGGAATCCACCGAAGACAGCGGAAAGGTTGACGGAACTTGGCGTTTTAAGGAGGAAGAAAAGTGGTTTACGGAAGTGAATCCTGGTGAGAAGAGGTGCATGTCTGAGATTGCCAATGTTCCGAGGTTTGCAGAAATGGGGAAGGAGAATAGGATCGGAGAAAGTGTTTGGTTGCCAATTGCACGAAGAACTATCCAATGGATTGCAAAACAAGAAAGGAATCCGTGTGAATTAGAACCAAAAACTCTACCCTCAAATGTTTGATGTTGCTACACCGAACACAATTGTCGGCCTAATTGATTTTTGGTGTTGAAATTTGTGTAAGAAAAAGAATAATGATTATTTTATGTCACTAAAAATACTATAACGTGCCTTTTTATTATTTATTTTAATTCCATTTATTATTTATGTTTTAAAGAAAATCTTATGAAAAGAAAATCTCATGTTTTGCTAGTGGCTCCCTTTGACGCCGTCGCCGCAAGCGCTTGTGGTCCTTGGAGTGTTTCTTTTCAATAAATTTTAGTTGACACAAATGAAACTAATAAAAATGTCACCAGAGTAATTGTTTGAAGTTTATAGCTGTAAAACAATCAGAATCCTTGAAAAACTCATTGTATGTGAGTTTTTCATTACATATCCGATTTCAAATTTATCATAATAGTAAAACTATATTTTATTGTCTTCATGATCTTTCTTGTCTTCTTCACTTTTGTTAAAATAAATTAATTTTATTGTGTGGTGTAGCTATATATTTAGGTAATGGTGCGTATTGACCTAATCTGTTTTGGTCCGTCTAATATTTATTAAAAGTATATTAAAACGGAATGAGGTATATAAGATTTATAGGTTACTTTATCTGATCACATGATCTAAATATCGACTTAAAAGTCCGCGCACATATGTTAGAAAAATTAAACAAATAAGAAAAAGATGTCTAAAAATTCGGACAAGAAAAAATTTGACAAAAACATCTTTGCAATGTCATTATCATAGACCATAATTGATGTTTAACTTTCATTTGACATAATACAATGTCAAAATGCCACTTTCTTATATTGTAAACATTCATAAATAAGATTTTCTTTTTCTTTTACAACTATAACATAAATAAAGATCACGAATTTCATTAAGAAAATAATACTTATGTAAAGTATGAACTAACCTGTATTCATCTAAGTGAATCATTGAGTTAAAGTACGAAATTTACTTAAATTTTATTATAAAACTACTTGGATTATCAGCTTATACTGCAACCTACTTCCATAATATATCTTTCAGTTTTGAAACTTTTTTTCAACATTTTATTTATCACATTTTTAAATTTAATAATTTTGATTCATTGTTAGTACGTGACTATATGATCAAATTTTTAACCCAAAACATAAATATAAAAACGATAAGTGAAAGAATTTTTTAAGATAGAGTTACCAACATATATCACTCTTGTTATGAAAATTAACTTGTCTTATCAAATCATTAGAGTTACTACATTAATGAATAAGTAATATGCGTATTATATATGTATGTATTGATTGATACAAATTGATCATATTATATCAAATCAATCATTTATACTGAAATAAAATTGATTGATATCAATTAAATTTATTTAATATTAATTTCTAGTTAAATAGGTTAGTAATTAAATTTAACAAAATTAAATCATGATTAAATAGAAAACAATTTATAAATATATCTATAAATATAAATTAAAAGTACGATTCTTAAAACTTTTACAATACAATAAAAATTACTAAAATGTTAGGATAAAATGTTAAAATATCAAAGTAATTAAGTATTAAAGTATCTTTAATCATGTACTTATTCTTGATCCATAGTCAAGCACGAAAAATAAGAAAAGTAATTGAAAGGTGAAAGCTCTTATAAATAAACACTTTATCTTATACATACAAAACAAGAAGGTAACCAAACATATAATAACAAATGTAAAAATACATTGCTAAAGTAAAATTAAAATTATATAATCATTTTAAATAATGAATAACTGCTGAAATATATATACCCATAAGTATTACACACTTCATACATGTTCTTGGTTCAAAATTTAGGTGTGTTTAAATTTGATACGTGGGTTCCTAATTATTACTTTGTTTACCTTTTTTTTTCTTTATAAATTTAATATTTTTAATGTTTCTTCAATAATTATATACTTACTTATTTTTCTTAACAATAAATACACATAATAATAAAAATCAAACGCGTGTGATTATATTAATTATTGATTAAATTTAAATAACATTAAAAAATTCAAATTTTGTATTAATTTAAATAAAATTAAATATAATTAAATTAATAATGTAATATTTCATGTCAAACCCCGAAAATAACATGTGTAAAGGGGTGGACAAATGTCTCAAAATAAGGAAGACAGATGTGTCAATAAAAAGAGATTTAGCATTTTTCAAAACGCAACGCATCTCTTCAATTCTCAAAATCTGCATCTCTCTAAAACACAAGCTTTTACCTTTTCTCCTCCATCTTCTCTCTAAGTGGTTGGTCCTAAATAGTGTATGGTCACTCCTTCAGTCTTATCTGTTATGAACCATTCGGTCCTGTCCTTCAGGAAGTGAGAAACTGTTCGGTCTCCACCAGTCTCAGAGTGTTCGGTCTAAGCCGATAGTGTTCGGCATAAGATAAAAACGTTCGGTTTAACTCTAGTTTTCGATTGTTCTACTATTCGGCCCTAAAACTGTGTTCGGCTCATGCTTGAGTCTTACTGTTAAATGACCGTTCGGTCATGTTAGTATGTAGGGAGAGTTTCTATCGTTCGGTCTTGTTAATAGGTTAGGTTGATCTTTTTCGTTCGGTCGTGTTCAAGAATGATGGTTATTTTACTGATCAGTTTGATTATACTTAAATGTGATGGATGAGGAAGTATGTTGGTATTGAAGTATGGTATGATAATTCTAATGAAATGTGAAGATATGATAAGATACTTATAATATGGATATGAAAGAGTATTCCAAGGACGAATATCTCATGAATGGTATTGGAATGGTAAAGTATGAATGTGGACAAAGCTTAGCTAGCGTTTATCCTGATATTCTGTGATTTTTCATTCTCACGTAGAGAAGAGTAACTCATGTGTGGGAATGGCAGGAGGTCCTAGACCATAAGGTGAACTTGGGCGGAACGAACTAACCTTGGGTGGCAGCTATTGAGGGTATCCCAGTTATTACATCACCCAGGTGCAAAAACGTCGTAGCTACACAGAATTCATACAGTCCGGACAGTCAGAGTAAAGTAGTCGGTCATTGCATGCATTAACGTATAATTATGGTTGGAAATGTATGATTGGATGATTGCATGATTGACTTATTGATGTATACCAGATTTATGTGAAATGTATATTTTACTGAATTAATTAAATTACATAAGTTTACCCTTATTTTCCTGTCTTGACATGTGGTTCGTTCGGTTGTCCTTGTCTTTGCAATGATCACCCTGTGGGTGTGAGCAGAAGGTGCCGATGACTCTCTGGAGCAATCGCCGGAAGAAGAAGAAAGTAGCCTAAGAGCAAGATCGTTCGGTCTTGTATTCCTTTTGTATTAGTGTAGGACCGTTCGGTCAATATTCTTCCGATATGACCGATCGGTAAGCTCTTTTGATGTGTACTTGTATTGTTTTTTGTAAATTTTTAATTTATGATTATTATAGGATAACTTTAAGTTAATTTTATTCTTTTTGTAAACTGTTCTATTTTATTATAAATGTAAAAATTTTTAAATATAGTTTATAACTATATTTTTGGGATCTTACATTTCGTTTCATTAATTATACTAAAAATAAAATTTTATATATATTATAAACATCATGACGAAGTAATGTGAAACTATTTCATTGCATTCTTCAGTATCATATTTCTTATTTCTTAGTAAATACAGTATATGTGCTAGATTTGTTTTCCTATATTTTTTTTTGTTTGACTGTTCAAGGATAATGTATTTTTCCTTTGTTATTTTGTATATCCCTGGCCTTAATTATTTACTATATTACCGTATTAGAACATATAGAAATAAAACCTCCTTGTAATAATAGATTTTAGAAAACTAATCGAAACGATTTGTCATATTTAATTCTTATCAATTTGACTATTTGGAGTAATTTAAAACTGTGAAAGGAATGCATTTTCTTCCTCTCTTTTAACGCTAAAATATCTCTTCTTCTTATCTTTATCGATTTAATTTATAATTTTTTTAACTTGCCCGTTTTGATATCCTTAAAATTCATTATATCTTTATGCAAAAAATTGCTTAAATAAGTTTGAACATCCTTAAACATGATTATGGCACACAATTAGATAATTCGCGAACCTTGAAACTTGGAGGTCCTAGCTACAGTGGTTTTCCAACGAAGGAAATTACAAATAGTACATTTTTTTAATGAAACTGTAACCCAAAGTACAAACAGCCTGGCCAACTTCTGTAATTTTTCTCTTTCTATTCCCCAACTCATAACTAAACCAATCGAGCACGCACTCAATTGGTTCCTTATTCATTGCCCAAACTTTCGTACTCTGTACTTAATTTATACACATATTACCATGGAAAAAGATCAACATAAATTCATTTTAAATTGCATTTTTAGCTGTTACGTTGTACAATTTTTAAAATTCAGTTCTCACAAATTGAAAGAAAAATACTCAGTTTTAATATTCATACATACTTTTTAAGTTTTTTTTTTGCACTATAGTTCTTTTTTGTTACAATAATTTTTTTAAATTACTGGCATAACTCAATCCACCAATAAAATAAAATAAAATTATAAATAAAAATGATTATGTAGGCAAAATTAGTAAATAAATTAGAATTTAAATGATGAATAAATATTTTCGTGATAAAATATATGTTAGCATATTTTATTGATAAAATCTTTAAGTAATATAAAATTGTTATTTTTATTGACAGATTTTTTGTTGTCAATGATGGTGATGTGACAATTTTATCAGAGAAAGATAAAAAGAAATTGAAAGAAAAAGAAGAAGGCAACAGCGAAAAGAAAAATAAGTCACGATATTTTTAACAATTTTTTTTTTATTTTACAAATTACTATTATATATTTACTGATTAATTTTTTTTATAATTATAAAAGAAATTACTATTAGATTTTTAATAGTCACAATTATCGATAATTTTTCAATCCTTTAATAAAATTCATCAATAAATATTTTATTGACAAAACTTTAACAATCGATAAACACGATTGACAATTTTAATTTATTGACTGATTTTAACTACATATTTTAAAAATGGTTTAATAGCCAATTTAGTCCCCACTTTGGTTGAAAAATCTCAATTTAGTCCCTCGTTATAAAAGTGTTTTGAATTAGTCCTAACTTTTAAAATAGTGGGTCAGATTGGTCCTTTCTGTTAAATATAAGTTAACAAAATTAATGGATGATGATGTGACACAACTTAAAGCTAACGAGGGACCAATCTAACACATTAGCTTTAAGCTGTGTCACATCATCATCCATTAATTTCGTTAACTTATATTTAACGAAAGGGACCAATCTGACCCACTATTTTAAAAGTTAGGACTAATGTAAAACACTTTTATAACGAGGGACTAAATTGAGATTTTTCAACCAAAGTGAGGACTAAATTGGCTATTAAACCTTTGAAAATCATCATTAATACAAATTTTCTAGTAATGCTTTTACAAAATTCATGAGTAGTTTGTCTAGGATGAAGTATTGATGAAAATGTAGATTATTTGATGTACTCTTATCCACCGCATCAAATGCCGTTGACTGTTGATGCTATAACAGTAGTTGCAACTCGACCAACCAACTCTGACACCATTTTCATTCTCAGCTGCACTCTCTTCTTACTTTCACTGTGGTAGGAGCATAACTAAACACTGCAATCACATTTTCATAATTAAAAAGATACAAAGAAACAACAGACTACTATAACCAAGATCATAAACAAAAATAAACCATTATAAACTTCTATGCAAGAATAGCATTTCAAACAATTCATAATGGACTTAAATTTTCGTGTGACATTTATAGTCCAACACCATAAGGTAATATTGAAGATGTGTAGCAATGATTTCTACATTGACTTGTGACAAGAAGTTAAGTTCAATCTGTTAAGTAATAACTCCTCGAGATTCAATAGTAAACATTAAAATTTCGCCACCCATACCAGTAGAAAGGAGAAGGTTCTATGATGAGCTTGATCACAATGATGACCCCATTCATATCTCCACCTTTCTGCTCCCTCTCTTGAACAAACGACAAACCAGTTCATGATGGCTAGCAGAAATGTCCAACCAAGCCATCAAATTCAAAATTTTGGAGAATCAATGATTCAGAGCTTCCTGTTCATATACATATACTACTTTCGTCATTAAAATAACGCAGAAAATGTCTAAACACTCAACAATTTGAATATAAACCAGTTTTAACAAATTCTGTCTTAAATGTAAAATTAATTTTTTTCTTTTCTTTTTACTGAATAAACCTGTTCCTTATTCTTGTTCCTGCAAGGAAAAGGAAAAAGCAAAGCAAAGAGGGGTCGCATATGGAATGATGCAGAAGAGAGCACGACAATAAGAGAACAGTTGAGAAACATTTATACCATAATAAATACACTCCACCCATCGTCCAAACCCTTATTACGTTTGTTATAGCTCAACTGTGAGGGATAATTTGTAAAGTCCCAATTACTACTATAGCTACCACTTTTGTTTCTTTAATTCCAAGCACATATTCTTCTCATCACGCCATGGATTTTCATGGCAAGGACACCCTCCTCAGCCTAATGGACACCGAAAAGTCAGAACCACCACAATCCCCTCTTCACCTTCATCTCCAAACCCACAGAGAGATAAGCGAACAAGACCTTCAGTTCAGTTCCCCAAGGCCTTCAAGCTCCGATGGCATGTTCCCTATCATGCCGGATTCACCATGGACACTTTCCCCTCTCCCAACCCCTTCGTCTTCTTTGCTTTACCACTGCATCGCTTCGCTCCACCGCCACGAAGGTAACATCTACGCAATCGCTGCTTCAAAGGGTTTGGTATTCACCGGCTCCAACAGCAGCAGAATCCGTGTCTGGAAGCAGCCAGATTGCATGGACAGAGGGTATCTCAAAGCCAGCTCCGGTGAGGTGAGAGCCATTCTCGCTTATAGCAACATGCTTTTCTCCACGCACAAGGACCACAAGATAAGGATATGGACCTTCACCGTTTCAGATAACTTCAAGTCCAAGAAACTAGGCACTCTCCCTAGAAAGAGCTCGATCCTCATGTTCCCCTCGAGAGGGAAGAACACGCCCAAGCACAAAGATTCCGTCTCTTGCATGGCGTATTACCACTCCGAGGGCCTCCTTTACACCGGCTCCCACGACAGAACAGTGAAGGCGTGGCGTGTTTCCGACAGAAAATGCGTCGACTCGTTCGGCGCACACGAGGATAACGTCAACGCCATATTGGTGAACCAAGACGATGGTTGTCTTTTCACCGGATCCTCCGACGGGTCGGTGAAGATATGGAGAAGGGTGTACACTGAAGACTCGCACACTCTCACCATGACTCTCAAATTCCAACCCTCCCCCGTCAACGCTCTGGCGTTGAGTTGCTCGTTCAACCACTGCTTCCTCTATTCGGGGTCCTCCGATGGGATGATAAACTTCTGGGAGAAGGAACGGCTGTGCTACAGGTTCAACCATGGAGGGTTCTTACAGGGTCACCGATTTGCGGTTCTTTGTTTAGCGACGGTAGGGAACATGATATTCAGTGGGTCAGAGGACACCACCATTAGGGTATGGAGGAGAGAGGAAGGGAGTTGCTACCATGAGTGTTTGACGATTTTGGATGGACACAGAGGACCGGTGAGATGCTTGGCTGCGTGCCTGGAGATGGAAAAGGTTGTGATGGGATTCTTGGTGTACAGTGCTAGTTTGGATCAAACATTCAAAGTTTGGAGGATTAAAGTTTTGCCCGATGAAAAAATGTGCATGGACTACAGTGAGCAGTGTGAAGCCCCAAGGGTGAAGATCAGGGACTACGATATGAGCCCGGTTCTGTCGCCTTCTTGGGTGGAGAAGAAGCTTCAAGGTAGCTATTTCCAGTAGGATTAATGTAATTAATTAGTTACTGATAATCATCATTAATCGATAAGAATAACCATAATCATCTTCTTGCTCTTACACTTAAGATATACAATATGCATGTGTAGAGTAGTAGTGTCTGTTTTTGTGTACTTTTGATGATTTATGAACACTTACGTACCAACGCTATTCCTTGGTGAGGTAATGAAGAATGCAGCGCAGTGCAGACTTGCCATTAATGGTTCTCTTCGTGACAGAAGCTTCACTTCTATAACGTACGCATACCCATACTTTCTGATCAATATGCCACAATTCCTGTCAAAATCTGAATGAGTGCGGATAATAACCACAGTGTTTAAAAAAAGTAAACATTTGGCAAATTTTATGTATAATGTTTATCTTAGATAGCATGTGTGCTAATACAAATATTTTACTTCATCGATTAATTATAATCAAATCAATAATGTAAGAGAAAATTAATAATATTATTTAATTATTGACTAATCATTTTGTAATTTTTAAACTAAAAAATTATTATAAAAGGGAAAAACTATTAACAAGAAAAATAATTTATACTCTAAAAAATGCAAAAGAAAAAAGGAATTATCTTCGCGACGAAAGCTAAATAAAGGAAAATAAAATATTTATCTATCTTTGAAGTAAACATTAGGAAAATACTTTATTAAAGTAAAAATATAATACATGAATAATATTATCAAAGTTTTTAATTCACAAAAAAGATACACATTAAAATGACATACTAAAATTCATAAAGAAACGTCATTCTATTTTTTTTTCTAGCATATCAGAATATAAAAATTAAAAAGTTAAAGTTTGAAATAAATAAATAAATGATGAAATTATCAAAACGATAATAATTAAGAAAAAAAAAGCTATTAAAACCTTGAAGATAAAAAGAAAAAAAAATCTTTATACATCATAGAAATTACATATATTAAAAAATTAAACACGATCAAAATGCCACGTGTAGCTAAATATACAAATCGATCATTTAGTTTGATTAATAATTTCGGTTAAGAATTTGAAATATACCCATAATTGCTTTAAAAATGTATAGTTTATAATACACATTGTATATTGTATATATAAAAGAAGGAAAAAATCACTTTAGCGTTATTTTACACTCATTCAATATATTATTCTTTATTTTTTATTAAAATACAATAAACGAGTGTAATGTCTAAACCAACTACTACTTGTAGTGCGGAGAGTGGGTACGTCGGACGCGTGCGGAACAATCACTCACCACACAGGACAATATTTTTTTAATATTTTAAATGTCCAAATAATTCATTTATTATTTCTGATTAAAATATGTTTTACCTTTTATACTATATCAAATTATCAAATTCATTTATATACGTCAATATTTATTAAATCGTTCAATATACATGTAAAATTTAACTGATTAAATCTCATCTACGTTACCTCAAAATTGCAAATATATTCTTAATTTAATTTCTAAACATTTTTTACGGTCTTTATATGGATAGAACACACTCTTAATTTGGTTTATAAAAAAAACTTTTAGATCTGGTATCTAAATTAAGAATGTAATATATATATATATATATATATATATATATATATATATATATATTAAGATATAAGAATAAGCAAAATTGTATTATCAAACCACGCAAAATATATTTAATAAATTAATAATTTGTAGAAAATTTATTGTTTACAAACTTTATTCAAAATTTGCATAATTAGTTTTACAAATCATAAGCTCTCATATTCTTCTGATAATTTAGATTGAGGTAACGTTGTAATAAATGTTAGAATAACACAATCAACTGTGGACTCTTATTTATATTATTTATAATAGATTTTTATCTCTTAGATAATTTAATTGGGATCTAATTGCCTTTTAATCACATATATGTAAGTAATAGAGATTGTTATCTTAATATCATTTTATTTTTTTTATCGACATTAATCAATCATAATAGTATTTAGTGAATTTAAAGTACTCAAGGATTGTTGGTGCCACCATATGGACATACTATATAATAACGAGTAATAAAATGTGTCAATAAACACTTGGAGAAAAAAAAATGAGGTTGGAATCCATGTTAAATAATTCAACATGTCAAAGTAAAGCAATAGAGTAAGACTTGTCCTTTATTATTATTGTTCTTTCAAGATCAAATATATCTTACAAAGATCTCACCTTCACATTTTGTCTTCCTCACTACTCGGTCTTCATCTTCACTACTCGACATTCATCTTCCAATACTCCAAATGTAGCTACAAGAGGGGAGATTCCTGCAAAAGGTTCTTGAATGCTCAAGTCAATAATTGATGTTCAGAGATTTTTTTGGTCAAATCTCAATTAATGCAAAAATGTCTCTTAAATTACCATTAATGCTCTATTTGTGGTGTTTTACCTCGTTGACCCTGGATTAAACTGGATGGACCACAATTTATGTGGGTCCACCAACCTTAAAGCCCACTGGCCTAATTACTTGTTAACTGAGCATCATTCTTTGGTTTTCTATCCATGCATTCTTGGATAGGATAAACTGATACCCGATACCCGGGTTGTGATATCCAATCCACGGTACTCGGTGTTCTATCGTGTTTAAGGCTATAGACCTTATTCGAAAAGGCTAATAGATATCTAGTCCTATACAATACACCAACGCTCAAATATTTTCATGATTGGAAGGTATGTAGAGATTAATTAGTGTCTTGAATAATCGAAACAATATATCAATATTCGGTAGTCCAATTGTTGATGGTGTTTGTAATAAAAACTTTTACAAAAGAAAAATTGTTATTTTTGACCTTACCCTTACAGGTATAGTAGCTCCTAACTATATTTTTTAGCATGTGATATCTGAGGACATAGTTTCACTGAAAAGGATCAACGTCATTGATTATGTTTGTCTTGGCCGTGAAAGTTATGCAGAAGAAGGATTTAGTTATCATAGATTTAGACGAGAAAAAATGAGTATATAAACAAGTTTATTCTATAAATTAAAATTAAGTTATACATAAATAAAACTAAGAAAGTTCATATCAATTAATTAAAAAACATAAATGTATTGTCTAGTGGTGAGTCAGATTAACACTGAAGGAGTATGACGACTTGATAGAGAGGAATCCAATCCATTATCTAAATCCTTATTAATTGTATAAAGACTGACATTCAAATATCGACCTAATTATTGGTCTAAGATACCATCTGCCATAGTTTGAACAAATTAATGGGATATGGTCCAACTTGGTTATTGGGCCAAGATGTCAATGACCATAGTCCAAACATGTTAACGGGTCATGGTCTAACTTTGGGACGTTACTCCCTCCACCACCACACAGTGCTCTCTGTACCCCTCATTCCCTTTTTACCTTTTAATAATATTTAAACAAGTGTAAATATACGTTGTATTCTTAAACATATGTCAACATCCGTGAACGGATATTGACATCCGTTGAAGGAAAAACAGATGTCGATGTGTTGACATTCGTTTAAAAGGATCCTTATTTGAAAGAAGTGGATGCTTCCTGCTAACTCTTTTCTTTTTCCACCTAATCCTGTGAAGCATTACACTCCAAATTGGTAAAGAACTGATGAGTGTCAGCCCACCGTACAATGGGTACAGTGACTGAACGTAGAAATCCTCTACCAACCACACAAGCTTTTTCTCTTTCATGGAGTTCCCATCTTTTTTGCATTGCTCTTCATTTTTTATCAGCTTTGCAATTCTGCTGAGCTCGGTTTCCATGCCTGTCAACAACATAAGAGATGAATAAATATTGAAAAGTAGTTGATGAAAGTTCACATTGCAAAGTGCCTAAGATTCAAGAGAAATCATAAAATTTTGCAGTTCTCTTGAAGATATATAATCTTTTGAAATACTAATATTTAATCTTTTGAAAAATAAGTCAGTAACAACAACGAAAATAAAATACAGTTCCCAAAAGTGTTTTTGGTATTGTTCTTTGATCAGAATTAGAATTTCATCATGATAACCTGCATTTTCATTCAATAGAAATTGTTATAATGCATATTAATGAAGATAAAACACTTATTTTGGTCTAAAAAAGACATAAGTATACATGATCTACACCTGTTTTTGTTCTTTTGAGTGTTTCGGATTTTTGAGGATCAATTTGATTCCCGAAGGACTTTGAGAATCCCCTTAAACGATGTTTGAACATCCTTTTATAGGGACATTCGAAAAGATTAATTTTAGAGGGAAATTTCTTGCTAGGAACTCTTCATTTCCTCATAAAATGAATAGGAATCCTGAAACTGAAAAGTGAATACAGACATCACAGATTAAAAGGCGATTCTAAATGCACTCTGCAGCTTTTGGATGAACTTGTATCTTGTGCACTTAATATATCTATAGATGCAAATAAATGCACAACATCATAGTATCTTTGTCATAATAAGTTTCTTCATTTGAGACAGAAACTTGTTCTCCGAGAAGCTTGAAGAACCAAGAATTTAGTATCTAGAAGATACAGGTATATGCATACATAGAATATGAAGATGAATGCAAACCCACATATCCATAAATTCAGTTCTAATGTACCAAAAAAGAAAGTGCCCATAAGTTTATAATTTCCTCTTTAATTTACAATCGATCAAATCTCTCCTCAAATATTATATTGTTGTTTCTGATCAGCTTTAGAATGAAGAAAACCATCATAAAATAGAATTCATTATTTTTCATGATGTCATGAACTCAATGTTTCCTCAGAGTATTGGATGACGTTTCTAGGGTGGGAGTGAGGAGGGAGTGGAAGTAGAGGGAGCCGACTTCGGGGGGCGCTTGGAACGCACAGAGCCAGAAGAGGCGCATGGTGAAGACGAGGTTGAAGAAGGTGGAGAGGGACTCAGGTGTGTGAGAGTCCATGATCCATACGATAGGGTCGGGCTTGAGTTTCTGCAGCTGGGAGCGGGTGCAGGTACTATCGTGTGTTGTGGGAGAACTGGATATGATTTCTTGGAGCAATTGGAGGTAGTGTGTCAAAATGGGTTGAAACCCATGAGTCAACCCAGCTCACCACGGGTTTGAGTCGGGTTGGGTTAGAAAAAAATGTGAAAATTTTGATGCGAGCCAATTTTGACCTGGCTCGCTAAGAACCCGGCTCACCCGGGTTGAACCCGTGGTGAGTCGGGTTGGCTCACCAATCCACCTATTTTTTTTATTGAAATCAAATTAATTAAATTAATTATTCAAAACACACAACCTTTACTTCACAGTAGAGCTTTTCGTGCTGCGTTGTGCTGTTGTCTATCCAAAAGTTTCCCTTTGCTATATATTTTTGTTAACGGCTATATGTAGTTTCTTGGTCAAACGGTTGTTTATGTCTCATTAAACTAAATTGATAAAATTTTATGCTTGATAGCTTATAATATATAACAATAGAGTTCTTTTGTTTCATTTTCTTTTATATCAACTGGTCCAATTATTATTGTTTCAATTTGATCCATCAAAGTAACATGTTATAAGAATCTCAAAAGAAGAGGGTGAAAAAAAGTTAAGTGAGCCAATGAGCCAACCCATTTAACCCACCAACCTGTGGTGGGTCGGGTCAGGTTCAAATTTTTTCGACTCACTAATAAATGAGTCGGGTTGGGTTGGCTCACTAAGTGGTCAACCCGTGGTGGGTCGGGTTAGGTCAGGTCGGGTTACCCGTTTTGACAGCTCTAGTTGGAGGAGGAGAGGGAGAAAGGGATTTTGTGATGAAAGATGGCACTTTTCGGAGATCCACATAGGCTTGTGAGCGTTGTGTGGGTGAAACCCGGAGGTTCTATCATCTTTCAGGTGAATAGAACGAGAGAATGAAAATAAGGTAGGGATTTAGGTAGGAACAAACGGATCTGGAAAAGTGAGAGTTGGAAGAGTTGGGGGGTGTAGCTCCATGAGAGACTGAAAATGAAGGTAGAGATTTAGGTTTCAGAAAAAAAATAATTAAATATGATTAAAGTAAAAAGAAGATACTTTTGTAATTAAAAGTTTTTTGGGAAAGTTTGAGGAGTTGCAAGAAGTATTGGTAGTGGTGGAGAGAGCGACGGCATAACTTTGTTATTAGGCAAAGATTTGTGGTGAGTGTTATTAATATGTAAAAGCGAGATACTAGAAAAAGATAAAAAAAAGTTTATATTTTATGATCTTTGTGACCTAGTGGTATTATCTTTAACTTATATTCAACATATAGGGAAAGCAGAAAACTGAAATATTATCTATATATTTTAATGATAAATAATTTGTAACCACTTTATATTTATAAATAGAAAGACATGTCTAATGCTTATAACGTTTAATGCTTAGACACATGGATAAGACACGTCTAATGCTTAGACACTTAGTTTTTTTTACTTAATACTGTTAATTTTGAATTAGATTATATTTGTTTTTCTCTGGTTTAGAACACTCTTTTTACCAAACAATAAGTTATATAATTTGTTTTAGCAATAGCATAAAAATATGTCTAAAATAAAATTTAAGATCCAGGGTGAACTAAATTGCGATCTTATTTTGGGAGATATATTACTCATAAACCGAGCTAGAAAAAAAAACACAAAGAAAACAAAGATACAAATAAACACAAAAAAAGACTGTTTAATAATCTGAATGAAGAAAGCAAAGTCGAAGCTGACAGTCCTCCTGATTAGGATTCTTCATCACGAGGAAGAGGAACGTGAGATCGATCAATGAAGAAAGTTTCATAGATGAAACCGGCAAGCCCACCACCAACGAGAGGCCCAACCCAGTAAACCCAATGATCGGTCCAGTTGCCAGTAACCAAGGCAGGCCCAAAAGACCGCGCTGGGTTCATAGAAGCGGCGGAGTAAGCTCCACCAGCGAGGATATTGGCCCCCACGACAAACCCAACTAGAGTCGGGCCAAGCCCAGCAAGTGGTCCCTTCTTTGGATCTACCATGGTGGCGTAGACAGTGAACAGCAAAGAAAAGGTCAACACAATCTCCCAAATTACCCCTTGACCGTACCCTATTCCGGCGGCCAGCGTGTGAACCGGAGTTGTCTGAAACAAAGAAACCGTTAACAAAAATAAATAAACAAATAAAAAATATAGATTCGATTAGCTTGAACTTCATTACCTGTCCTCCAGAGAGGAAGTAAAGGAGATAAGAAGCTGCCGCAGATGCGACTAACTGATCAATCCAATAGAGGATGGAACGGAACACGGTGATGTGACCGCCGGCAAGGAGACCAATAGTCACGGCGGGGTTCAGGTGGCCACCGGAGATGTGTGCAGCGGAGATCATGACGGCCACCACCAGTGCATGTGCCACGGCCACAACAAACAACCCTACTAATGCATCCCCACCGAGCTTCTCTGATGCACAGTAAGGAAAAATAGGTATATAAGTATCAAAGATTATTGCTTTGTGTTATACAATAGTAGAGTATACATATATAAATACCAGTGAGCATGGAAGAAGCAACGCCAACAAAGACGAAGAGGAAGGTGGCGATGAATTCAACGACGAGGGCTTGAATGCAATCTGGCTGAGTGACCTCGCTGGTGCTTCCAAGAGCGATTTTCGCCATGATTCCTTTCTTCCACAAACAATCTTCACACTCGGCGTAACCAAAAAAACAATGTTGTCATGTTATTTATATGAAACCAGATAGGCCTGTTACAGCAACCCTGTTGGACAACACCCGTTGACCTGCAACATTATACGCTAGCGAGAATTATGTATTAATAACACCGTATTTTAATCACATTTTCTATTATTCAAGTCCAATCATTGATGTATATATTATGAAAATAATATTGTCAACCAGTTTTTATTTCTAATAAAATGTCAAAATATAATTTTATTATTATTAATAATGAGGCCTAACGTTGTGATTGCACATGATGGCTGGTTAGGCTACTTTAGGGTGTCCTTTGGACATGTGCGACAGGGTTGTCGTTAGCTAAGGTTGCATTTTTTAAATGTGTAGTTTAGTAATAAAAGTAGTATATTATGCCATGATGACAGTAGTGACATGCCTCTACTTTCTCTTCTCTTGTCACTGCATGGCTCACTGTACCCACTTCATCTTTATATTTTCAATGGCCACTTTTTTTCTTTGAAAGCAACTAATCCTTTCTTTAATAACACCAATTAATTAAGGTCAATGGAATTTTATGCAGTTTATTATTTCTGATAGCTCTTTCACCATTTTCTTTAAATACTTTATAATAATAGCTTTATATTCAACTTCTTCTTTAAGAAACTATATCTGGCCAATTAATATATATTCACCATCTACCTATAATTTATTAAATAAAATGTTATTACCTATTCATTAATGAGATATTTTTCATCCAGCTAAGCCAGATCTCAGATGAAGGTCAACAATACCAATACTTTTTTCTTTAATATCAATAATTGCCAAAAAAGGTCTAAATTATTTGTGAGTGGAAACATTTTATATTAATTTAGAAATTTATATCAAATCATACAATTAAAAACTTAAATAAAATGTATTTCGTATTACATAATTTAAAATATGTTTAAAGATAGTGTAACCAAAAATCAATAATATATTTTTATATTTGAAAATATAATTGAATTGTATAATAAAAATTTTAAATATGCACAAGTTTTTTTAACACTCCATTGAAGTAGAGAAAGATATCATTAGCTCCAGAAATAGCTTAGTTTGTAAATTGCAGCGACTATTTCATATTATATAATTTAAAAGTTGTTTTTTAATAAAAAAAAATGAAGTTTCGGATTATGTACTTCAAGATCCAATATTAACTTTTAGATTAACCAATTTGAAAGTTAAAATTGATTTTCAAATTATTATTCTGGATTTTGCAATAGTATATTTTTGTAAGTTTCAGTTGAAAGGTTTCTGCATTGCACAAGTCAGGAAAAACTTTAAACAGAAGGGCAAAGTAGGGACTTCAGTATTTATGAAGTTGGGAAGAAAAACATGAGCTGCAAATAGAAATTCCCTCTGTCACGGTCCATGTATATTAGCCCAATAAAATGGATATAGCAAGAGCCAATAGGAACATAGCATATTAAAACTGTTACAGATAGATAGAAAGATAGACAGAGATAGACGTTGGGTGGAGTGTGACACTGATTTGCTTACAAGAGGAACATTGTTTGATGAGCAATGGCATCATCCTTAATGTTACCAGCTGCTTCAATGCTGAGACCATCTACCACTTCATCGTCTACTTCACGAAGACTTGCTCTCTTTCACCTTGTCACCACTGGTGCTATTGGTACATACATACATATATATACATACATCTACCTTCCTTCTCCATTCTACTCACAAACTCTTTATATCATTAGTTATAACTTGGTTCTCTGCTATATCATTTGGTTATTCAGCTCTCCCACAATGTAAGCTGTTTGGTGCAAAAGGATCAGATTTGTTAAAAGTAGCAGAGGCTATTGCTGCGGAAAATATAGTCCAGCCAGAGAAAATTTTGTTTGATTGGGTTAAGAATGACAACAGAAGATTTCTCCATGTTGTGTACCGTGTTGGGGACTTGGAGAAGACTATAAAGTATGCTATACTTGATGAATTTCGGAAATCATACTTCACTAATACTTTAATTTAAATATGTGGAATTTGATTACATTTCTGGGATGCAGATTCTACACTGAATGCCTTGGCATGAAGCTTTTGAGGAAACGTGATATACCTGAAGATAGATATTCTAATGCTTTTCTTGGATATGGGCCCGAAGATTCTAATTTTACAGTTGAACTTACTTACAGTGAGTTCAGATTCGATTGCCACTCTTTTTCTGTGTGATTATTGTGTATGCTTGAACACATAGAAAATGGCTTCTCATCGTGCTTACTATTTCATGGAGATCACAACAGATTATGGAGTGGATAACTATGACATTGGAAGTGGCTTTGGTCATTTTGGTGTTGCAGTTGAAGATGTAAGCCTTTTGTGAAAGATAATGATGCAATATTGTTTACAACTGTCACTGCATATGCAATACAAAACACAGAATCGGTTTAATTTTCATTTATCCATTCTGGGTTTTGTTTTCCTTGAATGTGGAAAACCAACTTATCTCCAATTGTTATCTTGAATTTTCAAGTTCCTTGTAGTTTATATTTTTTTGGTTGCCATTCTTCCTTTATCTTCGATTAATTTAGTATTTAGTCGAGGAGTGTTGTTAAATGCTTTTGTTATCGCCACGGAATGAAATTCTTATACGAATTTGACAGCTAAGGGGCTGATAATAGTGACTTTTAATCTTCATTTGTTGGTGCTCAGTGTTAATCTATGCTTTATGATTTGTTCTGAGACTATTAAGATTATTATGGTTTTCTACTGAAACTTGGTAGATTTACAAGAGAGTAGATCTAATAAAGGCAAAAGGAGGAAAGGTTACAAGGGAACCAGGGCCTGTTAGAGATGGCAGTTCGGTAATTGCTTTCATTGAAGATCCTGATGGTTATGAGTTTGAACTTTTGGAGAGAAGACCTACATCTGAACCTCTATGCCAAGTGATGCTTCGAGTAGGCGATCTCGATCGTGCCATAGCCTTCTACCAAAAAGTGAGTGGTTTTTACTACTCTAATCGTGAAGGTTGTTCATTCATCACCAGTACTTAACTTTTTTTCTCCTTGTCTTTGTTTCATTTCAAAGGCTGTCGGAATGAAACTTCTCCGCAAGAAGGACAATCCTGAGGACAAGGTAACTTAACTTTTTAGTGTGGCTATTTATCAGATGCGTGGCTATTTGAGTTCCTGATATAAATCTCTTCTATTGATGTTTATAATGTTTTCCTAAGAAATCTTACTGTGTGATGTGCTGGCTATATAGTGTTTTTGTTTACTTTTACTAAAAACACATTTTCCAATGCACGTTCAATTGAAACACAGCTACAATTGTGCATTCCATCTGACAATTAGACTGCCTAAATCATAAACATGAACATAGGTCTGTCCCAGTTGAAAACGGATTACTATTTTGGAAGGGTAGGCATTAATGATTTCCATTCAAACGAAAATCCTGGAAGTTTCAGAAATTTAGTTCATGTTTTGCTATTATATGTTAATTATTATTTTTTTATTGTTGTTATTGTGAAATGCTTGTTTTGATCATTCTCTGCTGTGTTTTCTTTTCCAGTACACAGTAGCCTTTTTGGGCTATGGTCCTGAAGATAAGAACGCTGTTCTAGAACTAACATATAACTATGGCGTCACTGATTACGATAAAGGAAATGGTTACGCTCAGGTAGATTCTGTTCTTTCTGTTCAGAAGAGGAATTTCACGACGTTTGTATGGTTTCCACGAATATTTGCTGTATGCATTGTAAGAATTCAACACATTTTGTGTTTAAACAGATTGCAATAGGCACAAATGATGTCTATAAGACTGCAGAAGCAATCAAATTATGTGGGGGGAAGATTATCCGTGAACCTGGGCCCTTGTCTGGTATCAACACCAAGATTGTAGCTTGTTTGGACCCTGATGGTTGGAAATTGGTATCACCTTTTTATCCGTTTTCTTATGTGTTTTATCACTTTCTTTGAGACTTTAAACTTGTCACTAATAAACTTGGCTTACATCCCACTAATGAAGTCATAGATGTTTAGTTGATAAGTATTGGATTATCTAAGTATGAATCTAAGTTCTACATTGAATAAAAATAAAAAAGTTGAGTACCATATAGAGAAGAAAATCCAAACCTATTGTCTTAAGGTTTTGGGTTAAACTTATGTTAATTCTTTACTTGAGTTAGGTTCAGATCTCATTTGGGTTGTGTCTTTCCAATGAATCCTTCCTCAAAAAAACTTTCAATGAGTTAATGACAAAGAATGAAATGGAACTTAGAAAAAAGTGGTTGAGGAGTGATGATTCCAAGTGAACAATCAAGTTCTGTCACAGATTAGTCATCAACAAATTTACAAAATTAGAGATAGATACTTCTCACCAGAAGAGTTACTGAATTGATGGGTGGAATATGTAATGCGTAAGGAGATGGTATAATTGCGACAGGAATGACTTGCGATAGATTAAAGATTTTTGTTCAGCACTAAACTAGAAAGGTTTGTGCTATAGAATTCATATGGTTTAGAATCCAAACCTGTCTACTAATCGTTCTGTACTCACCTTGAAAGACTTCTTGTGTATAATAAAGGACTGAGGGAATCCTTCCTATCATGTTTAAGTGCACTTCCAAACCGCTGTCTCTATAACTTGGTTTGTTTATTGCTTTATGCAGGTATTTGTTGATAATGTTGATTTTCTGAAGGAATTAGAGTGACAATTACATGGTTCTAGATTCCATACATCTCCACTGAAATCACGCAAGTCTCAATAATTT
Source organism: Vigna umbellata (assembly GCF_029865625.1). Taxonomy (NCBI): domain Eukaryota; kingdom Viridiplantae; phylum Streptophyta; class Magnoliopsida; order Fabales; family Fabaceae; genus Vigna; species Vigna umbellata. The sequence goes on from NC_142166.1 coordinate 44,848,516, forward strand.
TGTCAACGAAACCTTAGAGCAGTACTGTCAGCTCTTCACCTTTATAAAGAAGTAACCTCCAATCGCTGTGAGAGGAAAAGGGAAAGAAAAAAAAAAGGCATATATACAGCAATCCCAATGTCTATCCTAATATATTTTTTTTTCATAATGTTACTTTGACACGGCAATTCAACATGTACTGGATACCCTCGAGCCAGAACTGTTTGTCTCCTTTACTTCCACATTCAAATTCTATGGTCCTGTCCGTTGTTTTTATTCCAAAGTATGCCCTCTTTTCATTGGTGTCTTCTCTCTCCCTTCCAGGCCATGCTGGGATATCATTGCAAAGGCCGGTCACTATATCTGCCATTGTAGGACATACCATACCTTAATATTGTTAGCAGAGAGTGGCAACTGGCAAGCATAAAATAAGTAGGAGCTATGTATGAAACACTGCTTACATTTCTTCTTTTTTGTGAATGTTCCTCCCATATGTTTGCTTTTCATTTTGACTACAACCTGTTGTCATTGTGTATTAGTGCAAATAACTATTAAATGGAGATAGTGACACAACCAATAGTTATGATTCTCTTTGATCTGTGAAACGATTTTCGGAGTTAAATAGTTTTACAAAATTTACACTATTGGCACAGTGCCACTTCTGATTTCTCAGAAGGCTCCCACCATTGTGGGAATCTAGGGAGGATCAGATAAAACCAGTCTCATCGCTTGAGCTGAGAGATTATTTGGGCCACCATCTTTACAAAAAATGTTCCATCAAATAGCATTGAGAAACTTGCATTAAACATGCCATGAGAATATTTTTAGACATATCTGAGCTCGTACTTGATATGTAAGTGGGAGTCATTATTAGAAAAATATTGACTGATTGGAGCCTTGAAATTCATGAACATTATAGTTAAAATATGCTTATACATGAAACAATGTATAATCGATTGATATGATGAGATTGTAGGAAGAAAGCCATGCTTAGTTTCTACTTCTATTCATAATTTTTAAGCTGCTACTGCGTTCATTTCTTTGCATTGACAATGTCCAATATTAACTATTGTTTTCCAAAATTAGTAAAATTTTCTGGTCAGCTATGGTCTTGTATCAAACTTAGAAATTATTGGAGCTCATGCCCATGATTTCTTAATGAATATATGAAATCTCTTCTAGCAATACCTGCAAATTTGAATTTATATTGAAAGAAACTTGCTTCCAGTGAAGATCTCCTGTTAATAACAGTTAAAATAGCACGGTTATCGATGTTAAGAATGTAAATTGCTTTGAAAATCTTAAATTCTTCTTTTATTCTTTCCAGTTCTAATGAAGCCATTAACATACCTTTTCTTGTACGTTTGAGAAGTTCTCCTCCTTTAAAAACATAGTCCAGTGCTGTCAAGATGTTTGCTTCTTTGCTTTCGTTACACTTTTCTTCAACTAGAGGAATGGCAGTTGCTCCAGGCCCCTTTTGCAGCCTTGCCTTTAGCGTAGCAGCTCCTCGCAAGGCTGCCAACCACGCATTTAGTTCACTATACTTTGTGTTAATATTTGACAATATATGTGAAATGAATCCATGACTTGCAGGTTTTACACCCACTTTCTTTTACCAATATGTTGCTCATTAAGTATAACTATTGTTCTTTACATTTTAGCTTTAGTTATTTTATGGAAGATGATGACTTGGTGAAAATGTAGATTTACAAGAAGAGTAAAAGTGGTTTGATTTATGCCTCATACATGGATCCTGCTTAAATATCACTACCAAGTGATGCTGTTTAAAAGCATAGCTGAGTTTGGTCCGAAATAGAGAAATAAGCATTAAAATTCTGATACCTGTGGCTGCTCCGGCCGTTAAAGTCATAATATCTCCATTGGTTTTTGCATTAATGGCGGAGTTGACTACTGTTAAGATTTGGTCATGTTCAGCTCCCATATCTTCTGCAATCTCAATGCAGTGAGAGGCTACTAAAGCTGCTGCAGATGCAATTGCAGCAGAAGCCAGGGGAGGAGGGGTCTTTGGGTTGGAATAAGGCATTTCAGGTGATGCTGTTGATGCTGCAACCGCCGCAATAGCAGCAGCAACACCAGCCACAGATACCGCAGCATGCAAATGAGCGTTATGGGTCCTAATTTCCTGCTTTTTCCTCTCCTTTTGATCTTTCAACCACCTACCCATTGTTCTCCCTCTTAGCAAACTCCTGTAAAGCTGGTGAGCAATAGTTCGCACCAATAAATAAATAAATGAAACAAATACTAACTAATATCAGATTGATCTGGTATTTGAGCATAGTTGATGAAGGAAATCATTAAGTTGATTGCAACATACCCCATTTCTGAGTATGTTTTGACTGGAAAGGAATTCTGTACTGAGTGCTTGATGGAGTAAAAGTAAATCCTGTACACGACATATTGCTATGTTAGTAATTTATACACACTAAAAATTCACTCCCAGTGCAAAAACAAGGTTTTGTAGATGTGGCCCGTGATTGTTTGTAACTGAAAGTTCTCAGCTGTTGGCAAGAGAAAATCAAAAACATTTTCACTCGATGATGATTGAATTGTATAAATTTGTACGGATAGATAACTGTGAGTGAAGTGAAGTTCGTTTAGACCTCAATAAAAACAGAGTCATGAAAGCTAGCTGAGGCCACATAACAGGCTTCAAATTCTTAACTGAAACTGAACAATGGGTCAAAATGTTTCTTGTGCATTTATGATCATGTTTTTTATCATATAAAGTTAATATAATGTACCTTCTTTTCGCTACTGTCACTGGGTGAAATTGGAGGATAACAACAGTTAGATAACTGCACAAAATTCTTGCATGAGAAGTTTAGAACCAATATGAAGTTATTAAATTATAAAAGCTACATACAGAAGCAGCGGTATAAGATTCTTCTTAAAATGAAGAATCCTAGGACCAGAAAAAAGAAAGGTCTAGGTTATGAAAAAATTATTTCCTCTGAAACTCCCTTTTTGGAGGCCCTAGAATCTCTCCTTTTTCCTTTTTATTCCACTGCAAGCATGTGTTGCATAGAGATTGAATATCTTTTAAGAGAGGTAACATAGCATTTGCACGATTCCTATTTGCATGCTGCATAACCAACTAAGAAGAAAGTGGCTAAAGGAAGAGTTAATGGTCTAATTTAAATCACTATTTCAAATTAAACACAGCCAATGTTCTTACATCCTTTGAGGCAGTGGAACTCTTGGTATCAAATTGGTGACCTGAAGGGCAAGAAAGTGGCATATCTATACTGGTGGAGATCGCAATGTTGGTGCTGTGCAATGCTTTAGAGAGTTCCATGGCGGAAAGACTCCATGATCTAGCAAGGAACTCCATAGACTCAGTTGGAGTATCAGGTGGGGGACAGGATGATGCAGTCCAATCTGCAGGAGCATTCTCATCTATGTTTTCCAGTTGATGGACTGAGCATTTAGAGTTAGACGCCGTCGGGCTCACTGAAATTGAAAAGAAGTTAGGTGCTTTCATCAGAATGAAACTTGATCGTAAGAATACAAGAAGCTTTAAGTCTTTTTGGTCATTGTTTCAAGTTTCTATATACTCATGATAATTTCTAATGCCTGAATGAGAAAAATCAGTGGTCGTGTTGAAATGAAGTTTCTTCATTTAGAAACCAACTAATGTTACACTCACTTGTAAAACTTAACATTTCGATCACTCGGGATTCAGAACATACGGGTGGTGAAAAATCTCATGGCATGAGTGAGAATTGAAGAAGCAAGGACAAGATGCTGATAGGACAGATGACCAACAGTGAGATATTTAACAAGAAAATATGACGTTGTTTCTGAGTGCTTCTAATTAAGGAAAATGAAAACAATGTAAAAGATTCTTAGTGCTGAACAAAAGGACCCGATTTAAAGGCCACTCATTCTTGTCTCCAACTTAAGCTGTTGCTTTTGATTTCCACCTCTTAGTGGTTCGTGCACAAATAGTTAAGGACCTGTTTTTATGGCAGCAGGGTTCATCATTACTAGGATTCTCCTTTGTCACCACTATCACTTTCTAAATTAGAGTAAGGGGACCCATATGTACGTTTTTTCTTTACTTTGATAACTTGATAAACATCAAATTAGCATTGCAAATTGGATCCAGGGTACAAGTTTAATCGTGTTTACAGGACTGTGCTGTTTTCACTGTTTCCCTTAGCATGGAGACAATGTCATTCTTTTGGGTACGGTTTTCCCCGTAGCTCTTTTGTCTTTGTTAATTAAAGCATACAACACAGGGTGCCTTTTTTCCCCTTAACTACATCTTCTCTTTAATTGTGTTGCTGATTACTACTAAGATATATATAGTAGCTATATTACCACAATTTGTCATTCTGATATATCAATCAATTGGTGATCGTTCGGGGGACCATTCCATAAAAAAGAAGTTTAAACTATTCAGATTGACAATTACTCCTTAAGTAGAAATATTTCTTATAAATTTCTCTATTGAAAAAGCCCTGCACCGACATTTTGCAGGGTTTTATATTTTACTAGTTTGGAATGTTGAATGTTTGTTTTTTTATAATCCTAACTATACCACATGAATGTTCATTAGAAAGTATACTTGGTCGAGTTCAAAGATTGGATAAAACACCCTTTCAGTGAAAAAAGAAATGGACCTGATTAGTTTCAAATAGCCATGAATGGGATTGACTTATGAATAATTCCCTTGTTGGGATTAAGGTACAACGTGGTTATATTCATATGATGACAAAACTAACTGTACAAAGAAATGACAACTACTTCTGTGCAGTGAATGCTTGAAAGAAAATAAAAAGAATAGAAACAATAAAATAATAAAAAAGGTACAATAAGAATGATTGTAGCTTCCCCACACCCATACATGTTCGATTCATCATGATTAGAGAAAAAAATGCAACCCCGCCAAACTCTTACAGTTCAAGGCCTACCAACCATTTACCCTGGGGCCTCGTGTGGGACATCCACCAGCATGCCTCGTTCTTTAAAATCGTCCACACTCCCTTACTTTCTTTCTCTCATTCCAACTCTTCAAAAATGACGGCACCAATCTCACTCAGCAACAATGAATCCTACCATAAATTTAGTATTAGTGTCATATCCAGGAAGCTTGTTATGTCACTGTATCATGCTGGTCATTACAGTCTAATATAATGTTCCGCTGGTGGAGTGAAATGAGTACATGACATTAGCAAATGTGAAAAGAGCTCCAAGTCACACCTTCATAATCCTGTCTAAGAAACAAAGTCCGTGTCTCAGCTAAATATTCTTTAGTTATGACAGAAAATGTCAAAATTACAGCAATCGGTAACTAGATTAATTACATAGAATTTCCAAATAAGTTCATGACATCTATGACATTGCTTGATTAATTATATAGCCGGGTTATAGTTCATATTCTAGATATGTGAGTTTCTTACCTATTTGGCGGAAGAAATTCGGCGTAGTGAAGGAATCCAGCTGCTTGAAACACGAGAATTACTCCCAAATACACGACCAAGGTTTGAGGTTCCTGTGGACTTTTCTGGTTTCGAGACATTTCCTGTAGAGGATTTGGGCAAGGCAGAGGAACTAGGTGGAATATTGTTCACACCCTGCAAAAATTTATCAGTCAAGTGAATTTCTTAAGCCGAACAAAATTCAAAATAAAGATCAGTATAATTGAACTAACAACTCCTAACATGAAAAAAGTAGCAACGCCACCATCTGGAAGAAATTCACAGAGGATAGACAACGAAGCCAGAGGCAGAAATTTCATTGAGGTGACATACATGTTTCTCAGTCCGAATCTTGGCATCCAGATTCCGAGCATTAGATGGCTTAGGCTGCGCACGTGCACTTGGGAGTTCAAGACTAGCCAACATATTTGTTACATTGACATGAGTTGAATCATTGGCTCCTGAAAAGGGAATGTAAAGCATAGGCATGAGGATGTGATCTAAAGAGCATAGACAGTGTGCGGCAAACTTTTTAGGCTATCTTAGTTCAACACCATTACAGTAAGCAAAAGCTCGTTATCATAACTACCGTATCCCAGGTTCAAAACAAGACACTCAACATCCCATAACAACAGCAACAACAATAATAATAGAATCAGTTATATGGGAAATATATATCCACATTGAGTATTGGTCACAATCATAGCATATCAGAAGTTATTAAGTTGTTTTCCGAGACAACTAAGTCCCATGAAAATTGAACTATGTTCTGAAAACCAGACTAAACCAACCTTGAGTAAAGTTATTCGAAGTGGATAATCAGTCAAAACCAGTTTACCATGGGTTGATGAACATGCTTAATATGACTTCATTTTGATCTTTCTTGAAAAATGAAAAACCAAACTAAAGTGTTTATAATTTTCCTTTTCTTTCTAGATGTAGACATTTTATTATTAATGGACATTGTTTAGTAATGCTCAAACTTAGATCAAAGTATTATGATATATTTGATTTGGAATTTTATGTCCATATTGAAAGTTAAGAATCTAAAAATAATGTTTTATTCTTAATTTTTAGAGATATAAAGTTATAATATTATATTTCTTAAATGTTATTTTATCAATTATTTAATTACAACTAATATTTTTCTAATATATATTCCACTGTAATTGAAGTATTAAACCTTGAACTAGTAGTCAATAACCAGTCTAGTTTTGAAGACATTGAAACCAACTCACTTTTGTATAAGCACCGATAATTTATTTTCTTTTAATTTTATTTTAATAAGCGTAAAATGTCACTTTAAATTCCAATTCAATCTGCAGTATAATACAAATCTCAGCATGCAAATCATAAACTTGGTAGAATACTGTTTTTCTAGAATAAAAATATATCTATAATAAAAAATCCTTCATTACCTTTGGGGTTTTCCACAACTGCTGGTTCTAGATTGCTAGGCAATGCAGCTGAAGACTACAAATTGTCAAAACAAACTCCAGTAAGAGAATAATATCAGGAAAGTTTAATGTGAAAACTATTAGAAAAAACATATAAATTAACACAAACAATTAGAGACAATTCATTGGAGGAGGAGCAAGTTGTTTCCTCAGTTAAGGCAGTTAAGTGAAAAAAAGGCTGTCATTAGATGTCCCTATGCTTGAGGATGAAATTTCAAATCGGAAAAAGCATTCCAATTTGGCAAGAAAAACAAAAAACACCTTCATTGAAAGGAAACAACTCAAGCCATGTGAAGATATTCAAGAAAGAGATGTAACAACTATAATGCCGACTTTCATGGAAAAACTAAGCATTTCAACATTAAGTTATTTTTCTTAAGATAAGTGCAGAAAAATGGAGATGCTACTCTTACTAACACCTTTACTTAAGGAGCAAGTCTGTTAGTTGTTGAGAATGATATCTCTTACTTTGTCAGTCTACTTTTGCTCTTTTAATAACTATAAATGTAAACATTGCTGATTGATAAAATAAAATATCAAACTCCTCGCTCTTAGTTCAAAATATTCTAATGCGGCCACAATTCCTAACATCGCAACAGAGAGGGAAGGGGGAGATTAGGGCAGTTTTGATGAAAATTTCCAAACCCAAGAGGAAATACATTATAGCAAGCAATATATAGCCAAAGAAGGTACTAACAGATGATTGATTTTGTTTCTTTGTCTGTTGAGACTGCTGATATTTGAGGATGGTCCAGTCATATATATAGTCGGAATTATATCCTGCTCAGTAAGGTCAGCAAATAAAAAATTGTTAAAAAAAGAAGATACATATGACACACGAAACCAGTAGGAATATGATAAATGAAACTTTGAAAGCCCCAATATTGGTAACCATAACAAACATTAAGAATTAAATGAGCTAATTCATAAAACTTGCACAGCTTGAAAATTTAAGCTTGTGGAAAAAGAATAAAGAGTGGAAACAATAGACCATGCAAGTTAGATAAATGGCTTTGGACTGAAGTAGGACTGTTCTCCAAGAATTAGTTTTATACTCTTAAGAATAACTTTGTGCCAAAATAAAGATAGTCTGACACAAAATGCAGATGACGAGGAAAGAGAAAGAAAGGTTAAACACTTGATGGTGTCATTTACATGTCATACTTCTGCATTTAATATGTAGAGCAATCGACGAATATGAGCATTGTCATCTTCACGAAACAATAGGCTATATTTCAAACTAGCGGATAAAGTATTTGAAATCAAGAATATGATTACCTTCTCGTTTGAACAAATCACTAAACAGGCGCTTCAAGTATCCATAATCTGGGTGTTGATCAAATGTCAAAGATTGGCAATAATGAAAGTATGTAGCAAACTCCACAGGAAATGACTTGCAGAGCACCTAATATCAGGAAATCAGAAACAGAAATAAGTAAACTTGTGAAGGACAGAAAACTTCAATAAGAAAATCTACAGGAGAAGAACCAAAATTTAAGGATTGTCATTGCTTCCTCCTGTTTTTCATAACTCTAATTTCCATTTCATACTCAATTTGCCAACAGAGTCCTTTCCTCTCCCACTCTTGACAAGAAATAGAAAAGGGCAGGGGGGGACTCTCCTTACCTTAACCAAAATCTATTCCACATTTCCACTTGCTAAAGTGAGCCACAGTACGAGGTTCAATGTAAAAGAAAAATAAAAGCTGTATTGGGGCAGGGAGTTCAACTGTTCGATGAAATTGAAAAACGGGGACATACCTCAATAGGAGTTGATAACTTCTTGTCACAGATATTGTCATATTTTTCCTTTTTGGTGGCAGCTTTCAAACCCTGCCAAGGAAGGCTGAAATGAAAGAACCAGATAGTCAAGACATATATTTACCAGAAAAAACAATGCCATTGGTATACCCTACATGCACTATTTTTTTTTTTTTACGTGAGGATGCCAGGAAATTACAATGACTAGGAGAATCATACCTTCCTCTTAAAAAGTACATTAGAACATAGCCAAGAGACTCCAAATCATCACGGCGACTTTGTTCTGACAAAATGAAAAACAGTTTGTGAGCACTTTGTAGGTTTATGAGTTGTAGTTATAGAGATAAAAGTTCATTCTGCTCACCAATTCCCATGTGAGTGTTGCAACTTGCGTAACGAGCAGTTCCTGTTAAGCTTTTATTCTCTCTGGATGAGTTTATCAACATTAAAACAAATATTAGGCAATGATATCTTTGCTAATTAAACTAAAACTGTTAAAGCACAAGCAACACTGAGAATGAATCAATCAGAAGAATTCAGAAAAATAAGTATTTGAGATTCCCACATATCAAAAGTTTGGAAGGCTTCCCATTGCTAAACAACAATATCCGTCCTATTACTTTGGAACAACAAAAAAAATACAATATCTATTTTAGAAAAATACACTGCAAGGATGGAGATAGAGGCAATGGTTCAACAAGTTACAAAATCTTGGTGATTACAAGATTATAAGTATCAAAATTTTGATCGAAGAATATTTCTTACATGGTATTCAATAAAGAACATTTTGTATACTGTTCTTTATTGGTTTCTTGTTAATTTAATTTTAGTTAGGCGTCCAGCCACCGTGACATTTAAACAAAATGGTATCATTCAGTTCCACCTCTAAAATTTTGGTAAAACATTTAAAATGAAGAAACAGGAAAAACTGTACCATTTTAGTTCATACATTATCATAAAAATAGGCTAATACATATATGCTGAAAATCAAAGGGAAAGCTTATTGGCAGAAGGAAAAGCAATCAAATCAATTAACAGTAGAAAACCTGATAAAAGGGGACACTGCTAGACCTGGAAAACATTAATTCATGGCATGAAAAGATAAAAAATATAAAACAAATCTAACAAGAACAAAACATACCTGTAAGGAATGTGCTTATTTGTGTTTGGATCCCTATATCTTTTCGCTAGTCCGAAATCAATAATATAAACCTGTAAATATAACAAATTGCAGAAAACATGTAAGAGAACTTGTAAGCATAAAAGGAACTGTCGAGAGGAAAACAATCCACCAAAGTTAGCCATGAAATAGAATGTATTTTGATGATGTTACCTGATTTGATTTCTTCCCAAGACCCATAAGAAAATTATCTGGTTTGATATCTCTATGCAAAAATCCCTTGGAATGCAGGTACTCTATTCTTGTCAGCTGGAGTCAAGTAAACGAATCTGACTTAATTTTCTATTGAAAACTCCCATGGATGCAAGCATTAGCTAATATGTAAGTTTTAAAGACTAAACTCATACAGTAATTTGCAAGAAACATGGAAATAGAATAGTCAGGAAGGAACAAATGCAGGTTCCTTGAAAACTTAAGCAATGCAGACATGAATGAGTCGTTACCATCTGATCAGCCAACATCAAAACTGTTTTTAATGACAATTTCCTCCCGCAATAGACAAAAAAGTCTTCAAGACTCCGTCCCAGAAGATCAATAACTAAAACATTATTGTCTCCATCAGTACCGCACCACTTCATACATGGAACACCACCTAAACTCCAAAGAGCAAGAGGAATTAAAAACATAGCATTACTCTCTGAAAATGTGCTGAGAGCACTTAAATTATTGAGGTGCTTCTTTCGTATAACTTACTTCCTCCTTGAAGAATGTTATATAACTTTGCCTCATACAATAGTTGTGGATGTTTGGTTCTCTTGTTTTCCTACAACATCAGAACACGGCACCATAAATAACAGTTAGACCAAAGGTATTGATTCTAGAACAAAAAGAAGGGCAAAAACAACTGCAAACATCCTACAAGCAAAAGTTTTAAAAATTTGACCCAAGCTTTCATATCCCAACACTTATCCCCATCCAGCACGCTCATGCTGGAGAAGCACACACGAAAAATAAAAATGAGACTCAAACGATAAAATTAAGAACCTATTTTACATTTATATTCCCAGTTTCAACTAATAATTACATAAACATAAAAATATTGACTTAGCAGGTCCTACTCTTCCCAATATTCAACACAAACAAAATCTGAGTTAGACGATTAAGAGGCTGAAACCCAGAAAAAATAAAAGAAGACTTACCATCTTGATGGCAACAATCTCCGAGGTGTCCATATTTGAGGCTGAAAAAAAAACGGAAGCAACGATCAGCATATGCATAGATACACACATAGAGATATAGATATATAAAACAGCAACAAACGATGCCTCCCATATTATCCCAACATACTCAATCCAGTTCAAAAATAAAAACGAAAAGGAGAAAGAAAGACACGTGGTGGTGGTGACCTATATAAATTTCTCCAAATGAACCGCTTCCGATTTTCCGACCAGTCTTAAACTTGCCGCCGATGACCCTGTCCATGGTTGCTGAAAGGGAGAAGCTGTGTGTCTGCGTCTGAGAGAGTGAGTAAGAGAGAGAAAGAACAGAACAGAGAGATTGACGGAAGAATGAAATTGTGGGGTTAAAATGATCGAATGGTACGGTTTGGTTTTGTTATTAAAGTTGGAGCTGACCTGTCCAATCGAAGGAGCTCAACCTCAGCTCAACAACATTCCTGTGCTGTGCTCTTACCTAACTCCATCACCACAACACAACATAACACAACATAACACAACATAACAATCCTCCTAGTAACAGTTCCAACACGTGTGCAATCTCAAAAACACGCTTTCTTTCTTTCACCTGCCACATTTTCAATATTTATTTCATGTTATCATCCATTTTTTATTTACACCTAAAATATTTTTTACGCGGTTATCTTATTACAGGGATGGTTCCATTTTTAAATTATTTAAAATGCAAACTTGAAATTTGTTACCGATAGATAAATAAATAAATAAACAAATAACCGACGCTCCTTTGTTTCTGGTTTAGAAACATTGATTATTACTTTTTCTTCCACCTTTATCTTCTTTGGATATACTCAAATCTGACTCAGCAGGATCTAATAATTCAAACCCTCAATTAATGCGTTCTTTCCCCAATTCTCTCTTCCTAATTCCTATATCAATCAATAACTAATAATTAATTTTTTATTAGTGACTAGGAACATTAATACCAACAGCATAACGGTCCTCTTGTTATGCTTTTATTAATTGTTATAATTCATAATCATTGAAATTGATAGAAATATATTAATAACAATATTTTTTTCCTATAGATTCTTTTGGATAGGGAATTTTCAAACTGGATAAGGCTGGAATTTATGACAATATATGTAACAGTCAAGTTTTACAAATAATGTTTGAAATTATAAAAAAAATAATAAAGACACAGTCAATGTCAACGCACTCGTCCTTTCTATTATTATAAGTTTAAATTTTATATGTTTTTATTTAAGGAAATTATATTATCAATTGTTGGAAATAGTTCGTCTTTCGAGATTTTACATATTATTTGCCACATAAAATTATTAAGTCTTTTAACAATCTCTGACTTAGAAATTTATTTGAGATTTAAAACCATTATATGAATTGATAAGTAACCAAATATTAATTAATTAATTAATCTACTAAAGACGTTTTATCTCTTCGTTACAAGCCCCTCACATGGTTCACCTAAATTTAGAGAGCTATATTATCTGAATGTGGTATCGATATAAATGAGTATTGGATATGTTTAATGTGGTTCCACCAAAATAAAATACTGTTAAACATTTTACTAAAAAATATTAATTGACTTTATTATAAGAGATATAAACTTATGTTTTAATTCAAAATATTAGCCAAATTTGATTTGAGTATTATTATATTAATAGATGGACTGTGAAAAGGATTAAAGAAATGTTGAAAAAGGAAGTGTTGAGTGCAGTGGTCAAAGAAAGCATGCTGGTAGTATGCTTTTCATTATAATATTTTACTTTAAAAGCTAAATGCGTGGTTTAACTGACGAGACTCTCACGTCATGTCATGCGTGTTAATGGATCAGCCCAATTTGAATGATTCGGCCCGGCCCACGTTCTTGTGGCTCATTTTTTTTATACACGTGAAAAAAACTATCTACACCTTTTTTTAATATGAAAGATAAATAAATTTCAAAATTATTCATGACAGCGTTTTTATTCTGCAATCTATGTTATATGTTTCGAAAAAAGTTATTTTACAATATACTTTTTACATTTACAAAATACATTTTGTGCAAATTAAAATACATTTGAAAATATATTATAAGAAAGAGTGCTTCGGTATTGTCATGTAAAAAAAAGTTGTTTAACTGCTGTAACGTGACTTCTAATTCTTCCTCGGTATTGCCAACCGACAGAGCACCATGATCCCCGCGGGTGGAACATCGGGCTCTAAAGAGCTCTATAAAGCTGAATAGTTATTAATAGAATCAACAAAGGATATATATTAAAAAAATAAAATTCAACTGCAAGTAAAAAATTAAATAAATCCAACCTTATTTTATCTTAATTTTCCATAGTTGAAGATATGTCAAAAACCTTATCTTATATCATATAAATAAATATAAATAGATGTAAATCTATTTTGATAAATTAATTTTGTAGGAATAGTATTTAATTTTATATTTGAAATATATATATATATATATATTTTAACATAAAAATTGTAACATCCCAAAATACAGTAATAACTATATAATAGAATAATTACATTTAATAATATTTCAGTTCAGTCTTACACTTAAAAAAATGTACGCTTATGGCCGAACGGCCTTACAGAAAGAGTTATGAAATTTAAACTATACAGTAGTACAAGTCTGACCGAACGGTTTAACAAAAAAACCAAATACCGATCGGTTCTACTAACCCAAACAGGAAGGTGATCGAACGATCACCCCACTACAAAAACTAAACTACTAACCGAACATTCTACTGTTCGGTCTTGACTTCGACTTCAACCAAATTTTCTTCTTCCAGCGTATCTTCCAACAGCGCGTCCCCTTCTACTCACATCCACACGGATGATCATTGCAACGACAAGACGAACGTACAAAACAAGACAGAACAGGAAAACACAAGGTAAGCTTATGTAATTTAATTCGTGTATAACATACATTTCATACAATCAATCAAACAAGATAATTCATCATACGTTTCATACAAAACTTAATACTAGACTGACTGTATGAAATCTGTGTAGCTACAGGCGTTCGTGCACCCGGATGATGTAGTAACTGGGATGCCCTCAACAGCTCCACCCGAGGTTAGCCCTATCTGTCCAAAGTACCCCTAAGGACTAGGACCTCTTGTCGTTCCTACACATGACCTACCCTCCTCTACGTGAAGACGAGTACTCACGGAACATCAGGATGAACAGCCAGCTTAGCATACCCACAGTCATACTTTACAAATTCCAATACTCATACATGAGTCGTTCCTCCCCTGGAACGCTCATCCATAATCCACAACATTTTCATATTACATTTTCTTCATCTTTCATTAATAAACATCTCATTTAATCACCTCGTACAAAGATTCATGAAGATTCCAAATAACTAACGTTCAACCCGAACTCAGAACTAGACCGAACACGTAGAGCGAGACCGAGAGATCTCAAATTGGAGAATAGATTAAGACCAAGGGGTTGATATCGGGTTTGAGAAAGATAATGAGTACCATCATATAACACCAGAAACAAATGGAACGAACGTCAGGTTCAACATTGAGCCAATTTAATGAACTGACTCTTGAGAACTCCAATTGATCATCAAAAAGACCAGACTAAGAACGAAGACTCCAGAAGGAAATAAATGAATAAGGATATATCAAGGCATTCAAAACAAATACTCAGAATGATTCACATGAAGATCCCTAACACTTGTGAATATTTAGTTTAATTGAGTTTAGTACCAAGAAATCCAAATGCCAGTCAAAGACTGAACATTATAATGAGCGAATCCTAGAGGCTTGAACGGACGCTCGTATTAGGAAGTTTAACTTAAGAAGATAGAACGAGTGCCTGGTGTAAGACCAACCACTTGGTTAGGACGAACACTTGGTATGAGACCAAATGCTACTAAACTTAAAAGAAAAAGGCTTGATAATTACACATAGATACTATTTGGAATAGTGTTTTAAGAATAACTACAATATACCAATTTATATATATATATATATATATATATATATATATATATATATATATATATATATATATATATATATATATATACACACACTTAAATTTATAATGAGACACCAAGACACAACTATACTTGGCCGAACGCTCAAGCATAGTGATTTGAAATGCAGACTCTCGTTCTCAATTAGGATTCTTTCCAAATGAAAGAATCCACTTCTGGCCGAGTTTACTAGAATTACCGAACGGTCAGGACCGTTCAGTAATGAACGTACTCTTTCTTAGGAGAATTTAATATCAGGGTCATTTATTTTCCAACTCATTTCTTAACATATAGTTCATAACTTTATACATTCATATTATAATCACTTTCATATTTCATACCATCCAAACATAGAGATTTCATATATTTCATACATCATAACATAACTTAGCCATATTTCATTTCCACTCATTAAATAAACGAACGTTCATGCAATCCAATCATATCAACTATCATGCATCAAAGTCATTCAGTCAACTAACGAATGTTCATACAGTACAACAACATACAAATTAAATTAAATAAGCTTCCCTTACCTTTTAAGGTAGTCGAACGTTCACAGATACGGACTAGGGTTCTCTTCTAACAGAGGCCTTAACGTTCTACGGTACGTTTTACGAACTATAACAACACAAGACCAGAAAAATGCTCAGAATAATAGGATCAACTCAGGCAACCAAGAATCTGGGTTTGCATGTTACAGAAAACACACGAATGGAGGAGGGATGAACTTACCAGTCCAGAACCCGAAACTGATCAGTTCCAACGATCGTCCTCTACACTGGTAGAGTAGAACTGGTGCCTGAACGGTGATCGGAGAAGAGAAATGGTGAGTTTCGGTAGAGAGAAGGGAGAACTTTTTTAGAGAGAAGGAGGAGAATTTGAAAGATCAGGGTTTTGGAGAAGAAGATGCATGTAGAGAGTGTGACACAACTTTCCAAAAGCTCAGTTTTGCTTAAAACGGACGTCTGCTCATCTGCTGACACCTGCATTCTACTATCTGATTTTCGGATCCTCGTTGCTTGACACCTGACTTCTGCGCAGAGGGTTTTGGGTACGTTTTTAATGAAGTCTGACAAAAATATATTAAAAATCTTTCATTAATTAGATAAAAGAAATTTACAATTTACATATAAATAAAAATTATATTTTTATAAATAAATTTGAGAAGATTAAGTTAGATTTAAATTATTCAATATAAAAATTGGATAAAATTGGATGGAGTGTTTTGATTTAAATAGTGTGACCTCGTGTCCCTCGAGATACACACGAACATTAATAAACATGGAAAACAATTATTATTACAACCATTTTGCATTTGTGGCAACCCAAGTTATCCCCTCCACCATTTCTCCAAGCACCCTCTCTTCCTCCTCATCTCTGATCACCATATCACTGATTCTATACCTACCCACACACGATTAGGCAGCTAATTAATTACTATTATTTCCCTAATAACATGGCAAGCAGTTTGACATCGGAGAAATCAACGTCGAGTTTTGGAGTACCAGACTACGCCATGTGGGAGGGCGGAGGCACCAGCCACGTGCGTGTAATCCCACCACTTCACAATTTCACATCCTATTTTTTACTCTCTATTTTGGCATCTCGACGACAAAAGCATCCTCATGTGTTCATTTTCTCTTCATCGTTACTGGTAAGTACTGTTCTTACTTTAAATGCTGTTATATTTTCAGTATTCTAAAAGATACCAAATCTTACGTTATTACTTTGCTTTTTCTCTCCAAAGAATCTATATCTAAGATTCTTAACATAGTTATATCAAACTATCAACTTCATTTAAGCTCTTTCTGCATACTTCTCTTTAATTTTCCTGTCAATTTCTTCCTGTGATAAAATAATTTATCTAATAACTTTCTCATTGTTGTTTATTTTTATTTTAATACTTTTTTTTATTATCTATCATTTTTTTTATCTATTTTCAATTTTCCAAAGATAAAAATCTATTTTCAAGTCTATGCAGATAAAAACCTTAGTATTTGTTGAATTAATTTTATTTTATTTTTTATATATGCAGTTGAAATTAAAAAAAAGAGGTAACATTACAAATTGAAGGAACTAATAGGTATATTACATGATGTCATGTGAAAATATATACACAATGAAAAATAAAGAGAAACTAACGCAACTATATGATTTTTAAATTGTGAAATAAAAATAAATAAATTTCTAAAACTAATAAAAAACTAAATTAAATTAATACCCATTAGATAAACCAATTTAAATTAAATGATTTGTCTAAATAAAGAAAAAAAAAAGACATAAACACACACACACATAACAACTTCACCTACATTACATATTCTGCGGTTGGTAAAAAGTTGATGGAAAAGAGACAACATTTGTACTGAAGTGCATAAGCTACATACTGTTTGGATCTGTATTTGGAGAATATATGAAAATAGAAAACTATGTAGAAGTTATTAAGTCATGCAAAAGCACTTACAACTTTAGTCATAACCACATACGAGCTATAAATATCATGAAAAAATACACTGCAGGTGGAGAAAATTTCAGATCAAGTTATTCCGATTTATTGACCGAATTGATTGAAAATTTAGGAATAATTAAATGTTTAAAATATAATTTTGAAGAGTTAAATCTAGGTGCTCTCTTGTAACACAATTCTTACTGTTGAAATCAAACTTAAACTTGAATATATCATATATTGATCATATAATTAAAAGTTGAAATATATATCTGAATTCATAATGATAATTGAAAAAAGAGTGATTTGATCTTTCAACTTAGCACACATTATCTTGAGATAATATGAAATTATATCTTTGTTTTCGATTGATAATAAGATGTTAAAATAAAAAAAAAGTGATTTGAAGACATAATTAACCTAATTAATAATAGATGAAATTACCTTAAGATATTTTTATATATCCATTATAAAATAGTTATCTTTTAATTACTAAGCATTAAAGATCTCATAATCCTTCAAATACATAATTGTAAACACTTTAACATCATTTGATTATTCTTAATTTGCTAGAGTATGTGTGTCTTTTGTTGAACTAATGATCTAAGAATCACCTACTTTAACTATATACGGAACTTTATAATTATATATTTTATTTTACCTAATGTATCTTTTATCTTCAATCATCGTATCAACATATAATTAGAGTAGTCTTTGCTTCATTTATAGAAATTAACTTTATCAATGTATATCGACATAAATGAATAACATGAATTATGTTGTGTAGAATGAAATTTTCATCTAATGTAATTTTAACATGCTTAATTTCATTAGTGAGATCAAACTATATATATATATATATATATATATATATATATATATATATATATATATATATATATATATATATATATATATATATATATATATATATATATATATATATATATAACAGAGTTTAAATATACCAAAAATTTGTTTTTTTTGTAAAAAATATACTTGAATCATATGTTTACATCATAAAAACATAAAAAATTACAAATTCTCACTAAAACTGAATATCGCTTAAAGAAATAACACTCATAGGAATAGTGTGCTCATACATTTTGGGATTAATTTTTTAGTGAGCAGAACCACAAGTTTGTGCTTATATGTTATATAAACAACTATTTATTCCGAACACTTTTTTAAACATGTAAGAACTTAATGTTTATATGATCTTTTATTCTCTACAAATACCACATTTCACGTTTAATTGTTTCCAATAATCCAATACTAAATATCGTAAATATCTATCTAAAACTTTTGTATACACAATATTTAAATAGGTACAAACATGAACATTCATTATACTTCCTTCTACTAATGCATAAATTCTACATTTTTTTCAAAGAAAGTCTTAGAGCACTAGTGAAGCCTAAATGTATCTCCTTCTGCCACAATTGTACTATGTGGGTTATAATCTTGCATGCCATACAGTTTTTAGAACCTTTTTAATATAACCTTTTTGAGACAATCCAGCACTTTGAAAATAATCTTGATATATTTGAATGTCCAATACAAAAGATGAATTACCAAATTTTTTCATCTCAGAATTCTTAACTAGAAATGTATGTATTTTATGTAATAAATTGATATCCTTATTGACAAGCAAAATATCATTAGACATTATAATAATTCCTACAGAACTTATGATGTAAAAAATGGACCGAATGAAACAATCAATTAAAAAAACTCCTCTAATATTCTCAAAACATGGAAATAATAAACAATCATGGATTTAATCTTCAATTTACTAATACATTACACGTATGCTTTTATTGTAAACAATCATTCTTGAATTTATTAATAGATATTGATTATTAGCTTTATAGGTCATTTTATAAATCCACACTTTCAAATCAAGTGAAATTTGAAGAAAACAATTAAAATATTGAGTTAGGTTAGTATTAAATAACTATATTTTGATAATACAAATCGTTAGACATTTATTTACTTACATATTATTTATAGTTTATGATTGATATTATTTAAAGATATAAATCAAACATTCAGTACATCTTAACATAAGTTACATGTAAATATATACTTTTTTTTAATACATATTAGTATACTATAATAAGTCAAAGTCACGTGGATTTGTAGGTAAATACTTTTTTTAAGAAGCACGTAATATAATTAACAAGGTCTAGACAAACTTAAATCTTCTCGTATCAAGAGAAGTTTCGTTAAAACTTTTGTCGGTTAGACTGATTCTATATGCTTTAGAAAATTAATCTTAATTCATGATTTATGAATCAAATATGATTATTTAGTAGAATAGAAAATTATTTGAAAGATTCTAGAGAGAAATATCTTATAAAGCCTAAGAATGCATAACGAGTTTCTTTTAAAACAAATAGAAAATTGATAACTTATATTTTCATTTTTTTTTCAATTCATTTTCTAGACTCATAGTGGGGTAAATTTGGTGTCATAAAAGTTTAAAAATTCGGAAAAGAAGAAAGAGTGCCACTTGTAAAGGAAGATATTTGTTTAATTAATTGCTTGATGGAAGAAGAACGAGTCCATGAGTATTGTAATAGATGAAATTTAGAAAAGAGGAAAATAAAATATAGAAAATAAGAAAGACAATAAAAATTGAGATGAAGACCAACGTAAAAAGAGAGAATAAAAGAGTTTTTAAAACGAAAAGAGATTAAGAAAAATTACATGACAAGTTTTATGGATAAATTGTCGTCACATAAAAATTTAATAATTTATTTTTTTGGAAAAATAACAATTACAAATGGTAAAGGAATCCATTTTGAAGAATTAAAAGTTAATTTGTTGAGATTTTCAAGTACTTTTAGATATCGCAATCATATATAGTTTTATTGTGCAAAAAAATATTGAGTAATAAATCAATGTAATAATGGAATGAACAAAAGTAAAAGAAACATCATAAGAAACGATAAATTGTTATATTTTAAGGCAAAGTGACTTTTTCTTTAAAGATTAAGAATCATATTATCTTGAGGCATTTATTATTGATAAGAAATTGTATCAAACGTATACATGGATGAAGTTTAGTACGATGAAGGGGAATATATTGAGATAACAATTAAAGTACATATATAAAGATTTAAATAGGAAAGATGAACAAGTTGAACAATGAATTAGACACCGACAAAACATTTATTGAGCTTTAATTGCTTTTAATTAGGTAAAGAAGAATTTAAATATTTAGAGGGAGTTGTGATGTGAAGAAATGGAGATTATTCTGATAAAAGTGACAAGTGGAGCCTAATTATGAACAATTTGAGTTTTTAAACATAGATTTTAATGATTGATTCTGAAACATATTTGTTATACATAAACTTTTGATGTAGGAATTCAAGGTGTGATCATTTTTTACTGAAAAACACTATAGCACATAAAACTAGGAAAACTAGTCACTTAAATTTTGGCTTCTCTATACAATCTTCTTCTTTTCCATTGGTAATTTATTTTTAAGTTATTGTTATTTATTTATTTTTCATTTACTCTTATTTGTATTTAATCTTTTAGTTTTCTGCATTTCAAATTTTAATCAATATTTATTACCTCTTGCATTTACTTTGATTTTTATTTTAACCTTTGCAAAAGTTTTAATTTTAACTTGCTTATAAACTATTTTACTTTTTAAAAATTCAACTTTAAGTTTAATTTAAATTAATTTTATCTTTAGTATAATACTTCCAGCACACTTTTTACTTTAATAAAAAGAAAACTCATACATTTTTATTCACTAAGTCATCAATATAAATACCTATTATAAGGTCTTAGTTACATAAATTAATGCAAAATCACAGCTTATATATGAAAAATTACATGATCTGAATTAAACAAGACTCCTAGTTATATATTCGTAAGAACATATGATAGATAAATGATAATAAAATTAATTTGTAAGATTTGCACCTACTATAAATTGATATTATATGTTTCTAATACACCTTTTATGTCGTGAAATATATATTTCAAACATAAAATATAAGTTAATTAATAATCTAATAACAGCTTCCATAATAGATGAAACAATACTCAATAAATAATAAATAATAAATTTTATTAAAATAAATTAACTAATAACCATGATATCATATTAAAAAGTTAACTATAAATTTATCTCAATTTTACAAAATTAACTTATAAAATAAAATAAGCATTGATATTACCTATATAATAGGTGTTAAACTTCCAAACATTATTCTTAATCTTTCAAGTTTCTTTTATATTTTTCAATTCAATTATTTAACATTTCTTTAAACAAATATATAATAAAAACAGTACTTTAACTACAAGTACAATATTAACATCCTTTACTCGATTTTATAAGAAATAACGAATAAAAATGTAATAATAATAATAATAAAAATCAGATATGTTTTCTTGATTTGTTACATCGATTATTATAATATAACATGTTCAATCGACGAGATTTTAACCCATACATAAACAAAAATCAATAATAAACGTGTGATTTTTGTTCGTTAATTTAATGCATAGAAAATCATCCATTGCCTTCTTAATTTTTTGTGGTTGAACCCAAACACACTCTTAACATTCGTTATGATACTATTAAAAAACCTATTTTTAAAATACACCTATTTTTATATATTGCACATGAGAGGACTTGTGGATTTAGTTAAGTGCGAGTAAGCATAACAAATGTGATTACTTAAAAGATTTAAACCAATTATTATAATACTTTTATTTTACTTTACATGTATTTGCAATGAAATTTGGTTTCGTTCTTGGTTAATTTTTCATTAAAAATTTATTCTTTATTTTCGTCTTTTAAATTACAATACAACAATAGAAAAGTATGTTACTCAGAATTTTATAAATATATTGAATAATAAACTAATAAAATTCTAAAATTAAATATGTAATATTACTCAAAGTTAAAATATACAAAACAAAATTTAATATCAATTTAAAAAAAGTACATTACATCACAAAAAAACGGAGTTGAGGACATCACGTTTAAGAAAAGTCAATAAAATTAACCATATAAAAATTAAAAACTTGCAAATGAAATATATAAAGCATAAACAATATTGTAAGAAGATTTAGGTTGAAATATATAAATTATTTTTATTATATTAATAATAATTATAATAATTAAATATATCAAAGATATCTTACAATACCGGTTTCAGTTAATTTTTAAAATTCAAATAAATCCAGCTCTTAGAAAAAGAAATTCTAAAACAATCTTGACTCTTATTTTTTTTTTCGATTTTCGATTATTTGGATAAATTTTTGAAACCCTACTTTACATTTAAGTATACTTTAACAATTTCTCTGTTGTTCAATTTTGTTGAATGTAGACTCTAACTTTCCAACATTGCAGTATTTGTATAAAGTTTTATGATTATTTTATTTACAAATCAGAAACATTGTTTTCTGGCAAAGTAGCGACCTAAACTTCAAAATCAAAAATAGAGTAGCGTATTGCCTAAACCGATTTCAGGATCTGAAAAGTGTTATAATAATCAGATTTTACAAATTTTTTGAACAAAGGGTGTGTTTTAGATACGTTAAGGAATCATTTTATCGAAAGCAGTTATCTGAGTCATTGCTTTATTGGTTTTTGAACTATCGGTCAGTGTGCCAAATAGAAAGAAGGGTAATTGAAACTAACACTTACTTTTTTGTGGGATGAAGAAAGGAATATAGCTACCTAACAGTCTCACAACACAATTATGCGTAATGTCCACACAAGAAAAAAAGGTTGGACAATGGTTTTTTTTTTTCCATAATTGGATTTACTATTAACATAAAAAAAATGTAACACTACCCTCTTTGAAACACACTTTTCATGATTACTTATAATCTACTCAAATTATGATATTAGATTCATGTTATGTTATGTCTTTCAATGAACTTCCACTCATAATGAATAATGCGCTTAACATTGAAGACAAAATTCTTTAGTCCTACACTCATTCGCCTCACTTACAACCCAAGCCTTTATCATAACGTTTTATTTTAATTTAATTGAGTTTTATCTCAACATCATTTATGAGATTTGTAGTGGTGCATTTCAATTACTGTATCTTGTTATTCATATTAAAAAGTAAAACAAAAAAAATACAGTAGTGTTGGAGATACTATTAAAATAAAGAAAATATATTTTAACATAATATATATGTTATTTTTTTAATTATTCATTATTTATTTATTACTATATTAACCGAACTAGAAAATGTGCCATTATTTATTTATTTTTAACTATTCATTATTTATTTATTACTATATTCAGTGGCCCACGTCACCATTTTGGTGTAACATAAGATATGGTTGTGCCATACTCTTCAATTCACCTCCACACAATCCCTTTCTGTTGTGTCTCTGGCAATGGAACATATCTCAGAAATGGAAAATGCCATAGAAGAGTCCCTTCTGAGCAAGAAGAGTTCCAATGCCAAGGGTGGTTTCAGAACCTTACCTTTCATCATAGGTAATGAATGAATTACCATTCTTTTTTCTTCAGATGTGTGATAATGAATATGTGCTAATAAATGTTGTTCTTGTGGCAGCAAATGAGGCCTTTGAGAGACTGGCTAGCCTTGGGCTAATGCCTAACATGATATTGTACTTGACAAGACAGTATGGCATGCAAACTGCAGGAGCCACCAATTTTCTCCTACTATGGTCTGCTGTCTCAAATCTCACCCCATTCATCGGTGCTGTCCTTGCAGACTCCTATGTGGGGCGATATTCCATGATCGCTTTTGGATCTGTTGCAAGCCTACTGGTAATGTTCTTTCTCTTCTCTTGTGTTCAAAGTTTTATTTAATTGCAAGCTCGGTTATAGCTTTGTCACGATACTTTTCATTTCAAGAAATTGCTGAGAAATGTGATTTCTGCCAAGTTGCAACTGTAAAGGATAAAACATAATGACTGCTTTTTTAAATGCTTGCCTGTGATATAATGTTTGTCTCCTTTCAGTCACCGATAGCTTTGTTTTCTTGTGTTAAATTTGTACGGCAACAGCGTTGATGAACTAAAATAATAATTAGTGGCCAACACTATGGTGTACTGTGTGAGAGTATGCATAAAATCAGTTAATTAGAACTGTTTTCTGAACCTTGTTTGTGTTGGGGCTGTGCAGGGGATGGTTCTTCTATGGTTAACAACTTTGATTCCTATGTCAAAGCCACTTTGTGAGGGATTTTTAAACGACAGCTGCAATAACTCTCCTACAACAATTCAATTTTTGATATTGCATTCTTCATTTGCCCTAATGTCTGTTGGAGCTGGAGGCATAAGATCATCCTCCTTGGCCTTTGGTGTTGATCAGTTGACCAAGAGGGACAAAGATGCGGGAATCCAAGAGAGCTACTTCAGCTGGTACTATGCTGCTGTTTCAATGTCATCACTGATAGGTTTAACTGTTGTTGTCTATATTCAGGATTACATGGGGTGGGCAGTGGGATTTGGAATTCCCGTTATCCTAATGTTAATAGCGACAGTATCATTTTTCTTAGCTTCTCGGTTTTATGTAATGGCGGAGGTTAAAAGGAACATGCTAAGTAGTATAGCACAGGTACTTGTTGCCTCTTACAAAAACAGATTTCTTCAGTTATCCCAGGAGACCGAGAATGGCACATACCACCAAGAGAAGGGTTCTGATCTCCTAATGCCAACTGAAAGCTTAAGGTATGTTTTGTTTCTTTGGTTCATATGTTCTATCTGTAGTTCACTTGAATGGTCTTGTAAAATGCTTTCGAGAGAAAAGGCTTAATGAAGCAGTGACTTTGTTTGGCAGGTTTCTGAACAAAGCATGCATAGTTAGAAATCCCTCACAAGATTTAACACCAGAGGGAAGAGCTAGGAATCCATGGAATCTTTGCACAGTGGAGCAAGTGGAAGAGCTGAAGGCACTAGTCAAGGTAGTTCCAATATGGTCAACAGGAATCATGATGGGTGTGAACATGAGTCAAGGTTCCTTTCTGGTACTAGAGGCATCTTCCATGAACCGCCACATCACTCCAAATTTTGAAATTCCTGCAGGCTCCTTTGTGTCATTTATGATTGTAGCTCTGGTTCTCTGGGTTATAATCTATGACCGCATTTTAGTCCCTGTGGTATCAAAGATAAGAGGGTACCCAGCAAAGTTAGGAGCAAAGAAAAAGATAGGAGTTGGTCTTTTTACTAGCTGCCTATCAATTGCATCCCTTGTGATTGTAGAGAGCATTAGAAGAAAAATTGCCATTGAGCAAGGCTACTCAGATCAACCAGAAGCTGTGGTGAACATGTCTGCTTTGTGGCTTTTGCCTCGCCAAATCCTTAATGGATTGGCTGAGTGCTCAAATGTAATAGGACAGAATGAGTTTTTCCTCAATGAGCTACCTTCATCTATGGCTAGTCTTGCTTCCAGTCTTAATGGCCTTGGATTTTCTCTTGCAAGTTTGGTAGCAAGTTTCATTCTGAGTGTTGTGGACAGGGTTAGTGGAGGCGGAGGACATGAGAGTTGGATTTCAAGCAACATTAACAAGGGTCATTATGACAGCTACTATTGTTTAATCTGTGCTTTGAGCTTTCTAAATTTTATATATTTTATCTATTGTAGTAAATCTTATGGTCCTTGTAAGGATAGAAGAAAATAGAACTTTAGATCTTATTTGGTATTTTACTGGTAGAGGAAAATATTCTGCCTTAGAGGGATAGACAGAAATGATGATAGTAGCTGATAAGATTGGTAGCGAGTCTATACCATGGGCAGAGTATTTGTTTTGTAGGTTCTTGATGTTGTAAAAGAACGTAATAACTGCTTACTGCATGTTTTCACAATGAATTATAGTGTTTGTTACATGGTCTGTTGTTCTGTATGTAATGCATACGCACAAGTTTATACAGAAAGAAGTTGATAACATGTCTACGTCAATTTGATTATGCAAATAGATTATCACGTAAGAGAGAATTAAGATTACCTAATACAGAAGAGGATCCAATTTTATGCATTTTTGTTGGAGAATAAGAAACCAAGAGATCATGTAGGAATTGTATTCCCCTATAATGCGTTTTTTTCTCCGAGCTTATGGGAGCTATCCATGCCATTGCATATGCTAGAAGTGTCAGATTTAGAAGATTCTGATTCGAATGTGATTCAAATTTGATTTGTAACCTTTCTCTCTTAAAGAGGTTGTATCGTGATTTATCAGAGATGGTTGCAGGAAATGCGTAAAATTTTGTAGTGGTATTGATTTTAAAATATCTCATATTTTTCGGAAAGAAAATTATTGGGAATACAAGTTTTTGAGTTTATGCATTTCCTCTAGAGATGTGTTCAAATGGTATACCAATATGGCAACTTTTATAAGTTCGGATTTTTATCATAATAGGTTCTGTTTTCCTATGTATAAGCTAGTTAGATTGTGTATAACTTTATAGCTGATTTGCTTTTTGTTCATGGATTTTGGTTTGGTTTTCATGAGTTGTTTGTATTTTTTTTAATAATATTTTCATGTTGAAGTCTCGGCATACCAGAGATGTATGATCATAATGATATCTAGTACAAGTTTTATAAAACCTAAGAATGTATTCAAGGTAGAAGCCGTAATAACTCTAGCAGAGCTTACCTATACGTAGGCTGACTACATCTTGACCCAGGTGACTAAAGTGTAATTGAATATATCTCGATTCAGAGGTGTAATTGAACATATGTAATCACTGTATCTCAATTTAAGGAACCAAGATATAATCAAACATATGTAATGTAATACATTAATTACTATATCTCAATTAGTTGTTGAAGCATAACTGAACATATGTAGAACAAAGTACATACGTAATTATAAAATTAATCTATTCAATCACATGGACCATATACCTTGATACAGACTTTAAAATTTTAGTAAAAAATATTTTTAAAATAAAATAATCTGTACGTTATAAATTATAAATTTTTTTAACAAATAATATATTGTGCATATTTATATTAAAAGTGTGTAACAAGCTGTTCTTTAAAATAATTAACAACATTTTATTATTAAATCTAAAGTCAAATATTATCTATAATATTAAATAAATATTGATAAAATTGGTATTATCTTTAAGTATAACTTATATTTAACATATGCTTAAAATACCATTATCTTTAAATATTATAAATATAAATTATAGATAAATCATACTTATTTATAATGTTAACTTATATTTTTAATCATTTTTATTCTCTTAATTTTTAATGGAGGTCAAGATTGCATTTAAATAAACCGAATTATGAGATACTATTACAATTGGTGGTTAATTTAGGCGAAAATAAATTTAAAACAACATACAAAATTAGAATAACGTATAAAATTATAACAATGCACAAAACTAAAACAACTTATAAATTAGAACAACCTATAATGCTAAAAGCAATTCCACTTTCAAGAATACTACTACATTTGGTGGCTAATTTAGAAAGAAGTATATGCTTTAAAAGACGTTGTATTGACACTTATTATAATTAGGTTTAATGTCTCAATAGGTCCCTATTTTTGTTCAGAATTTGAAATAGGTCCCTTTATTTTTTGCCGTCTCAATTGGGTCCTTATTTTTGTTAATTTGATGCAAATAAATCCTTTCCGTCAATTTCATCAAACGGCGTTAATGAATGTGTGACGTGGCCTGAGGACAGTATTGACACGTGTAAGGCCACGTCACACATTCATTAACGCCGTTTGATGAAATTAACGGAAAGGATTTATTTGCATCAAATTAACAAAAATAAGGACCCAATTGAGACGGCAAAAAATAAAGGGACCTATTTCAAATTCTGAACAAAAATAGGGACCTATTGAGACATTAAACCTTATAATTATTTTATCATACTCAAGCTGATCCAACATCTAGATTCAAGAATAGTCCTTTCTTATTCCGCATTTAAGATCACAACACTACATTTTAAGTATTTCACCTGACAATATAAGAATTCTCTTTTTTGAAAAACAAATGTAACATCATAGGATACAAATCATATGTCTATGGTTAACTATCACAACAATAAACAAATAAAAAAATCATTTAAGAAAGAGTATATGAAAGTATAACATTAAAGTAGAAAATTAACAAAATTTGATTTCTAAATTTAATAATTTTTTATTTACGTATGCGGCATTCTTAAATGATTTTTTTATTTGTAAATCTTGTTGGTCTTCCAATCTCTCTTAAATCCTTTAAAACTCAATGTTGTATTGTACACTAGTGCAGAAATGACCTTTAGCGTTAGACAGACTATCGAAAATTCAACGTAAAAAATGAGGTGACATTTTTGTAAATAAAACGTTATTATAGAAGTCGGTTCTTCCAGGATCAGACTCAAAACCTTCTTTAGACGTCGGGCCCCAGATCAGACGTCAAAAAGGTTCAAAAATATCTCATTTTAAGCGCCAATATCAATTTTTTTTATGACATAGACATCGAGCTCCCCAAATCAGAGGTCAAATCCTTCTTTAGATGTCAGGCCCCCAAATCAGACGTCAAAAAGGTCCGAAAATATCTCATTTTAAGTGTCAATATCAATTTT
The DNA here is from genome assembly GCF_029865625.1 of Vigna umbellata. Lineage (NCBI taxonomy): Eukaryota > Viridiplantae > Streptophyta > Magnoliopsida > Fabales > Fabaceae > Vigna > Vigna umbellata. The sequence continues at coordinate 44,877,478 of NC_142166.1, forward strand.
TTATATGACATAGACGTCGAGCTCCTCAAATCAGACGTCAAATCCTTCTTTAGACATTGGGACCCCAGATCAGGCATCAAAAAGGTCCGAAAATATCTCATTTTAGGCGCCAATATCAATTTTTTTACGACATAAACATCAAGCTCCCCAAATCAGACGTCAAATCCTTTTTTGGACGTTGGGCCCTCTAGTCAAAAAGGTCTGAAAATAAACGTCGGTGCCCCCAGATCAGACGTCAAATCCTCTGAAGCTATAAAATCAGAATTGAAAGGTCACTTTTGCAGACATTAGACGTCGAACGTAGAAGGGGCCGACGTCTAATACACATTAAACGTCGGATCCCCTTCCCCATAGGTTAATAAGTTGCGAAAATATCTCAAAAGTAGCGTAAAAATGGATTTTTTTAGTAATTAGACGTTGGATCTAGAGGGGGGCCGACGTCAATTGCCTTATTAAACCCCAAAAATCAGAATGTGAACCTCACTTTCTTTCGCGTTTTTGTTTGAGTTTTTTCTTCGTTCGCGTTCGTTAGTTACGCGTTTTCTCTCTAGTTGTGTTCATCTTCTTCCTGTGCTTTCTCTCGTTCGCCATTAACGTCCAGGTAAGTTTTCTTCCACTTTGCACCATTTAAAATCATTTTGCACTGATTATATTACCTTTGGAACCATTATCTTTCATTTACACCGATTAAAATTCGTTTTCATTGGCTTTTGGTTCAGTTCTTGGGCGCATTCTAGGACAATTGGGGCGACAATTTTTGAATGGTTATTGTGCGCGTTTTTCTCCTTACCCTCACAACGGTGTCTGTCTACACCAAACATCAATTAACGTCTGCTATAAATGCAACAGACGTGAATTGACCTCTGTTCAAAGATAACATATGTCAACTTACGTCTCCCGCTATCTAAAATAACATACGTTAAAAGCTATGTTTGTGTTAGTGTAGGTAGTTAAAGATCATTCAATTCTACTAATTACAACTTTTAGTTGAGTTACTTAAGACAATTACATGATATTATTTACCTGGGTATCTAGCTATAGTTAATAGGACGACATTGGATACTTTATGAGGAATGAATTACCTAGTCAAACATTGATTACTATGTATTGGGTACTATGTTTCCCACATTAAAGGCTACATTTATTCTTTGTTAACAACGTTGCTTATTAAGTCAGAATATCGCCTATCAATATCTTCTTGTGTCTGTCGAAGACATCCTCACGTTGGAAGACTTAACAAATAATAGGTGTAGTTTCTCACAAGTAAGCTAATCATTGGATCTTTAAGCCAATAGATCTATAATTGTAGTTCATTTAGATGAAGACTCATGGTCAATAATGTATGTCTATAGATATTATTTTAATCTTAGTTTAACTTTACTTTTTACATCAGTTCAGATTTAATCAAAATCTCTGACCAATACTAATTTGAGTGTTAGAGAATTTTTTAAGGACAACTCACTATTTAATAAAAAACGAAGAAGGCTTAAAACACAAATACCATATACTAACAATGCTTTCAAGGATCTAGTCGTTGGCAAAATGTTCTGCTCTGCCCTAGAGAACGAATTAAAATAAAGCTTGTTAAAATCATTATAATTTTAACGGTTAAATATGTTTTTAGTCCCTTAACTATCAAGCGATTTTGGGTTTAGTCCCTATTCGAAAGGTTTGTTCATTGTAGTCCTCTTAGTTTTGAAACTCTTATAATTGATCCTTAAAATTGAACGACGTTAACTTTTGAGTGATGTGGCAAACGACAAACCCACGTCTGATGCCACCTTCCCTGACTACTATGTGACATGGCAGTAAAGGTCTGGTGGTCGGTTAGCCACTCAGACGGTCACTAGGTCTGGTGGTCAGCCTGGTGGTCGCTCGGCCACTCGGTCTGGTGGTCGGTCTGGTGTGCAGGACTGAACAGTTAGTGGTGTGAATAGGAAGAACCAAATGGTTAAGTGTGTGAGTGTGCAGGACCGAACGATTAATTGTATGTTTTTGAGCAGAACCGAACGATTAAGTGTGTAGTACCGAACGGTTAAGTGTGTGTTTGTGTGCAGGACCGAACAATTAAGTGTGTGGGTGTAAGACCGAGAGGTGAGTAAAAGACCGAGCGGTAAGCGGAAGACAGAAGAGTGACTGAGGTAGAACGGTGCACTAGAGGAGAAACAAAATGGTAAGACAAAGGGAAGTGAGGCCAAACGGTTCGTTGGAGTAGATGCCGAGTGGCCGACCACCCACCAGGTCGACCGACCACTACACCTTTACTGTCACGTCAATTAAAAGTAGTCAGGAAAGGTGGTATAACACGTGGCTCGCCGTTTGTCACATCAAAGAAAATTTAATGCCGTTTAATTTTAAGGACTAAAAATAAGAGTTTCAAAACTAAGAGAACTAAAAGGAACAAAAATTTCAAATAAAAACTAAACCCAAAATCACGTGATAGTTTAGGAACTAAAAACATATTTAATCTTCATTTTAAATATATTACTACGTAAACTTGCATATGTAATAAGTTTACTTTACGGTTTTACTTAATAGAATTGCGATAGTGAACAAAATAAAAAGCCACCAAAAGTAAAAAGAAAAAACTATACAAAAGTAACAAAAAATATTTTTTTTTCTAGAAATTTTAGACCCGACAAGTATTAGTTTGGTCCCTACTTATTTTAAAAAACCATTTGAGTATTGATATGTTTTAATTTTTTGAAAAAAAATTATATACTTTTTGGTATGTTTTTATTATTTGAAAAGGAAAATGACACTTGAACAACCATTTTTGACAACATTTAGACACGCGCACACGTGTCTAAATTTGAGTGGTCCAGTTGGAAAAATTAAATGAAAATAGACCACTCAAATTTAGACACGTGTGCGCGTGTCTAAATGTTGTCAAAAATGGTTGTTCAAGTATCATTTTCCATTTGAAAAAGGTATCAACTGACATGAGAAGTCATACAGATACTAAAAAGTAAAATAAAAAAACATTTTTCATTTTTTATTTTTATATTTTTTTAATAATTTTTTTATAGCATTGGCGTATGTATGAAAAAGTTAGATGTCCAATAGTAATAGGGATGGAGGTATGATAAAGTTAAACAAATGTTGGAGAAAGTAAAATAAACACCTAAAATGTAAAAAATAAAAAATCATGGGATTATGGATAAAATGTGGGGTTTAATAAAAAGAGGATAAAAATGGTATAAAAGGAGGTGAGGTGCATGAGTAATGATGTGCGGGGTGCAGGAAAAGATTCAAAAATTAAATTAAATCAATTGGGGTGCAATCAGTAAAATGCAAAAAGAAAGGCGGGTGTGAAACTATAACTTCCAGATAAATTATACTTAATTATAAATTTAAATTGAATTTTTAATTATGTTTATCCTCTAACACTTAATTTGTTTTATCAAGATTATATGCTTTTGGGGTCAACATTTGATTTAAATAAACCAAATTATTAGACAACGGGGTGGCTAATTTAGTTAAAAATGAATTCAGAACTACATTCAAAGTTAGAACAACGTAAAAAATTAGAAAAACATATAAAATAATTTTATCTCTATCGTTTTCTACTCAAAGGACGAGGACTTTTATAGTAATTCTAAATTTTAGATAAACACATACACACAGACACACACACACACAGAGACAGAAACACACACAGACACACACACAGATACAGACACACACAGACACACACACACACACAGACACACAAACACACACACACACACGCACACACGCACACACACGCACACACGCGCACACACACACACGGACACGCACGGACACACAGACACGCACGGACACACAGACACACACGGACACACACACACGGACACACACACGGACACACACACGGACACACGGACACACACACACAGACACACACACACAGACACACACGCACACACACACGCACACACACACGCACACACACACGCACACACACGCGCACACACACGCGCGCGCACACACACACACACATATATATATATATATATATATATATATATATATATATATATATATATATATATATATATATATATATATATATATATATATATTACAGAAGTTCTAGAATAGAAGGGAAAACTAAAAACAAACCGAAATGAAAGCAGATACATGGTATGCACGTGGATAAGACAACAAACAATAATGTTATCATGATTTAATAACATTATTGTCATTAACTCCTTAGATTGGGTTCTCCTCTATGCGCAAATTCCTTATATATCCTCTTATGAAGGAGAAGATGAGATTTGGGTGAGATATTGAAGAGAAGAGATTGAGCTTTTAAGAAGAAAGAGAAATCTGTTTGAAGAAGAACTTTTACATAGGCTAGTTTTAGTTTTTAATAAAAACAGGGATTTACGATATAATTCTGATTTTAACTATTTCTCATTTAAAATTCAACACAAATAAATATTATTGTACTATATACCGTATGAAAACATGAAGATGTAGTAGTTATAAACATTGTAATGCATCTTAAATTGTAGGGTCGAACAATTCTGGAAACATGATTTGATCCGCATTCCATACATGTTATAAAATTTTGATTCGTTGTATATACTGTGTTCATGTTGAGGTATGTACTTCGTTCTACTTGATTATATTTTAAGGAAAATATTTTTTTAACAACTTTTTTATAATTGTTGTGGTTGACTTGTTTCATATATATAAATCAATAAAAAGTTATTAAAAAAATTATTAACATGATCCATATTTTACCACATTTCCTTTCTTTTACTTGAACACCAATATAAAATAATAATTAAAATCTACGTATTAATTAACTATAAAAAAAGTGAGTATTTATAAATGAGATATAGGATATACCTTTAGTTTATATGCATGCATGGTGAGAAAATTTAAATGTTTATATGTTATGGATGGAAATTAAATTAATATATTGCATAGTAATATGAGTAATAAAGTTTATACACAAATATTTAGGCTAGTGTAATATCTCATTTTAATAGTATAAAATTACTAAAATGAAATGTTACATAGATGCTAAAAGAACAATTAGGTAAAACAAACCTCGTTTGAAGAAGAGATCTATTTTTGTAGATCTATTTAACAACTCATTTGCTACTCCCTCACCTCAAGCTGAACAACGGAAAAAGTGAATCCCTAAGCTCACACCATTAGGTGATCATCGCAAAAGACAAACAACAAACAACATAAAACACAGAAGAAAGGGTAAGCTAGATACAAAACAATTCATATATTAATATAACTTACAACATACACATAAGTATTCATTCAAGACAAACTAGTTCAAACATCCTAACATGTTATGATCTAGACTTGACAGTCCGGACTTAGAATGATTGTCGAGCTATGGAGGGTTATGCACTCGAGGTGGCCTCCACTGCTTTGCAAAGTCATTGCCAATGGGTTTCACCCTATCACACTCACGAGATTAGTCTATACCACGCCTTGGAGCATATTGGAAGCCTCCAAGACTAAGACTTCCTACTACTCCTCACGACATGGATCAATCCTCTCTATACGAGAATGAAAGTCCATTGGAGTTTCTGGATAAACCCCAAGACTGAGCTCCTGCATTCATTCTAAAAACAACTCGAATCTCACCAAGAGAGTCTACATTGATACATACATTCCTCACTTTGATTCACATACTTTTACTTGGAACATGACTCATAATCATACCAAATCATATACTATATTTCACACATCAGACAAGCTTTACAATGTATTACAATTCATTCAGGTTCAAGGAATACAAGAAAGAAAAGGTTCAGGGAATACAAGAAAGAAAAAGGTGAACTAAAACCTGGACCATTCGCACAACGCACACACTCGCAGAGCAAATCCAGAAGTTTCTCGCACAGCGACCCAACTCGTTCTGCAAATCTTCATACAAAGACCCACCCCTCATAACCATTCGCACAACGATTAAATTCGTTGTGCGAACAAACTCTTAATTGTATCAAACCCTAAGCCCTCACATAGCGCCCCAATTCACTATACGAGAGCCCCAAACAGTGGCTCAAACTCCCCAAACACTCGCAGATCACACCTATTCGTTATTCGAATAAAAATGACAGTAGTCCCAGATCACAACCAGGCGCATATCGCCTTGATTCGCCATGCAGATCATCAAACAGAGAGCAAACCTCTCAAACCATTCACACAATGCATCTATTTGTTGTGCGAATGTCCTGGCAGAGAGCATCTCGCCAGGGTGACTCGCTGTGCAAATCTATTCGCTCAGAAAGTCTGCATAATCTGCAGCACCAAATACTATAGAATTATGCAACTCAACACCCTTTACCTATTCTAACTATTTTTTCCAACATCTAACCATCCTAATTCATGTTATACACCTAATTAGATTTGACTAATGGATTTTAAACCTTCCTACCATCAATCTAAGGCATTTTGTACACAATTTCTACTCTAAATCATCAAATTCATCAACTTAGACACTAAAATCCCATCCTACCACTTTTGACTAATTCACAATTTTACTACCCCACTTCCTCAAAACTTACCTAAAACCAGTATACTTCATTCAAATTTCTCATAAGTCAATCTCATAACAGATTTTAACATTTCATCTAGTCTATAACATCAGAATCATCATCCAAATAAGTTCATATTCATAGTTTCTTCACACACACTTACAACAGCCACAATAAGCACATTCATTCTAACATCAAATTCAACAATTCAGCTCATTATATATATAACTAACATATTCTTCACACATGCACAATATAGTTAAATAAACGGAGATAAAAATCCAGCTTCCCTTATCTTAGAGAAACACAACACTGTTCTAGAAAACCCCGACCGATGCTTTCACCGCAAGGAAACTCTACAAAAACCTACAACTCACCGATTGGTGATTGGAGAGAAATCTTATAACCTAAATTGAACCAAGAAACAAAGAAGAGAGAGAGTCTTGATCCATGCAAAACAGAAACGTCGTGCATGATCAAGAACCCTAGAATACCAAAGAAAAGGGTTTTTGACTTACTTGTTCTAAACAACGAATTGATTGTGCTTGAGGTTGTAGACCTTGACGCCGTGATCGTCTAGGCACCTCCTAATCGTCAAATAAATGACTTGAGATCAATAACTCTTAGAGAGAAAGTATAGAACTCTAGTAAAGTGGTTTCTAGAGAGATGATACGTTTTAAAATAATAAAACTCTCGTTTATAACAAAACTATTTATAATAACTGTTTAATATTAAAATAATTGAGTCTCACTATTTTTAGACTACCACCATTTTTAAAACACTATTTTTGAAGTTTTATATGAAAAATTTAAATAGTTTGACTATTGATAAATTTGGGAATCTCTGATAAATATTTTAAAAATCATACTACATGGACATAGGATGATAATTTGTTGGAGTTGTCAATCATGAACCAAACTAATAATGTTTTTGAATCAATTATTAATGAAGCACGTGATTTTTGTTAAAGCAAAATCCTTTTGCAAAAGAATCTTATGTTAAAGCAAGATATGTTTATTGATACATGTTATTTTTGTATTATTAATAACTTTTCTGCGTATGACAAATTATTGGGTTACAATGTTAAGAGTGATGAAACATACTTTATGTGGAAAAAAAATAAAAATTTTAAATACACAATATAGCTTCAACATTAAAGACTTTTAAAAAAAAAGTTTAGTTTCACTCCATATACTATTGTGAAAAAACTTTAATGAACATATCAAGTAAAACTCATTAATGTTGTCTTTGGATAAATCAAGAAAAGTCACCGACATAAGTCACATCGATGCAACACATGAAAAAATATGAGTGTGACATACATAATCTCCCCTCAATCATGTTACATTTTGTCAAAAAAGAACAAAATAAGTTTTTGTCAATATATCTAAAATGGTTTTAAAAGTATATCATCCAAATATTTTTAAAAATTTTGTGCTTATACACAATTTGAATTTAATTGGCCTGAATTTAATTGTTGTCACATCTTGGAAGCAATGTTTATTTGTGGCTATAATTGTGTCATCCTTTTTAAAAGTGTCAAACACACTATTCATTCTTTGATTGAATTTGCAAGTTAACAAAAAATGGATGAAGATCAAGATAACGTATTGTTATACTATAGATAACGTATTGTTATACTATGTCAATTTGATGTGTTTTTCTACCGTCCTTTTTTAATTATGATGCACTTATTTGTTATCTATTCATAGAAATTAGAGTCTCATGTTACGAGCAATGAATATAATATTAAAATTTTGAAAAACGTATGTCAAAAATATTAAAAATATGAACTCTAACATGTCAATGTCAAAGTCAAAACAATAATTACAAAGTTCCGTTAACTTCATAAACTCTATTAGAATAATTGAATGCATGGATTATTATTATTATTGGGAAACAACGTACGGCGAAGTTGTTTGTTTGTTACATATGCAACGTGGATTGCTACTCAGTGGGAAGATAAGAGCTTAACGAACTCAATGACGGTGCTGACAGAATTAGCGGCGGCGATGGATAAGAAGGTATCGGCTTCGTTGGACTCGGCGGAGCCACCGCCGGCCAAGTCGGAGAGAGCCCTAATAGCAATGAAAGGTATCCTTTGTTGAAGGCATATAAGAGCGACAGATGCAGTTTCCATGTCCACCGGACTCACTTCAAATTTGTTGTAGATGAATGTTCTGTATGCCGAATTGTCCACGTAGATGCTTTGGCTAATTCCTCTCTTCACAAACTGCATCTTCGGCGTTGAGCTTAAGCACGTCGTCGAGTTTACGCACGACTCTAACTTCAACCCCTGAACGTTAAAATCACTGCTTTTTACCATAACAATATCTACTTCCAATCATCATCAAACTAAATTAAAACCCATTTCAACCACCCTATCAATATATATTCCTTGACTTTTTTTTCTCATAAATCATTTTTATACCACACAGAGCCTTAATTATATATTATTTTTAAAAAAATTACCCATCCAAATAAATAAAGAAATTTCTTGATTTTGTGCTGAAGATTAGGGTTTTGCGATGATTTACCTGAAGTTTTTCAGCAATGCGGTAGTAATTGGAATCAACTGGAACCCAGAAGGCATGCTGCCTTTCTTCCGGAACGCCATCAACGGGAAAAATTTCCTCAGGTTGGTACCATATATTGTTTAGCTGGTTGTCTGCGGAACTATCATCACTTACGTTTGTGGTGAAATCTGCAAATTTTAAGAACCCTAAATTTCTGGTGTAGTCTCCATTGTCTTCCAAGGGTAACGTATCATCAGGTCCCAGTCCATGTCTCTGCTCAACACCCAAATCATTCATTAATCTTTCACCTTTCTATAATCATTCAGTTATTTGCAATATCAGATTCAAAACGGGGTGAATTAATGCGTCAGATCTCATCCAGCCAGCCGTAAAAGAATACACTTCCTACTTTTCCAGAGCACAAGTAAAGGTATCAGTTTTCTTTCCTTAAATATACTTCTACGTACATACATATATATACATATATGTATGTATGTGTATATACCTGCCAACTCCAAAGTGTAAGATGAGCCCATTGTTTGGGAATGGTTACATCTCCAATATGCAAGGAAGGATTTGCATTTCCAGCAATGCCGTAATGCACTACTCCTTCTACTGCGAAGAAACTCAGGAGAAGCTGAGTTGTTATACCTGAATTTATCTGCATATTTCAGCAACAAAAACAAATTCCAAATAATGAAGCCCTCAGAAATATATAGGAAAAAATGTGAACCCAAAATAAAAAGAAAAAGGAAGCCATATATACCAAGCTCAATCCTGTCATCACCAGTATGACAGGCTTGTCACCAATGGCTCCAAACCGAAATCTCTTTCCTTCATTAATAATTAGCCATGTTTCATATAGATGAGAATGAGAGCATAGAAAGTTATAATTAATAATATTTCGTATGAATGTTACATATGCATGTACCAGCAAAGTCTATTACGGTGTCATAGGGTGTGTAGCCTGGGTTCTGAAGAAGAGGGCTAAGTTCAAAAGAATTTGGTATGATTAAACCTAGATAAGGCCCCTTTTCGTTTGCTTCTGCAATTTTTCTCTGCAACTCACTCGTCAAAGCACAACTTACAGAAGCATGTTCAGCAATATTGAAGAACAAAAATGCAGCCAGAAACACGTACATGGCACCTCTGATCATCTTTATCCCTGATTCCAAACACGGACTATTCAACAAGTGAAATGAAAGAGAAGAGAGCTTTGCGTTTTATAGAAACAAAGGTACCAAATTGTTGGAAAATGTATCTTTCAGAAGCTAAGTCCCACATTGAAATTGTTAAGAAATATATCTTTCAAAAACTGTGTAATAAGTTTAGTTTAATAGAAATAAAAAAAAAGTTAAACACTATAAAAAAATAAAAAATAAAACTATAAATTCTAAATTAAAAATTAGAATTTTCACTTAATTTTCTCCATAAATATCTAGGAAATAATACCCATCACAAATCAAGAAAAGAGGAAGCATATCCTCCACACAAATTTATCACCAAACACATAGTAAGGACAAGCATGATTAAGAAATGAAAGGTGGCTTCAAAAATCTATTACAAATTGAAATTTATTATTCTTAATTAATCATCTTACTTTTACTAAAGATTATTTGAATTAGTCATTGACATATTTCAAAAACTGTGTAATAAGTTTAGTTTAATAGAAATTAAAAAAAAATTTAAACACTATAAAAAAAATAAAAAATAAAAACTATAAATTCTAAATGAAAAATTACTCATCACTTAATTTTCTCCATAAATATCTAGGAAATAATACCCATCACAAATCAAGAAAAGAGAAATCATATCCTCCACACAAATTTATCCCCAAACACATAGTAAGGACAAACATGATTAAAGAAATGAAGGTGACCTCAAAAATCTATTACAAATTGAAATTTATTATTCTTAATTAATCATTTTACTTTTACTAAAGATTATTTGAATTAGTCATTGACATATTCTATACGCATATCTGAAGGTAAGCTAAATATACAAAAACAAGACAACTTAAATTATTCTAAAGAGTTTCTGACTAGCGGATATCTTCTACAAAGGGAAATATCCTTAAAATTGTAAGATTTAAAAAATAAATCCAAATTATTTCGTTTTAACATGGATAAGTAAAAATAATAACATATACATCGTATTTTCCTTTTAAAATCAGTATTATTTAAGAAACTAGATAATAATTTTTAACTTGATTTGGTAATTTTGTGATAACTTATATTGGAATTCATCAATAACAAAAAATATTACATTAACAATACATTCTTAAAAGATATTTAATAAATTAGTATTTCAGTTTGTGTATTGCACAATGTTTATTTTTTTTATATAACTTTAAATTTTATAATAAACAATATTTTTACATATAAATATATTATAATAAATAAAAATATTTGAATATATAATTATATTTTTATTTGACAATGAAGATTTTAATTATGCACAAGTTTTTTAAATAATTAAAATTTAATATATATATATATATATATATATATATATATATATATATATATAATGAAAATAGCGTGAAATACTTTGCGTGTTCAATTGTAAGTCTTCTTTTAAGTTATCTTGAGACTTTGACTTTTAAAGTTTTGCCAAATTTTTCTAAAACTCACTTTTATTTAAAGAGACATTTTATCCACTAACCATCTACCTAGAAACTCGATTGACGATAAATCGGATATAGTGTTTACAGAAGGGTTATTATTAACCGTTTGGTTAATAACAAATCTAAAATATCTAGTTAAAGATATTAAATATGTTATTTATGAGAAATCGACCAGATTTTTAGGTAAGTCTGTTTATATTTTATTCTGTTTATATTTTATTGGACTTATGTCAATTTAAAGTTCATGAGACAACTTATTAATAGAGAGTCGTGATCACAAGTCAGGTACGTTCAACTTACACTTCATAACACTCAAACATTCAATAGTGATAATCTTTCACTAAATATTCAACTAAGAACCAAGGTTCTTCAAATTCATGCCTAACTTGAGCCTCAGAGTATCTTTTGTAGGTACCACCCCCTGGAGCAAGAAGGCAACCGAATGGTCTAGACTAAAGTCCACCGAATGACCAAGACTGAGGTGACCGAACGACCCAAACAGAAGTCAACCGAACGACTCAGACAGAAGAAAGGCAAGCAGCTCAGGCGATCCCAGCTTTTGAAAGGAAGGAAGACACATCAGAAAGGTTAGTCTCTCGGTCTTACAAAATCCCTACCAAAACATTTTGGCGCCCACCGTGGGGCCGAGAGAAGTAGGAGAAGCCCAATGGTGACCACAAGGAGCATGGAGGAACAGCAGAACCCTAGAGATTTGATAGCACATATACAAGCACAGGCACGAACCATACAGGCACAGGCGCAAGCACAGCAAGAGCTGCAGCAGAAGCACACAGAGAAGATTGCAACACTGAGAGCAGAACGAGGTCGCGCCGAACGGTCAGCTCAGCACTCGGTGTCCACGGTCGAACAGGATAACAACCGTCAGAATGAAAACGATGGAAGTCGTAATCGGTATCCATCTCAGCACACCAACCCGAACGGTAGAGGAAGGAGAGAACCATCGCCCTTGCAAACCGTTCGGCCCTCTAGTTTACTCCCTTTCACGACGACCATCATGCAAACTCCAATGCTAGAGAAGAATCCTCCTGTATTAGAGAAATATGATGGCTTGACAGATCCCGACAATCATCTCAGGATCTTCACCAATGCAATGGCGTTTTACACGGACCACGATCCGGTCATATGCAGAGTCTTCTCCTTATCACTCAAGGACGAGGCGTTGGAGTGGTATAACACTCTTCCTCCAAACATAGTGGACTGCTTCGCCATCATGGAAACAATCTTTAGAAGGCAATACGCCTCCAATCGAAAACAGGTGATAACACCCGCGGAGTTGGTAAATACTAAACACAAAAAGGATGAAACCTTGAAGGCCTTCATGAAAAGGTACAACGAAACCGCAAAGCGAGTTAAAGATGTTAATCACACTTTTATCATCAACAATTTGCCTTCATGTTTAAGACCAAGATATTTTGCTAAAAGGCTATATGCCCGACCACCAAAAACTATGGACGAACCTCAGGAAAGGATCGTTAAGTTTATTCGTATTGAGGGCATGAGAAACTCGAGGAAGAAACAACAAGAAGTCTCTACATGTGGAAGCAAGAAAGAAGGCAGGCAGTCATTCAACAATAACGACAAGAATGGAGGTACATTTCACAAGGATTTCATCCGAACACCCATGTATAATCATTACACCCCCCTCAACGCACCTAGGGTAAAAGTTCTTGAGGAAGCTCTTAATACCGAACTTCCTATAATCTGAAAGAAGTCTTCTCCAAAAGACGCCGACGAAAGGAAAAGGTTTCGGTTTCATCTAAACCGAGGACACACTACAGAGAAATGCGATATGTTGAAAGATGAAATAGAAAGGCTCATCCGAGGTGGCCATCTGCGGAAATTTATAGAAGAAGGAACCCAAATAAGAAGTCCTCACAGAGAAAAATCTCAGCGCAGGGAAACTGAACGGTTCTATAAAACAGTCGAACGAAGACATAAGCATAGTCGCAGTAGCAGTCGCAGCCATAGTCACAGCCCTGACCGCAGAGTTCTTCGACGTATCGACTAGAAAATATGATAAAAGGTCCTTCCTAACATGTGGAATGCGACAAATATCAAGTTTACTTTAGTTGAACATTACTATCATGTTTATTTCCTCAGACATAGACTTTTGTTGTTTACATTCTTTTGTTGGAATAAACGCTTATGATATCATTATCACGTTTTATCACATGTAGTCGGCCAATCCGCCTTACGGGGTCGTCCACAAAACTCAGGGAACGCTTTGAAGCGAACTTCTAGGTTCAAAATTGAACGGTTAAGACAGTCCCCCATGGACTATAAACGGAATGGTAAAAACAATCCCCCATGGACTATAAACCGAACGGTGAAGACAGTCCCCCATGGACTATAAATCGAACGGTAAAAATAGTCCCCCAAGGACTATAAATCGAACGGTAAAAACAGTCCCCCATGGACTATAAATCGAGCGGTAAAGACAGTCCCCCATGGACTTTAAATCGAACGGTAAAAATAGTCCCCCAAGGACTATAAATCAAACGGTAAAAACAGTCCCCCATGGACTATAAACCGAACGGTGAAGACAGTCTCCCATGGACTATAAATCGAACGGTGAAGACAATCCCCCATGGACTATAAACCGAACGGTAAAAATAGTCCCCCATGGACTATAAATCGAGCGGTGAAGACAGTCCCCATGGACTATAAACCGAATGGTGAAGACAGTCTCCCATGGATTATAAACCGAGCGGTAAAAACAGTCCCCCAAGAACTATAAACCGAGCGATAAAGACAGTCTCCCATGGACTATAAACCGAACGATGAAGGTAGTCCCCCATGGACTATAAACTGAGCGGTAAATACAGTCCCCCATGGACTATAAACCGAACGGTAAAAACAGTCCCCAGATGAAGGCTCACTCACAAGTATTCAGTCCTTCGGCTTCTTAGGTATTCGGTCATTCAGCCTCATAGGTATTCAGCCATTCGGCCTCACAGGTATTCGGTCATTCGGCCTTCCATGGCCTCAAGTGTTCAAACATTCGGCCATCCGGCTTCATAACCCAAATTATTTAATGTTAATTTGATTGACTATATTTTGCTAATCACATGCGCATTCGAATTGTTTTTCCTCTTCAGTACAGGTGACAACACCCTACATACAAATCGTCCGGCCTCTCTCAAGCTCATAAGTCCTATAGTTAATCATGGCTAAAAGCCGAACGATTAACTCGGACTTGGGGACATGTATCAGATATAGTGTTTACCGAACGGTTACTAATTATTAACCGTTCGGTCAACACCAAATCTAAAATATCTAGTTAAAGATATTGAATATGTTGTTTATGAGAAACTGACCAGATTTTTAGGTAAAGTCTGTTTATATTTTATTCTGTTTATATTTAATTGGGCTTATGTCAGCTTAAGGTCCATGAGACAACTTATAAATAGAGAGTCAGGACCACAAGTCAAGTACGTTCAACTGACACTTTATAACACCCAAACATTCAATAGTGATAATCATTCACTAAATACTCAACTAAGAACAAAGGTTCTCCAAATTCACGTTCAACTTGAGTGTTGGAGTATCTTTTGTAGGTACCTTCCCCCCCCCCTCCCCCCCTGAAGCAAGAAGGCAACCGAACGGCCAAGACTGATATGACCGAACAGCCTAGATGGAAGTCAACCGAACAGCTCAGACAGAAGAAAGACAAGTTGCTCAGTCGATCCCAGCTTTCGGAAGGAAGGAAGACACGTCAGAAAGTTTAGTCTCTCGGTCCTACAAAATCCCTATCGAAACATATTGTAACACGAGAGACTATGTTTTAATTCTGAAAAATATGGTTTTTATAAATAAATAATGAAAGTCAAAATTTATTTTTATGTTAAGTGTATAAATTTTAATTTTAACACATTAATTATTTATTTTTGAAAATCATTTTATTTCTTAAATATATTTTCTTAAAAAAACTTTGCTTTTTTTATTACTTCTGGAGCATAATATATTTTCTAATACCAGTCACAATATATTTTTGAGAATCTTTGAACATACTTGATAATCGATAAAATATAATATAGGCTTAAATGTTTACTTCGTCCCCATGTTAAGAGGTGAATTTTTGTTTAGTACCTGCTTTTAAAAATGCTTCTATTTTATCCCAAAGTAGTATAAATTGTATCAATTAGATCCCTTCCGTTAAATTGACATAAACGAAGTTAACTCCCAGCTGACGAATCTGCACTTTTTCTTCTCTCTCCTCTGCATTTCCTGCAATGTTCCATCTTTTTTCTGTTCTTCTTCCTCACTTTTGCTGCTCTTCTGCTCCTCTAACATGCAATGAAACTAACTACCTAAATTAATGCTAAGGAAGAATGCATGTTCATGACTCATGAATGTTTTGCATATGCCAGTTGCAGTCGTCACCGATTCTCCAAATTCAATTTTTTTTCTCTTCCATTTCAGAATCGCACAACACAGAGAGCTAGCTCTCTGAACGCGAGGCAATTTCGTTTCCAAGTTTCAAGGATTCGCGAGCCAAGAAGACTTCATCATCCTAATTCAATTAAATGTCATTTTCTAAAGAACAAGAGCCCATGTTGATTTTGCTGCTCTTTCTGCTTTGATCGTCTGAAATGCAACCTCTGTTCTGAGAAACTATTTCTAGTTATAATCTCATTGGTCCCATTGGCATTCCCACCTTTTGTTTTAGCTTTGAAGCTTCTCTCTCTGATCTCCTTTGTCTCCATCATTTCCCTCACTCTCTTTTCTACTTCCTCTGCACTCACAAACCTATCTCCTACCCTCTAATTCACGCCAAAAGCCACCTTCATCTCTCCCACCATCACCTCCTTGTTCACGTGCTGCTTTGCGTACAGTGGCCATGCAACCATCGACACCCCCGCCACCATCCCTTCCAACACCAAGTTCCACCCGCAGTGACTCACAAACCCCCCACCGATTCACGACTCAGCACCTCCACTTGCAGTGCCCAAGCCTTGACCACCATGCCTCGATCCTTGGTCTTCTCAAGGAACCCATCTGGCAACACTGAAGCCAAGTCGAATTGATCCCCTGGCTTTACTGCTTCCTGATTCTACTTTACTCCCTCCTCTTCTAATGGCCTTTTCACAACCCATAAGAATCTCTTCCCACTCTTCTCTAACCCTTTCGCCATCTCTTTCAACTGTGACACCGAGAACAATCCTCTGCTTCCGAAACACAGATACACCACGCTTCTGCTCGGTTGTTCCTCCAGCCATCGCAAACATTCCTTGCAGCCATCTAACAGGGGTTCCGGCATGTTTACCGCCTTTAGAGGCGCATTGCCCGGCACGCGCAGTTCCACGCCGACCATATCCTTAAACGACTCAATCCTCTCTTCGTGGAGTTTCGGAAAGTACGAGAAGAGCGCGAGAACGACGGTGTTGGAAGTGAAGAAGTAGTAGACTGGGATTCCCATGGAAGAAGTTGATTCCATGGCGGAACTGCAGAAGAGGTCGATAAAGAAGGCTTTGATGGCGGAGGTTTGGGAGATTTAGGAGATGGAGGTGGCCACGCTGGAAGCATTTGCTTTGATGAAGCCGAAGGCTCTAGCGGCGAGGCTTACGGAGGTTGAGGCGGAAAGTGGGATGTGGGGTAGGCGGAGGAAGGAGATGGAGGGATGGGCGGTGGTGATGCGACGGATATAGGCTTCGATGGTGGGCTGGTCGAGGAGGCCCGTGGTGAGGATGATGGTGATGTTGAAATGGTGCGTTTGGATGAGCTTGGCAAGTTCAACCATGGCTACAATGTGGCCTATGCCTGGTGCTGGATACATTACAATTGTGTCCTTTTCCACCTACCCTTTCTCCGTTGCCACCTCCGCCAGATCAATCTTCTTCCCGCCAATCTTACGCTCCTCCATCACTGCCACCTCCATCACCGCAATCTAAGCGAGAGAACAACCCTTCCCTGGAAAATCTAACATGAGAGGAGTAGGTACACTAAAACATATATTTTTTGCAACCATCTTCGTTGTTATTGGTTTGCAATTTTGGAGCAGAGAAGCAGAAGAAAATACTCCAAAATATTAATTGCATGTCAGAGGAGTATAAGAACAAAAGAGCAGAAAAAGTGAGGAAGAATAGAAAAAGCTGGAACATTGCAGGAAAAGCATAAGAGAGAAGAAAAAGTGCAGGTTCTTCGCCACGTGAGCTGGGAGTTAACTCCGTTTATGCCAATTTAACGGAAGGGATCTAATTGATACAATTTATACTACTTTGGAATAAAATAGAAACATTTTTAAAATCGGATACTAAACAAAAATTCACCTTTTAACATGGGACGAAGTAAGCATTTAAACCTATAATATAACATAATAAAATATTATAAATATTAAATATAGAGCCAAG